>NC_084922.1:34901457-35228957 GCF_958298935.1 Phragmites australis
AGTTCTTCAAAAACCGAAGACCAGATCTAGTATATGCAAGTTAATATATTGCCTTGGGTTCTCCACTTATTTGTCTAGATAGCCCAAAATAACTTTAGTCAAAGAGTAAAAGCTTTGCACCATAATGAGGTCTCTTTCTATTGATTTCTTATAGCATGTATCATATAAACCAGATAGCAAAAATTCACCTCTATTTTCTAATATAGGATATCAAGTGTGCCATTACTTAAATTTGACCTTCCTGGAATAGCAAACTGCACCGCAGCTGACATCCCAATTTCTTTAATGAGGATACAGAACTTAGTTAAGCACTTCCGATCAGAATTCAGAACATGTGGTTCACAACGCCAACATTAAAGTCAAAACTTAGTGGCATTTACCAGAAGGTACAGGCAGCAGACTAGATAAATTGTCACCAGGACCACTAACAAGAACTATCTCCACACCTTTACAAGTAAAACACGTTTGCATATGCAAAATAACTTAGATGCACTGCTACGCATGCTAACTTTAACAAGGAACTCGAAATGAAAGCTTGCTGTCAGTTATCACCTAATCTGTGATTCTACATTGCTATACCCTTTGCAATGGCCAAAACAAACAATAAAAACAAAAGAAATCGGTAAAAGCATTGTCAATTGAAGACCACACATGTATATGAATACCAGTGTTCTTAAGGCGTTAAGGCGAGACATGGAGACCCACCCCCTTCTTATCGCCTAGGCGCTTAAGGCAAGGTGGTAAAGCGGGTGAGGTGGTAAGGCGGACGAGGCAGACGCCATACTCACACATATATTAGAGAAAAGAAAGGGAAAATAGGAGCATCAATGGGCCACAACCATAGCAAGCAGTTAGCCCACTAGCCTACTAAAGCCCAATCGAAGCCAACAACCCATAAAGCACCCCTCCCCTACCCCCTCACGTGACGTCTCCTGTCGCCCTCCACTTCACGTCACCTCCTAAGTCCCCAACGCCACAAGCCCCGCCGCCCCCAAGCGTCTCCGCCAGCCATGATCGTCCCCTTCCCCTACTCCTATCCAGATGGAGCACCACCGCCACCACCTTCCAGATCGCTGCCACCACCTCCCAGATCACCACCGCCACAGTTGAGAGGGGGAAGAGCTGCGCCGGCCACCACCCCGGAGCTAGCGAGGATGGGGAAGGCGGAGGGAGAGCCGCGCTGGCCACACCCCAGAGCCAACGAGGATGGGGAAGGCGAAGGGAGAGCTGTGCCGCCTGCTGGTTCCCTGGTTCCCCTCCTGCTCTTCCTTTCTTCTCCATGCTCCCTCCTTCCCTTTGTCCTCCCCTCTTTTGGCTAGGCGACACCGACGCCCAGAACCACAGCTCGCCTAGACGCCTAGGCGACACCTTGAAAAGCATGATGAATACCATCGCTTCTCTCTCCACCATCAGTTTAAACATCGATAATCTTAATGTAGAAGTATAGTTCAAAATCTTACCAAATACTTTGGATGGAGAAAAGTTTGCCAGCTTGATTTGCGATAACATATTTTTGTAAAAATTCAGAAAAGGAGTGAACATTCAAATTTTGTTTAGAAAGGCAAGATAGTTATACAGCCTAGTAACAAGATCTTTTTTTTGCCAAGGAAACTTCAACCAAATAACAAGAAGATAATTCCTTAATGAGATGCCTGATAAGACCATGACATATATTTAGATCTGTTTTTCAATGATAACAAGGAAATACTTTAATAGAATCCACTGATTCTAGAAACTAGATTCATACCACCAAAATGTTTTCTTTATCCAGCACCGCATAACGTGATAAATGCAATAAGCGAGATTTACAAGGGGTATATGGTACATTGGTACTGACTACTAACCTGTTCTTCTTCCTTGGACATATGTTGAGTGATACACGTTTGTATAGCACCTGTACAGGATGCAAGCTCCCTACGAAGACCATCATCATTTTGTATGTCCATTTGCAAAAGAGCAAATAACTGGCTAAATAGACCGCTTTCCCCTTTATGCTCTAAGGAATAGGTCCCGGCAACATTCTTGACTCGGATATCAAGTGCTGGAAAGATAACCTGCAATCATCAAAAGAAAACACAAACATATAGGTATGCTTTCAGTGATAAAACGATTTATATGACGAATTTGTAATTGATTGGCATCAATGCCGAAAATGAAAGGGTAAAAAATAAAGCATTAGAAAAATAAATAGCAATAACGTTCAAGCCTTGAATGAGCAATGTACCAAAAGTTTTCCCGATGACGAAAACGGTCAAGCCGTTACAGAACAACGTTTTTTGCGTTTCATCGCAGATTATCTACTTTTGGCAGCATTTAACGAAAAGCTGGTGATCAAAGGGCCTTTATTTGTCAGCTAGACGTCTTGCCACATAAACAAGCTAGTAAAAGTTTATTTACATTCTCTGGGTTGGTAAGATCTAAACATTTTCTCAAAGCCCTAAGGTTGCAACCTCCATTAGTCCCTGACTCTGGCAGGTGAAAACCAAGAGAAGCTATATGATTAGTGCGATCTTAATTGTGCTCCAACTGAAGCAACAGAACGACAGTGTTACCCTAGAAGCTAGACAGACAAGGCCACATATGATGGTATGAGTCATATTTCCATTGTAGTTTCATTAAACAGAGCCTCTTTTCTTCATGCTTTAAACAACTCAAGCTACACTTGTGTCACCATCGGAAAGACATGTAGTTCAAATGATTGTTTGTACTAGCATGGCTAATTAACCCGAACACGTCTCAAATTATCCAGTATAACATCCAACGCTAACTCATGGGAAATTTCAACAGCACCGTATGAACTCACACCCAATTTCAGATCCTAACAATGCTCGCTCGATTCAATCCCGATCCCACCAGGTTCCTCCGAACCGAAGGCAACAATTTCGCAATCCTAAACCCAATACCACCGAAATTCGCACGCGCCTCCAGGCCCAAATCCACCACAGTTTAACCCTCCACCCGAAGGAAAAAAAAAATAGCAAATGGTCAAAAAACAACGGAGCGGGGGCAGCAAGCATCCGTACCGCGTCCTCGGCGTCGCAGTGGTTCTTGTAGATGTTTACGAAGAAGCGGCAGCGCTCGGCGAGCACCTCCACGTCGCCGGCGCGCTCCGTGGCCAGGCGCACGGCGGCGCCGTGCAGCCCCTCGAGCTCCGCGCGGATCGCCTTGTGGAAGTAGAGGAATATCAGCACGGGCGTCTCCGCCGCCGAGGTCCCCGCCTCCGCCGGCGACGGGGACGGCGACCGCGGCATCACCGCGGCGAGCGTCCCCTCGCCGCCGGCCATGGATGTCGGCGTCGCCATCCCACCGCCGACTCCGTGGGCGAGGCTGGCGACTCCACCACGGCTCTCGCTCTACCGCAGGCGAGCGTGCGCCCGCGCGTAGGGTGTTCGCGACTTGTCGTCGCCTGTCGCCTCGCTTCTTCGGCCGGCTTCGGCTTTCTCAGCCTGTGGAAGAGGAGGAGGTATGGATTTTGGCGTCGCGTTGGCTTTTCCTGGGTCTCTTTCGCTCGCTGCGCTCAAATGTATTTAGTTCTATTTTTTTTCCTCCCCCGTCGTTCTCCCTTGTCCTCTATCTGGTTATTTTTCTGCCAAGGAAAAAGGCTGCGTAGGTGAAGTGGGGCTGCTCCCGTTCTTCTTCATGGGTTCGAACTTTGAACCGTTCCGTTAGGTTGTAGTTCTGTACTGAGGTTTATAAAGCTTTCCGAATAAATTATGAATTGAAAGCACCGAGGAGCGAAAGCCGGAAATAAAAATAAAACCTTCTGAAAAGGGCAATCGTCGATTTTATGCTATCGGTCCCAAGAAACGAACGCCAAATAACACGCCATGAGGTTCTCGACGTCTTGTGAGCGGTCAAAGCTATTATATGCGTGAATTTAGGTGACAGGTACTAGAAAAGTTGAATCCAAGATGGATGTAAAAAAGAATTATTTATGTGAAACGAGACTTTTTGACAAGCATGATGATCAGTTAGGTGGTATCAATATTGTATTGCAAAACTTGTAATTTATTGAGTAGATTTTGCAAAACTACATATAGTTTGATAAAATTATCCTAAAATTATATATTTAAATAATAATTTTATAAAACTACATATTTAGTGTTAATTTTATTAAAAACTACAAAAATGGACCATCCGAGAGCTCGAAACTATAAATATTTTGACAAAATTATCGTAAATCACAAAATTACATATTTAAACAATAGTTTCACAAAACTACAAATTTAGCGTCGTTTTTATCATAAAACTATAGATATTATCGTAGACCTGTTAACCTGACGAATGGGCTCTGCTTGCAGTCATAAACTCCTGAACAGACCGTTTCATAAGCTAACAGCTGCTATGAGATTGCCAGTATGGCTCAACCGTCATGGTAACAGGGTTACGAACATCTCCTTAGAATTTGTAGTTTTTTATAAAATCAACGTTAAATCTGTAGTTTTATAAAATTATTGTTTAAATATATAGTTTTGAGATAATTTTACGAAAGTATAGGTAGTTTTGCGATAATTGGTACTAATCTGTAGTTCTGTGAAACTACTATTTAAATATGTCGTTTTATGATAATTTTATTAAAATATATGTAGTTTTGTAAAATTTACTTAAACTTATTAGAGTGGGTTGATGAAATAGAATAATAATAACTCATGCTTATAGATGACTTCCAAATATCTGTGTCGTGCGATTGGTTTGGTGCAATGGCCCTGTTGGCACTGATTTATCTCGCATGTACATCACACCAATACCTTCACGTGTGATGCATTTACTTTTTACTTGTCTTAAAATGACCCAGAAGCTGGTCTGCCTTTTTAATGTGTGGATGAATAATTTGGTGAAGGAAATTGAGTTCATGCAGCAAATGTATATGGTAATCTCACGTGATATATGTGGACGATGATCCTAATCTTCATGATGTCTCGTATCAATCCACACAAAGAAAAGGGTAAGGTCTCTCTTTTGCATAAATTTTGGAGCAGTTTAAACAAGAATCCACGCAAAAAAAAAACTGTAAAAGATGGTAAGGTTTCTCTTTTTGCGTGCATTTCGGAACAGTTTACACAAGAAACCACACAAAAAAAAAAACTGTAAAAATGGTAAGGTTTCTCCTTTTTCCTGCATTTCGGAGCAGTTTAAACAAGAAACATAAGTTCATGTGCAACGATTTTTGTTGTCAAAGTTGAGTGAAAAGAGTAGATCATTGTTAAAGAAATAAAATTTATGAGAAATAAGGGCTTACTCGGAATTCATGAACTTAGTAGAAATTGTCATGATAAATAACTATTTTTAAAGATTCATCCAAAAAATCCTACTCTCTGAACAAGTTTCAAACAACGATGATTTTTGCAACACTTATCATCTAGATGGAACACATTTATATTTTTATCATATACACATTTTGCTGTTACCTTTTCCATTATATGGAAATATTTGGAATTAAATTTGTATTGTGTACGACCTTTAAATTTTTATTATATTTCGCTAGCTCACATATATTCTATTGAGTCCTATGGTTGGTAAGCGTACCAATATTGAAACACCATTTCCTCACTACATGAAAATGATAAACTGAACTTAGCTAAAAAATGGTTTCATAATTTTATAGTTTTGTTCAATTTCACAAATATATTATAATGGAAATTCATGATTGAAGTTGTATTTATCCGGAGAGAACCGAACCATACCCAAAAATAACACTTCTTTACTAGTTTTCAATTTGAACAAAAGTTAAAAAAATTCTAGAGCAAACCATCTCCTACAAACAGCTCATGAGTGCTTGTGACGGGTATTCTTTTATCAATCATGGAAATAGGGAAATAAAGAGGTATAGTGTGACCCCTTTGTTACTATCCACTTTTTTCAACATACACAAGACATGACAGAAGCCTATCTTTTTGTTCAACCAAACAAAATTTCTCCACCCGTAAAAGACAGCACACCTAAGCACATCTCCAGAACCCCAAGTCCCAACCAAACAAGACATTATGGGGACCGTTTGGTTGCATGTATATAGCTCAGCAACTAGCAACACGCTCGAATGGTATGCTATATACAATCTCTGTCAGCCTAGTTAATTCTATCTAGTGAACCTAGTCGCCAATGCAACATCCTCTCTGATTCAAAGGAAGCCTTATAGTCTACCTCACCGGCCATATTTTTGGCATGGAAATTGAGTAAGCAGTGAAGCATTTCCCTGCGTGCAGATCTTGCCAAGAACGAAAAGAGAGGCAGGATATATCAGATCAGGTAGCACACGGCGTTAATGGAATGCGGTTGCGGCTTCTACATCTCAAAAGGCGCTTTGAGCTAGCCACGGATAGTTTAGTATGTGTCTGGTAAAGCTTAACTTTAAGAATTTTTGAAGCAGATCATTTCTAACTTTAAAAAATTTTAAACTAAAACTACAAACAGATTGATAGTCTTGTTAAATATTTTATTCTTATTTTAGACTGTATATATATATATATATACTACTTTTTTATCCTATAAACTCTAAATCGTACCTAAATCTTAGAGCTAAAGTTTTGTCAAATACGATCTTACTTACCAGACACACCAAAATGTGAGAGATTGATGTGTCCTACACTATCGATTTCCCCACCCAGATCTATCTATCTATCTAGGCAAGGTTTGAAACTTTGTCGAAAATTGGTCGATATTCGTGAAAACTGGCCAATTCTGTCCGCACCGAATTCTAAATTCAACTGGTTTTCGAATTTGAATTCAAAAAATTCAAAAAATCACAAAAAAAATCTAAAAATACTAGAGACAATTTTATGACCTTATATGTTTTTTTTTCAAAAATAATGTCCTTTACATCATATTTGATGGAGAGAAAGTTTGAAAACAAGAAAAGAAAGGTATCTTTAAAAGCGTGCAGTTCATTTAGTAGGGTTCACATTAAGAAAAATATTAACATGCAAATACATATTTTTTGTGTATAGGATGTACCTTAAGAGGATCTATAAAATTAGTTTCACTTCATTTAGAGCTTTATTAATTTCTCCATAATTTTTACAAAGTTCACAAACATAAAGTGAACATGTGAAGAAACAACATTTTAATTAACTTTTTTATGTCTATCATTATTTTTCCTACATAAAGCATAATATAAGTAAGTTAATAAAAATGGTTTCACTAATTTTGGAGGTTTGATGGGTTATTTATGAATTAATTTATTTGCAATACATTTACACAATCCTGCAGGTTACCATAACTATTTCATGAGTTTATGTATTTTCAAAAGACATAGGATTATGTAAGAAGACTAAAAATTGGTTTCATGATATTTAGATTAGCAAATAATTAACTATGTATTTAACTAGGTTTAGCAAATACATTTTCTCACAGAAAATATTCAACATTTTATGATTATAAATACTTTTATCATGTATAACCAATAAAATTTGTTTCACTTGATTTGAAGCTTAGATGAATTAGTTATTGATTTTATAAAGTTGAGATATTTTTTGATTTTTTGTTGAACTTCACTTAAATTTGAGAAATACGCTCGGTAAATTGGGAAATTCGACTGGTTTTTGATTGACTCGTTTAAAATTGTTCAATGTGAAAAATACGATCGGTAAATTGGAGAATTCGCTCGATTTTCGGTGAAATTCAACCGGTTTTCGCTGACTCAATTCAGTCGGTTTTTATCTCTGATTTATAAATTTAACCAAGTGAATATGTGTGAATTCTCGCTGAATTTTTACCGGTTTTTTTGGTTCTCATGAATTTCGAAAACTTGGTGAGGAGCGGTTTTTGTTGACCAAACGAATTTTAGATCCTTGGTTGTTGGTAGTCGTGGACTAGTTTTATTGGCTCAAGGAACGTGAAAAGTTTTGCAGCAGCATCTTTTCGGGGGTCATGGACAATAATAGTGTAGCAGTTACTCGATTTCGAAGAAGAAATATGCAGTCATTTCTAAATGGATCGATGTGTTTTATTGGCTCACGCGGCTTTGCTTGACACCATGTGATGCAACAACATTTCAGGCACGTAAATATCTATCTTCACTTCTTCAGTAGCGAGCATAGGCATAGCCAGGAGCGAAGCTACTTGTAACTTTGGGTAGTCTATTGGCGATTTTTTTTAATAATCTGTCCATATCAACCATATAAAATTAAACATATTATTAAATATATAATGAAGCGGCATCGGATCATTTCGGCTTAAGCTGGCCCCTGACAGCGACGGACGAGCGTGAGGAACGGCGTCAGCGTGCACTCGTCCCAGACCGCGAGGCACTTTGCCACTTGTGCCGCGGCGTGGCGCGACAGAATGTGGTAGGATCCGAGTGCGCCGACGAGTCGATCTCGCTGCCGGATATGTCGTGGGCAGTGGGAGTGCTTAGCGTTTATTTGATAGAGTTTTTAAATAATTTTTTTTGGAATTATAGGAGTTATGTTTTCAGTTTTTATTATATAAGTGGAATTCGTAGGTGTAATTTATTTGAAGTGAACTAGAAGTTGAGGAGTTTAAAAAAATAATTTTTTCAAATTTACTTTCTGTATAGTATCACTTTCTCTATATAATTTATTTTAAAAAATCACTTTCAAATACAGAATCGCTGCCTTAAAAAAATTATTCTCCACGTAGAATTTAAATAAAAAAAACTACTAAATAGTCCGTTATTTCGCATCTGGTAGCCAAACGAAAGTCATCTCCGTGGATCGACTCATCATACGGTCACAGAAACACATCCTCTCCTAGATCAGCTGGTACTGTTCAAACCGCCGTTCAAGATTTCGAGCGCAAGACGACGTGCAAATACACAATTTCAGGTGTCGAAAATATCTCGACCGACAGTCAAGGACACGAACAGAGGACTCTTCCACATCAACTGTCACGTCACGACTCACCTCTGCCACGACATGCTCGGCGATGATGGGCATGCAGCAGGGCGGCATGCCTCTACGTACGCCGGTCGCTTGACTTCTGAAACCTAGCCAGAAAAAAAAATAAATTAAACACACATATGTGATGTGTATGGTATAACTTGAGTTAATAGCTACTCCATCCAATTATATATATCATCTTACAAATAATTAACTAAAATTTTAAAACTTTAACTAACAATAATTTTTAAAATATTAGTTTAAAAACCTTGAAATTATATTTGTATATTTATTTATATAAATATTTTTATAATATCATAAATTTTAATATTCAATGAATATTATAAATATATTTTAATAAAAATAATGATCGAAAAGACCCTATCTTATTAAAACAACGTATATTTACGACTGCGCGGAGGCCCAGCGTCCTTTTTGTCGCGTGCGGCCGTGTCTTGTAAGCAAATCGTCGGTTAGGACGGCCTGTTTCATGCTGACTCATGCGTGCTAGCTGACAAACAGAACGGGCATTACCACTCCATGGCCCCGGAACAAAAAAACATTTTGCTGTCCTCGAGCTCGAGGTGATCATAAAGGGTACTTTACATCTGTTTGTATTAGGTGCACCATTTGCCCGTGCACAAATGCATGGAGCCGACAGGTTTACCCTGGTTGCCAGTCAGGTCGTCGAGCATGCATCATGGATTCATGGTGCTCTTCGGACTTCTTAATCTGGAATTTATAGCCGAAATTTTTTTATATCGCCTTTGTTCTTTTCAAGACTTGTGCAAATAATACGACAATACCTTACTACAATGATATATTGTGTGTGTATATATATAGACACTTCTATGGTGGGTGCAGACGTTAATGTATAATTCCAACTATCCGGTTCAAATTCTAATGACTATCATTCTACACATACACAATAATTTTTATTGGTAAAACGAGTGTTCACTCTAAATAACTGTATTTGTGTGAGAAAATTTTACGCGCGTCGTTCTTATGATAAAAAAGAAAGAATTGCAAAACACAGACAATAACATAAAGCAAGATTGTACCTGGGAACACTATGCTTTGACCACTTCTTAAATCCACTTTTGTTCCTGAACTATGGTGTTGGGTCGATTTTGATCTTAATTGTAAAACCGTGTAACTCTGACCTAAAACTATTTATCTTGATGCACTGTATACCCTAAGCTCGCTCGAAGCGGTTTAAGGTCGACATGATGGTAGTTTTGTAATCCACGCTGGTGCATGTCTTGCCAACAAATGTCTGATTGCATATCTAAGGGTGGGGTTGCAGACGTATTTGTCGAGCTTATTGTTGTGGATGAACAAGAGGAAGAGTCTGAAAAGCAGGAAGGTAGTGACCGAGAGGAAGAGACTGCAAAGAAAGGAGAGTTGCAGTTATTGACACCAGAAGAAGACAATGTTGAGGTAACAAATGCACTAAAGAATTTGCCTTCTTCTAAGCAAGTAAAAAAGGAGATTGAAGTAGTTAAGAGGTATGATCAATGGGTGGCAACTGATGTGGAGTCAAGCATAGACAGTGATTACATGCCTGGTGATGTTGAAATCAGTGAAGAAGATGAGGAAACAACCCAGATAGAGCTGATATGAAAGAATTTAAGAAAAAATTGAAGGCAAACAATATGATTGTTGATGGGGATGGGGAAGCTGTGAATGTGCATGCACTGTAAGCAACCAATGAAGCAGTGGATGAAAGCCTTGAGGATGGAAATGAGACCCCTTACTTTGACATTAATGAAGATGATGACTCATATGATGAAGAAGGTCCTGATAGAGAGCTTGTGAGAAAAGAAAGGAAGTTCCCTAGGTTTGATAGTGAGGCTGAAGTACCTCACTACACAGTTGGAATGGTTTTTAGTAGCAAAGCAGAGTTCAGGTCAGTTGTGGTCAACCATGGGCTTGTTGAAAGGAAAATACTTAGATTTATGAAAAATAAGGGAACAAAATGTAGAGTTGTATGTACTTGACCCAAGTGCCAATGGGTAATGCATATTTCAAAGACTAGCAAATATGAAAGGTGGCATTTGGCCATATGCAAAGATAGCACACATGTCCTCCTAGAAGAGATAACTCCATGGTCACATTTAGGAGGATAGCAGACAAATATGATAAGTTTATTAAGGATAACCCTACATGAAATCTTGAGCTTACTAGGGAAACAATCTAAGAAGAAATGTTTGCATATCTGAGTATCTCCAAGATCAAGAGGGCCAAATCCCAATAGGGAGTATGGGATGGTGTTTGACTATCAGCTTGAGCTGCTTAGAAGCAACCCGGGTAGTATAGTTGTGGTGAAGCTTAATATAGATATGGTGGACCATATTTTCTTGAGGTTTTATATCTGCTTTGATGCATGTAAGAAGGTCTTTCTTGGTGATTGCAGAAAGATTATTGGTCTCGATGGATGTTTCTTTAAGGGCTTAACTAATGAGGAGTTGTTGTGTGCATTGGGTAGTGAACTTCAATTTTTAACTTTTTTTTTCTCATTTGCTTCCGTCATGTGCATGTCTAAATTTCTATTTCCTATAAATGCAGCCTCGAATGTCTGAACAAAGGATTGTCAGGACTGCTACAAAATCTACTACTGCAAGTCACTCAAATGGTCAAGTATCAATCCATTTGGAGGCTCAAGGTAGAGGAGGTTCAAGTGCAAGGGTCAATGTGACAGTGTTAGGAGTTGCGACTACAAGTGCTTCAGTCCATTCTACTGCACCTCCACCGAAGACAGCTTCTACAAGGCCTCCCTCATTATTGCTTCCGCAAGGCCCAAACCATATGCCACAGTGAAGGCATGATTCTATAATATAGTAGTTACTTTTGTTTAGCCAAACTTGTAGGTTATGAAATGTCAGTGATGTTATCAGCCTGAACATGTGGTTTGTTATGTCATTTGCCGAACATGTGGATTGTTTAGTCATTATAGTCAATATGTGGCTTGTTATGTTAGTTACATTATCTTCCATACTTGTGCCTTATGAGAATTATTGTGTCTCAACAAAATTAGTTGGCTGAACAATTTCATAACAGTGATACATGTATTTCATTCAAGACCTATACAGGCACACCACTATCATCCCTATACAAAAAGCTAATACGTCCAACAACATCGATCTCTCATTCTCAAATTTATGAACTCTAACAGCTAACTCAATACGAACTCTCTCCTTCTTCTCCAAAACACCTCTCGGAGCAAGGACCTCTGTCATGCAGCTGCTATGTACAACTCTCAGAGAATCATCCTCTGTCAACTCTTGAACCTGCCTTCTTGCAACATCAAGCGCACTTTGTAGAGCAGCATTTTCTTTGTGTAATCCCCTCATCACATTACACGAATCAATCACCACCTTCTTCATGAAGCCTTTGATCGGATCATCACACCAGAACAAGAAATCGCAACCTCCATGCTGCACACAAAAGCAAAGATGAGCAAATTAAAAGAACACCAAGCATTGCAACATCACAACTGCAAATCCAAGTTAAATTGATGACTTACCCTTGAGTTAGCACACTTTAGATACCTCCGCACCGGGTTCAAATCGCTCCATGAGATGAATCGGATTGCGTATGTGTTGCATTTGCACATCATGGCAAGCATGTACTGCAATGGCTGATTGCAGTGCGGAATCGGAGATGAGTACTCTTCATGCTCGCCGCCAGACTAGGAGCTCCTTGTCCTTGCATTGGATTAAAGATGCCCAAATGGGCCGTGCCTACTGGGTCAGCCTGAGGCACGACACTGTAGGCACGACCAAAGTCGAGACGGGTCGGGCCGGCACGGCACGAGGCCACAGGCCGTGCCTGGGCCGAGCGAGCGGCACGGCACGGCCTGGCCGAGTCGGGCCGACACGGGCACGGCCCAGCCCAGGCCGGCACGGGCCCGGCACAATCCGACCCGGCACGCATAGGCATGGTTATTTCTATTTTATATATATTTTTTTAATTTTGAAGCTATTTTTATCTTTTTTATTTTTTTATCTATTTTCTATATATTTTTTAATTCTGTAGCTATTTTTTTTATGTTTTTGGGCTGACTGTGCCAACGGGCCGCCCGTGGTACCGTGCCCGCCGGGCCAACCGTGCCCGCCGAGCTGAAATCGTGCTCGGATCGGCCCGGCACGGCACGGTGACCGATGAGCCGTGCCGTGGGCCGAGGGGGAGGCACGCGGGCCGGCACGGCACGTCCCGTTACAGTAGCTAGGCTGTTCGGGAAGTGCTATAGCCGAGCCGTGTCGAGCCAGGCCCGTGCCGGGCCGGGCCGAATGGCCCATTTGGCCATCTCTGCGTTGGATGCACTCGAGCTCGCCATCTCGGATCACAGATTGCAGAGCTAGAGTTCCGATTTGGTAAAAGGAAAGGGGAAAGTGACGAGCGAGAGAGAGGGCAACAAGGTTGTTTATAGGCCGCAACGAGCCGATGTGGCCGCAACAAGCTATTACAAAATCACTGCCATGTCAACCTTAAACTACTTCAAACGAGCTTAAAGTGTATAATACGTCAAAATTGGTAGTTTAGGGTCAGAATTGTTTGGTTTTATAATTAGGTTAAAATCGGACAAACACGATAATTGAGTGGCTAAAAGTGGGTTTTTCTCCTAAAACCTAAAGCAAAATTGTACCTGGACAAACACTATGCTTAAGACCAAGAGGATTCCCGCATGGATAAATCGGATTAGAATACAAGTAAATCCCCACGCCACATCATCGCATTCCATTCCCGTTTCGCGTGTACAATTCGGTTGCGGTGCATAGCGATACTGGCTCCGCCCCAGGGAAACAGGAGCTCTGCGGAGGCCAGGCGGGGGCAGGCACGTGGCGGGATGGGCCCGACACGAGCAGATAACGAGCTGGCACGTACCCCCGATGCGTCGGACCACACGTCCTTTGGACCCGGCCGGATTTCTGATAACGACGTTGCAATAAACAGCTCGGCGAGTTCCAACAAGGTTTACAATATAGTTTGCAACCTGAAAACCGGTCCTCAACGGTAATAAAAAATTCATAATTATCATGAAAACCATTCAAAGTTTGTTAGAAATTTGTTCAAAATTCACTTGATCACATTTGAAAATCAGAGAAAAAAATCAGTCAAATCGACATTCGGTAATCGGTCAAATTGCAGCGATAACAGAGCAATTCATCGATTTATCCATCTGTTTTTTCGCATTTTCTAGTTTAACCATATTTCTCGGTAACCTTCAGTTTCCCTATTTATCTTGCGGTCTTCTCGAATTTAAGTGAAGTTTAAAATACTAAAAAATGGCTCAGCATGGTAAAATCAGTAACTAATTCATTTGAGCTTCAAATCAAGTGAAACAAATTTATTATTTTCTTGTAACATGATCTACATAATAAAAGTATTTATACTCATAAAAAAGTTAAATATTTTCTGTGAAAAAATATATTTGCTAAACCTAGTTAAAAACATAGTTAAATCTTTGCTAATCCAAAATCATAAAACTAATTTTGTTAGTCTTCTTACACGATACTATATCTTTTAAAAATACATGAACTTATGAAATAGTTATTATAACATGTAGAATTATATAAATGTGTTGTAACTAGATTAATTCATAACTAACCCATCACACCTACAAAATTAGTGAAACTACTTTTATTAGTTTACTTATACTATATTTTATGTAGAAAAAATAATGGTAGACATCGTAAAGTTAATTACATATGTAGAAAAAATAATGGTAGACATCATAAAGTTAATTACATTGATGTTTCTTAATATATTCACTTTATACTTGTGAGTTTATAAAAATCATGAAGAAATTAATAAAACTTTAAATGAAGTGAAACCAATTTTAAAGAACCTCTGAAGATACAACCTACACAAGAAAAATATATGTTTGCCTATTAAACTTTTTCTTAACCTGAGTTAATAAATGAGCTGCACGTTTCAACTTTTTTCTTTTTTTAACTTACTCCCTATAAAATTTCACGGAGGTCTTAGAACTGTTCTAGTTTTTTAGGATTTTTTTTAAGTTTTTGAATTGTATTATAAAATCGGTATGGACCGATAAGATTGGTAACTGCAATAATCCCACCGTATTTTTGAACCCGTTCCAACATCCAACTACCCAATCGATGATAAACTTCTTTGCTTTGCCTGTTGCAGGTGTGGTTTTACTTTAAGGCAAATGGCTGTTCTAACCTTCCACTAGAGAATAGAAAAAAGTTCAAGCCTTTTGCATAATATGATGTATACTGCTTTTTATATTATTATATCATCTTAGTTTATATCTAAAAGTTTAAAAGAAATAAAAATGTAAAAGATGACATAAATGTAAATCATTGATTACATAGTTTAGTACTTAAACCGTCACCTATTCTTGACGAAGAATTTCATGACTAACACTTTCAATACTTGGCACATAATCATTCTCTCTCGCATGTATCAATCATGTCAATTTCCATTGTTATATTGTTTAAACAATGACTATGAAAACGTTATATTTTCAAATACTTCTCGTAGTGAATCTAATCATAACTTTTCCAATTCACCTGTCTACATATTACTTTGAATATATTTGTGGTCAAGTTGAGGCAGTTTGATCAGACACAGTATAAAACGAAGTATGTTTTTGATTGTAGGGAGCAGGTAAAATTTTGGAATTTACCACTTCATTGCTTAATATTTCAGGACGTGCCACCCCTTGTCTCTGTGATATGTGGTCTTTGGATTCAAATGTCAGTGACGTCAAGTGGCAAATCTAAGGCGCATATGGAGTGACAATGCCGAATTCTCCCATTATTCTAGATTTGAAATTACAATTTTGAGCAAACATATGCTCAAATAAATGATACCGTACCTTTGCGATGAGTAGAATACATGCTTTTGATAGTAGCTCATACACAAAAAAAAATATGTACAAATGACAAATTTGCCTCTCCCGAGTTTCTAGCCAACACAACGGCGATCTAGGTACATTGTTTTTCCTAGGAACATAAAATCACCACCTCGAAAAGAATATGTATGATATTCCTTGTGAGTTGTGATTCATAGCATAAGATTCCGTACATATTTGTAATCAGTTGACCTTAAAGATAATATGTTTGTTGTTGCACAAAAGGTTGACGTCATTCCCCCAATTAAAAACATTGCAAAATATATCTGGTTTGAGCGAGTGATTTTGCATCATTCAGATTGTCCGTGCATGAGCTTTTTTTAGGACCATGCTTAAGCTACTCTAGGACTATGAAACTTCTTATCTCATCATTTATATTTTTAAGCTAATTAACCACTCTCTTTTTTCTCTAAAGACCACTCTCTTTTTAAAATATGAATGTCTGTGACGACATGAGTACATCACATTTTTTAGATAATGGAATGTCGCTATGGCCTCTATATTACATGCATACAGCTAAAGATAACTAAGAATTGGCTTTGGTAGTTAGTGAACGTGGTTATATATCCTACCCACCAAGAACAAATTTTAGATTTGCTCATTGTGTGTTTTATTAAAACAAAATTTTCTTTCAGTGGTAGGCGTCTATCATAGCTCTGCATTTTCAGTCTTCAGCAGGTGCCAGTGTTACACAAATATAGGTGCGGTATCTGATTCGATAAATTCTAAAAAAAATAGAACTTGTGGATTATATATATATATATATATATATATAATTTTATAAAATAAAAATGGAAGTTGAAATTAGAGATAATATGTTGCGACTAATTTTGCATTGCAACTATTATTTTTTCACATTCATGACTGATCAACATAAATCCTCAAGCAAATACATCGCAGTTTAATAAGAAAAGAAAAGAAAACATAATAAATGATTAGATTAGCTGTTAGCATGCCATTTTATGACTCATCCAGCCTATCTACTTGCCTTGTTTTCCTACCTAACCCCTCCCAAGTCCTCTCCCCCGTCGCCACTGCCTCTCATCCCTTGCCACTACCTCCTCTCCCCTGCCATTGCCTCCTCCTCTCCTCCACCGCTGTTGCCTCCTCCTCTCCCAAGTACTATCGGCTTGCCCCTTTGACGCTCTTTATCCCCCTCCGCTTTCAACCCTCAACGTGGTCTGAAGTGTCTGATCCGTGTCACACTGTGGCGGGCATGATTTGACACGCGGATGTATGTCGGCATGTTGAATTTTTTCGACATGCGTGTCCCATTAACACTGGCAGACGTTATGTGAGTACGTGTATATGATGATATGAGTATGTGCATATGTCTTTATATTATACTTGGGTTTATAAAAAATATACATACAGCCAAAGGACTAGTTACTAGAAAATGATCCGCATCATCTGGTTAACTTAACCCTATCAATGTATAAAGTGATAAGCACGTAATTAGTATAAATGTCCGGATCATTTTCTATCTCTTTGCAAAATATCAGAAGGCACAAAGTTTGTTAAGTACCACATGCGGTCGTTTGTGTAGGACTCCTTGATAGGTCCATCTCAACTAATAATAACTGCTATAATTAGTCTAGAGATGCAAGTACATGCTTACCGCTGTCATTAACAAAGTGGTTGGCTCATGGACATTGATCCTTCAAAAGTGAGGAACATGTGATGAGTTATTGACAATTTTAGATTTGAAATGATTTTAGTTGGTATGAATTTGTTTGTGTGTGATCTTGTTTATGACTAACTAAAGTTTGAATTGGAGCAGACTATTTTAGAGTACAGGAAATTATGTCTCATCGAAATATCTGGTGTGTGGGTTTTTAATCACACCAGATAGTCCGGTGTTACAGAGAAGTGAACATCGGAACATTTTCAGTGCTAAAGCAGAAATAAAAGCAAACATCGGATGGTTCGGTGATGGACTTAGAGAGCGTTGGAGTATTTTCTGTAGAGAGAAGATTTTTGGCGCTAAGTTTGAATATGTAGGCCGGATAGTTCGGTGCTGAGTTTGTGAACACTGGAGAATGTGCCAGACCTTTTGTTATAGAGAGGTTGCAGAAAGGTGGTTCAGTGGATTGGCACACGCCGGATTATACGGTGATGGACATGAGATTACCAGAAGCTTTCACCGGACATTTTCTTGCAGAGAGCAAAATTTTCCTACAGCAGATAGTGCTACACTCGCCGGATGGTCCGGTGTTTAGGAGCAGAACACACCGGAACATTCGGTGTTCATGTTTTCTGCAAGATGTGCTCTGAGTTGAAGTTTTCAATTTTGTTCTAACCTGGAGATATTTTGAAGTATGGATAAATGTGTTTGCTTGTTTCAAGGTGTGTAGGTGACGGATGCAACTTAGCGGTCGACGACAGGTGATTGGGGCTAAGCGGATGCTTGGTGTCGGACGATCAAGTAGGGTTGGGCGGAGTCAATGGTGATCCTAGCTATACACATGAAGGTTAAGCAAAGCATAAAATGGAGGATGAATACAACGTGTTACAAAGTTAAGCGAAGGGGATGCCAATGCAAGTGACAAGGTGGCTCGAGGGATCAGGAAACTTGCCGATGGTCAAAATCGCAAGACGCAGGACACGCGTCATCATCAGAGTGTATGCTTTAGGTGGAAGCAAGTGGCGGCTAGTCACACTTTAAGAAGCATGCTAAGGTTTCGCAATTTGGCCTTAAAACCGTGGGAGGACTAGAGAAGTATGTGGCACCATCGTAAAACTTGCGTCGAGGCAAAGCCAAGTCAAGAAGGCGTCGAGGCTGTCCGATGAATGGAGAAGAAAATTAACTAAAATATACTCGGTGGTAGGTAGGATTATACTACAGGAGATGAGTATTTTGGGGAAAAAAACTAGAAAAGTTAGGGGGTCAAATTTTTCTAAGCCTATAAATAGAGGGGTGGGGCTACGAAAGAGGATGAACTAGCTAATTGAGCCCCTTGTGCCACCTATATGAGAGCATTGTGCTAGAGTTTTAGAGGAGATAAGAATGAGTGCTTAGCCTATGTAATATGTGAGAGTTTTGAGAGAAAAATCTTTGTAATCCGTCTAAAATAGGGTTGACCTCTTTAAGTAATGAAATTTATTTTGTTACATATGCTTGAATTCCCCTCCTTCTAGTTTCCCTCACTTGGTTCCCTTGCCTTGTGTGCAAGTTTTTTCTTTTCAGTGTTGATTTTTGTTTTTCTGTTTGAGCTAAAATTTTAACACCTTAAGAGGTTGTTCTTCTTGATGCTAAAGTCATAAAATTCAAGTGGTTGGGACTTGTTGGGAAATATTGACGTGAGTACCCCTTATATGGACATGTGCGGTCATGCAAACCGCATGATCCTCGAGTTTTGTGGTAAAGTTTTACCCCCTCTGCAGGGTGTAAAAACAATTTAAATTGTCGCGCTCTCGATCATGAGCATGCTTCTATCCATTAGCATGGGTCGTAGAGTTACGAATGTAGGATGGTGGCATGGATGGTATGTTGGGTAATGTTGATGGTTGGCTATTGATGTATTATTATGGTTCCATTTACATTTATGTGCAAGTTGGTAGTTATAGTTTTGGAAGGGTATGTTGGTTAAGTCTAGATGTTCATACATATGTGTCTAGGTTGCGGACGCATATGTTTTAATGAACCTTGTGGCATGTTTCCATGCTAATAGCCCAATGCATATTCCATGGAGTCGGGTTTTTACATTTACCCTATATGGATTAAGTCTTGCGAGTATCTTTGTACTCAGCTGTTCTACAGGTTTTGCAGGTGAGGAAGAGGTGGTGTTTGGCTACTTCACACCTGCCGATGTTAGTAGCGGGATGGAGTAGGCAACTACTTAGAGGTCACGCTTTTGGGGTGAAGCCTAAGGGTATATGGCTTCACCCATCTTTTGTTGTCTTTAGCTTTTGTTTTCGCTACGTAGTTTTCTCTGTTGGCTAGGAGTTGATCAATTTTACTATCCTCCTAGGTTTATTTTACTATAAATTGTTAAACTTGTAAATGCTTAAGAACTTATAATATAATTTAATTACTCACTCTTTATTAAGCTTGGTTGTGATTGCTTATGTTGGAAAGGCATGTGTTCCGATCTTGGGCACAAAACACATGTCAGGACTACCGGAATGATATTATGGTTAATCGTTAAAGTCGTGATTATATAGATGATCGACTTGGTGATTAACTAGAATATTATTTGGACAATTCCCCCTTAACTCTCGTTCCTATAATTGGTATCAAAGTCAGTTTGATCACTTGTTGACCTTAACTAGCTTTGTAATCCGTAGGCAATATGGAGAGAAGTGAAAAGATTCTGTTGTTTGATGGTCATGATTTTTTGTATTGGAAGGTGTGCATGGAGGCTTATCTTCTAAGCCAAGAAAGTGCAATATGAGAAGTAGTTGATTCCAACTACGAGATCCTTGTTGCTCGCACGACTCAAGTTCAAATCGAACAGTATGAGACCAACAATAAGGCCAGAAATACTTTGTTCACTAGCCTAAGTCAGAATGAGTTTGACAGGATCCAATACCTCTGTACTGTCCGGGAGATCTGGAATACTCTAAGTGTCTTTCATGAATGCACTAATCAGAAATGTCTTTCACGAATGCACTAATCAGATTAAGGCTAGACGCCAAAGCACATACAACCAATAATACCAAATGTTTGTGAAAGTACCTGGAGAGTCTTTGGATGCGATGTTTGCTCGCTTTGATGGGATTGTTAGCAATCTTCGATCAACTGGTGTTTTGCCCTATTTTGACCACGAGAGAGCGATCGAGCTTCTCTATGCTCTTGACCGTAACATATGGGAAGTAAAGATCTCAAGTATTGAAGAGTCTTCAACATGTTGATTTGTGATGAGCTCTTCAGCAAGCTTAATTCCACTAAGATTGCCAAGACGGCTCAGATCGGTCTCGGAAATCTCCTGTCTCAGAACATGGTGTTGGTTTCCGGACCTGGTGGTGGCAATCAGTCTGTAGCTGGCTTTTCTTGTGCTAACATTTCATCGAGTGAATTTGCTTTGTCTTCTATGGTTTCTAGATTTGCTTTGTCTTCTATGGTTTCTGTCATAGAGGAGCAGGTGGACACGCTAGATGATGATGACCTTGCGCTGATTGTGAAGAAGTTTACCTGCTTCTACAACAATCACCGAGACCAGATGAGGGGTGGTTCTCATGCCTGCTTTGATTGTGATGACACTACCCACTTCAAGGCAAACTGCCCTAAGCTCAAGAAGAGGGAGGACAGCGACCACGACTACAACAAGCACAAGAAGAACAAGAAGCCCTTCTTTAAGAAGAACTGTGATAAGATGGCCAAGAAGACGGTCAAAACGGCTTTTAGGACATTTGTAGTGGCTCTCAATGACATCGACACCTCTTCCAGCGAGGAGGAGATCTCGAAGGAGGATGAACCACAAGCAAAGAATAAGAAAAAGGTCAAAGACTTCACTAGGCTCTTCTTCATGATGGATGACAACAACCTCGAGCTAGAACCTTCCAAGGTATTGATTTCCTACAACCAGCTTTCCATTCAAGTCGATACCTTAAATGATTATCTCGTTAGCCAGGATAGGTTACTTAAGAAATTTGTATATGAGTTGAAGGATCTTAAGTTTAAGTATGAGTCTGCCTCTAATAAACTTGCATTATTTAGGTCTAGGCTCGATATTGAGAAGTGTGAGAGTTGCTTGATTGTCATGGCTGAACTTGTTGAGCTTCCTAATGTGCATGCTCAAGTCGTCAGTCGGCCTGAGAGTGCCAAGAAGAAGCTCCTTGAGGAGGAGTCTAGGTTTATTCTCTTAGGTTCTTGTAAGAATTGTCATTTGCTTGCAAAGGATGTTAAACTGCAAGACAAGCGTCTGAAGGAGCTAGAGTCTAGATTGAAGAGTACTAGAGTTCTAAGGATGTGCAACTAAATTGTTCCACATGCACCATCTTTCAGGACAAACTCAACTAGGTTAGAGGGCAAGTTCAAAAGCTTTTGACTAAGAATGAGTACCTCCTTTCTCTGGTGGAGAAGTGCTCAAAGGGAAAAAGAAAAATGAATTTGATCTTGGCTAAGGCTAAAATATGTGCTGACAAGGTAAGTTTAGCTCTTGGGTTAGGTTTTGAGAGAGTGGCTTACAGTGGGAAGAGTAAGACTGTGTTCACCACACCTACTACCCTAGAAGCTGAGAAGTCCAAAATCAATGCCACATCACAACCCATCAGGAAACTCATTCCTCCACCCACAAAGAATAAACCTGCACCACAACCCAAGAGAGCTCCACAACCTAAGATTAGAGAGCCCCGAGTGATCAGAAGATGAGTTTATGAGAGACGATATCACTGCACCTACTATCAGAGAAAGGGTCACTTGGTTGGATTTTGCTTTCGCCGTAGGAGAGATGAGCGGCGTGAGTGAGAGTGGAGCACTCGGGGCATGTACCACCTCTCTGTTGGTATATGTCGGTGGATGAACACTGCGAGCGGGGATCCCGAGGGACCCCCTTTGAGATTCGGTCGGGGGGCTGATTCTGGATCTACCTCGTACGTGGATTTAATGCGAATGTGTGAGATCTAGGCGAGACGGATGATCGTCAGCTAGTAGGAGTAAATGCACAGGGGATTTTAGACAGGTTCGGACTGCACGGAGCGTAATACCCTACTCCTGCGTGTATGATATGCTATTAATGCTCTTGGAATGCCTTTCTCTATACCTCTGTTTTACAAGGTTTTTGTGTAAGTCTCGAGCTTCGGTCTTGCTTCTTGCTTCTATTCGCCTCGACTTTAGCCTGTTCTTCTACGAAGTGCTCCCCCTTTTATCCTACCGGGGGAGGCTCGGCGTGCCCAAAACGGGGGCATGAATTCCCATAAGCTATAAATGGAAAGCAACCATTATGGGTCTACAGTTCGATGTTACAGGGGTTGAAAATGCGCCCTTCGGCCGGCCCTGTCGCCAATTACGCCCAACTTTAGCAGGTGCAGGGGGGCCCACCAGGCAGCCGCCGAACAGCCCTGCATGCCCGTTTGGTTAGAGTAGATCTGACATGGCAGGGTGGCAGGCGATACGCCTCGAGCCCAGCGACGATATCTTCAAGCCGTTTCCTTTATGGGCCCCGCAGGATGACGTGCGATGGGACCCATCGCATTCAATGTCCCCATGTCTTCCTGTCAGGCGGTGGCAGGGACTAACGTACTCAGTACGACAAGCGTGGGAGGGAGTGGTTGGATGTGACAGGCCACGCTCCCTCTTAAGTGCAGCATCGGTCCTCCCACCGATTGACACCTAACCGTGAAGTCCTCGTGGGGTCCACCGGCAAGGGGCTTCTCAGATCCTCGGGGAACTCTGGATACTCGGGGACCAACTGTTCATGGCCCCGAGCACCCCTCCCAGAACTGGCTCTTCTCGGGTCCTCGGGGAACTCCAGGTACTCGGGGGCCAACTGTTCATGGCCCCGAGCATCTCTCCTGAAACTGTCTCTTCTCGGGTCCTCGGGGAACTCCGGGCGCTCGGGGGCCAACTGTTCATGGCCCCGAGCACCCCTCCCAGAACTAGATCTTCTTGGGTCCTCGGGGAACTCTGGATACTCAGGGACCAACTGTTCATGGCCCCGAGCATCCCCTCCCGGAACTGTCTTTTCTCGGCCCTTGGGGAAATGGTCCCCGAGGGATGGTGCCACGTGGCATTGTGCTGTCCTAGCCTCGGGACTTGGGAACCCCTGGTTCCCAGATCACCGACAATGTATATGAGTATTTTTATTGCTTGCACTCACGAGTCCCTAGCGTTTTTCAATCTCTTCCTAGTGGTGTTGCCCGGCGTGGATTTTGCCATGACTCATATGGTTTTGGTCCACGTGTAAGAGGCTTTGAGTCCCATCACTTTGGTGGACCATATCTTTCTCATCGTGGTACTCACCCTCAACGTACTAAACTTGCTTTACCTGCACCTGTTTTTACCACTTCAGGGCAGATGACTCAGTATTGGATTCCCAACAGGATTTTGATTATTCCCAGTATTGAGCTATCCATCTATTATTCTTCTCATATGTAGGTAGTAGGCAAAGGCATAGAGAACAAGTGGCTTATTGACTCTGGTTGTTCGCGTCACATGACCAGAGATTCATCATAGTTCTCCAGCACCTAGAACTTGGTATGATAGGCTTATGTCTTTCTTGCTAGAGTATAGGTATATAATGGGGTCAGCTGATAAAACTTTGTTCACTCTTAAACATGACAACGATTTCTTACTTGTTCAGATCTATGTGGATGATATCAATTTTTTGGCTCTTCTCATGCACTTGTGACCAAGTTTGCAGAAATTATGAGTAGGGAGTTCGAGATGTCGATGATGGGTGAGCTCAACTTCTTTTTTGGGCTGTAAATCAAGCAATGCAAGCAAAGTACATTCATCCATCAGACGAAGTACACTAAAGATTTACTGAAGAAATTCGACATGAGTGGTGCGAAGCCCTTGACAACACTAATGGCTACCTTGATCGTGCTTGATCTAGATGAAGATGGTGAGGAGGTGGACCAACAGAAGTACAGGAGCATGATCGGCTCTCTCCTGTACTTGACGGCGACAAGACCTGATACCCGCTTCACTGTTTGCTTGTGTGCTCGCTTCCAGGCTTCACCAAGGAAGTCTCACTACCAAGCGGTGAAACGCATTCTGAGGTACCTCAAGCACACTCTCGAGTATGGGTTTTGGCTTTCTGCTTACTCTTCACTTTCTCTTCAAGGTTTCAAATGCAAATTTTGCTGGTTGTCGAATTAACAGGAAAAGTACTCTGGCACTTGTCACTTTTTAGGTACTTCTTTTGTATGTTGGTCCTCTCACAAACAGTCTAGTGTTGCGTAGTCTACTACTGAAGCTGAATATTTAATTGATGTTAGCTGTTTATCATAGATTTTGTATATGACTGCTACTTTGAGGGATTTTAGATTGAATTTTAGGAGTGTGCCACTTTTGTATGACAACACCAGTGCCATAAGCTTAGCCAACAACCCAATTTAACACTCCATAATCAAACACATAAATGTGAGATTTCACTTTCTAAGAGACCACAATGAGAAGGAAGACATTGAGTTAAGCTACATAGATACCCAATACCAGCTAGCCGATATATTCACCAAGCCTCTAGATACTGTAAGATTTACCTATTTCAGAGGAGATTTGGTGTATGACATCCCTATGGTATTGTGTGAGGGAAAGTTGCTTTTTATACATACTCTATCTTACTTTTGTTGTATTTGCATTACATTTTATTATGTAAGATAATCATAGTAGTTGGGCTTTGACTTATATGTTTTTAGTATTTTCGATTGCTAGACTTGAATTTGGACTAAGTTGAATAGTTGTGTGGAGCAAACTTTTAATCTTAGATTTTTCTTGATGCTTTGACATGATACATTTCAAGTAAGCTTGCTTTTCTTAAGATGAAATTTGGTAATTTTATGAATCATGTAGGATATGAAATGCTACATTCTTGATCACAATGTTTGTAATTGCTTAGGCTTAGTCAATGCTTGTGTTAAGGCTAGTTTGATGAATATCTTGCTCTAGGCCTTCTTGATTGAAGACAGTAAATTGGGGAATATTGCACTATATTTTCTACCTTTGTTAAATATTTAGCTCATGATAGAATCTTGGGGGAACATGTATTCCTTGTGTCGCAAAGACATTACTTAACTTAATCTTGTGACCATCTTGATAACTTGTGTGAATTGAATAATCATGAAAAATCAAGTCTCTTATGCTAAAATATGATCCAATACGGTTGTCTTGAAGTCTCAAAGTGTTTGTCGTACCCAGTCGTACGATATTTTGTTTGGATAAGAGACAACTTGAGGATCAAATAAATACGATATTTTGTTTGGATAAGAGATAACTTGAGGATCAAATAAAATTCAAAGAAATGTTTCTACCTATTAAATTTTTTTAATCACTTGATCAAACTAATTCTTGGTTTCATATATGAGCGTTTGCAAAGCCTACTGTTATGAACACTTGTTTGCCTAGTTTGAGGTTGAAATTGGCTAGTTCTTAATGGTTGTATTGCCTCGGCACAAGTGCATGCTTATATGGTAGTCACTTTGAAAATGATTTGGTTATATAAAATTAAATGTGCTAACTAATTCTTTGGGTTTAGCTTGTCAAGCTTTATACTCTTCTGTCATTGTCTCTTTTTTGAGTCTATATGTGATTGTGAGCTCTACGTCCTATCTTCCGGAGCTCTTTGACATTTCCAACTATCACAAATGCTTTGTGGTGTACTTATAAAAGCTCATCTAGGATTGCATGTTCATAATGTTTTATCCTTAATATTTGTATTACCAAAGAGGGAGAGCATATGCAAAAGATGAGAATATACATAAATATGCTTCAAAAGAAGAGAAATGAGAATATTTGCAACAAACTAAAAAAAATGAAAAATGTGAATTCATCAAGGGAGAGCATTTATTTTGTAGTCCTTGAGTTTTTTTGCTCTTTTGAGGTTTGTGGTTTGTCTTTGCCTGTCTTCGGCCTTTTGCAATCTTTCTTATGCTAAGTAACATGGTTCTTTCTCTTTCTCGAGTTTTGGTCACTTGGACGTGCTTTAATTCTTCAAACCCAAATCTTTGTGTTTTGAGGGTTGTCAATGCACTCATCAAGGGAAAAATTAAGAAACTAAATTGAAATATGCCTTGGTTTGCATGTGATGAGTCATTGACAACGTTGGATTTAAAAAAAATTGGTTGGCATGAGCTTATTTGTGTGCGATCTTGCTTATGGCTAACCAAAGTTTGAGTTGGAACAGACTGTTTCAGAGTCTAAAAAATTATGCCTCACTAGAACATCTGGTGTGTGAGTTTTTGACCACACCGGATAGTCTGTTGTTACGATGAAGTGAGTACCGGAGTATTTTCAGTGCTAAAGCAGAAATAGAAGAAAACACCGGATGATCTGGTGACGACTTAGAGAGCGTCAGAGTATTTTCTGTATAGAGAAGATTTTTGGTGCCAAGTTTGATTATGTACGCCGGATAGTACGGTGCTGAGTTTGTGAACAATGGAGAATGTGGCAGAACTTTTATTGCAGAGAGTTTGCAGAAGGGTGGTTTGATGGATTGGCACACGTCGGATTATCCAGTGATGGACATGAGATCACTAGAAGCTTTCATCGGACCTTTTCTTATAGATAGCAAAAAATTTCTGGAACAGATAGTGCTACACTCACCGAATGGTCCGGTGTTCAGGAGCAGAACACACCGGAACATTCGGTGTTCGTGTTTTCTACATGATGTGCTTTGAGTTAAAGTTTTCGATCTTGTGCTAACCTAGAGATATTTTGAAGTATGAAGAAATGTGTTTGCTTTTTCAAGATGTGCAGGTGACGGATGTAACTTAGTGGTCGATGACGGGTAATCGAGGCTACGTGGGTGCTTGATGTCAGATGATCAAGGAGGGTCAGACGGAGTTAAGAATGATTCTAGTTGTATACAGTAAAGTCAAAGAAAATATGAAACAGAAAATAAAGATGATGTATTGACAAAACTAAACGGATGGGATACCAATCTCTATCTGCGCTGAAATGTCATGTAATTGCAGTAAATCTCTACATGCCGTGCTCATCCAAACATCTCATTTCATCGTCTGTGATAGGTAGGGCTAGGGGATGCAGGAAGGGCGCGTCGCCAGGAGCTAGCTAGGCTACTCAATTTCGAGCTGTGACAAGATACTCTGTTACGTGATCGATTCTCACTGGCCTGATTGAACTGGAGTCACGGGTACTATACGTTCAGGCGAACTCCTCGCGTGAATCGATAGGTTGTTCACTTGGATCGGGTGATCATTTGTACCACCAAGACTGGTCTAATTATTGTGATGATTTAATTCAGACGCGTCGTTAACCGACTAGGAATGAGAGCCCTGGTAACTCTTTCATCCTTTGCTATGCCTCGACGCTACTTCTTTTTCCGATAAAGAAACTTATCGTTACATCAAGGCGCATAACCCAAAAAGAAAAAGAAGAAACTAAAACTAAAAGGAGTAAACAAAAGAACCGGCTCACGGTCTAAATCAGAGTTTCAATCCAAAGTTTATACTTCTATCTAAATAGAGTAAAAATCTCTTCGAATCCCGCTCCATAAGCATACATATTGACGTCTCATATGTTGGTGCTCCTAACACTGTAATACTGTCCATGTAAACTGGACACTGCTCTATTCGATGGATTTCTCTTTATGCCATTGCCAATCCATGCCTTCGGTTTGAAGTGGGGCCGTGGTGGCTAACGCAACAGAGTTGGCAGAGGACCGAAGAAACCAACGGCGTTCCATGTCGCGCTATCTTCCTAGCTGCAACAAAGCATAAACTGGCAGAGTACTCCATGGTCAAACAGACGGCGAATCGGATGGCTCCTTTCGAGATCGAGGCATTGCTCGAACCAGTGTCACTGCTCGGCACACATGCATGCATCTCGAAAGCATGATCATCAAGGCTCCACACACAAACCATGTGAAGGCGGCAACCGATCTACCACAACATGCGCGACGTACGGCACTGTCTGTCTTAGCTAGTGTCCTCTCTTTGGCCAGCTGATTTCACTTGAGCAGCTGAGGCTGACGATTACAATAAAGCTACGCATATACGTACTCACGCCTTTGTTTCCACTTGGATACTTATCACTCAAGCGAAACACGTACTATACGTGATATTGATCGCTGTGAGAAAGATCGATCGGTGTCGACGCATCGCTGAGTAGCCGATCAGCTCTATCCAAGTGAACGTATACGACTCAGAGACCTCCTGCTCCGTTTCACCACGTGGCCAAGTCAATGCTTAAGTCCATCACAAGTATTTCACCGACGTATATACTATTATAATAATGCTACCATATATAGTCTTACCATCTTCAACAGCTACCTTAAAATTTCGTATCTATAACACTATTGCAGTATCCACTATCACTATTACAATATTATTTTTTCCAACCATCTTCAACCGATAATCTATAAATTAACCCTATCTTCTCTCCTATATTATATTGTTTTCCTTTAACCGTTCACTCCCAGCTCTCCTCCATCCGCTGCTGCCTCCCTCCCTCCTCCCTCCTAGCTCTCCTCCATACGCCTCCCTCCCTCCTCCCTGCTCCTCCCTCCCAGCTCTCCTCCATCCGCCGCCTCCCCCCCCCCTCCTCCATCCGCCGCCACCCTCCCTCCTCCATCCGCGCCCCCTGCCTCCTTCATCCGCGCCCCCTTCTCCATCCGTCGCCCCCTTCCCTCCTCCATCCGCTTCCTCCCTCCCTCCTCCATCCCACGGCAGCTCTGACCTCGTCGAGCAGGCGGCCGGGACGCACCCAACGCCGAGGCGTACGCACGCCTCATCCGCACCGGTTCTTGATCCGGTTTGTGGCTTCTTGATCCGCGCCGCTTCTCGCTGCTGGTGGCAGGTCAAGCGCGCGGAGTGGTCGTGGAGCAGGAGAACATGCCGGAGCCGTGGACAGGTTCTTGCCCACTATCTCCTCGTTCCTCCGGCAGCCTTCCGCCCTCCGTCCTTCGCCCGCCGCCCTCCGACAACACACGCTATCCACTTCGGCTTTCTTCAGTGGCCCTCGCGGTTCTATGGCTGCGCGCGTGCGAGGATGGCATGTTGTGCTCGGTGTTGACGAATGTGACGAGGATGCAGGCGGAGTGCAGCAGCCTGGTGAGCTGAAGGGTGGGGGATTTGTGACAAGGATATCAGCGGAGTGCAGAAGCCTGGCGAGCCTGCCGTGCTCGGCGTTGTCGCGGGAAAGAGGCATACAGTGTTGCGGCTCCTCCGTTTCGTCCGCAAAAAAGCCACCCCTCTTTCCTCCTTTTTACCGTCATCGCATTGCTGTAGCACTAGATTCCGGCTCTGTTGGAGGTGGATACAGGCGCTACAGTAGCCCGCAAATCACTGTAGCACTAGATTTTACCGAATTACAGATTCCGTTGGAGTTAGCCTTAGCATAACGGATTTGACGACACTACTGCATGCAATGCCGCATGTAGCTGGCTGGCCACGTACGTAGTGTCACTGCAAGCCGCTACCTAGCTACTTGGTTTGTGCTCTGTTGGGTACGTATCTAGCTAGCTAGGCCTTAGCATATGCTTTTCGTTGGGCTACGCATACATAGGCTGTCATGACAAAACAACAGTGAAAGGCAGGTAGATGAGTTGAAAGTGTTATTAGTACATCGCAAGATTGCACAGCGGAAATCATAGCTTGTTTGTTTGAAGAGTGGGTTGGTGATGGATCATCCCATGCTAACTAGCTCCGAACCTAGCTCCTAGTTTGGTTTGAGGAATGGGACGAGTTGACTCATCGCCATCTCATTCATGTAGACTCATTTCTAGTATAAATATGGAGAATGGAGCCATCCCATCAAAATTCATGAGATCATCTCATGATAGAATCATTCCGTCTAGAATCAATAAACTCCTCAAACCAAATACACAAAATGGCCGATGCAACCAGTGGTTTGATCTCAACGATCAAACGAGACTATGAAGGTCCTATTTAGCGATAAGCTGTGCTAAAAGCTGAGTTGAGTTTATGATGGATTTTGAAAAGCTGATAAATTGATTTTTGATAAAATGAACTAAAAGCTGATAAATTGATTGAGAGTGACTTTTCTAAAAAGCTGTGTGCTGATAAACTAAAAATTAAGACCATAAGCTAATAGCTTTTCATAAAAACCATAAACAGTTTTTCAAAAAAAAGTAGTTTTCACTAAAAGCACGTCAGTTTCAGTTGCGCAAAACAAAACTGAAATCCACTTTGCCTTTTTCCCTCTGAGGGAATGCTAATTTAATTTTCTGCTTAGTATGTTCCCTATTTCTTAATTTCTTGTAACAATATAAAAAAGGTATATAAATGGTACGTCCAGCACTGACCAGCGGCAGAAAGCCCACAGTTTCTCATGAGCACTTTTGACCTCATGCCACTGCCCATTAGTAGTTGGTGCCACAGTTTGTTCTGGCTCGTTCCATTTCCATTTCTACGCTTCTTTAATCATCATTTTTTTAGATGTACATGAGACGTGCTCCATTCTTAAATCAAACGTGCAAGATTTCATCACAGATTTTGACTTCATGATATATATAATTCAATAACTGTACAAGTTCCAGCGCAACTTTGCGTATACAGCTCCAAGTTGAAGTATATACACTTACGTTGACCGGGGATCATAGTACGAACAGAAAACATAAGATAGCTAGCCATCAGAAAGCTCCCAAATGAAACACGCAAGCGGTGGCCAACATGCCGAAGGTGTAGAAATGGACTAAAAACAACATGCGTTCTAGAGGCCACCCCATTGATAGTTTATTGCACGTTTGCATCCACCTGCTTCAGTTTTACAAATAAGCAGCAGCAAGTAGCAAAAAGTATATGATAAATTATATTTATATTATCAAACAACTTGACGACAACATTTGTGCTAAGACATACAATAATTACAAGGAAAATGGCCAAATCAAGAGCTTCCCACAATGGTTATGATAAGCCTTGCAAAGATTGGAGTATTCTGAGTCCTAAGTGGGCCTCAGGTATTTAAGGGAAGGCCTAGATGCAGGTACTTGCAAGTTTGGATCAAATAGTACAACAGAGCAAAATCTAGCTACGATATCTTGAGAAAACATCAGACAAAACTCTGAAAATCAGATACTAACTTGCTGCTCCAGTTCTGAGAATTTTCTCGTTCCAGTGTTCTGCCCGCTGACAAACATGAACCCAGCCAACAACCCGACGATTCCGTGAAAAAGTCTACCCTTTTCTTTGTCCTTCTGTTTTCACTTACCTGCAGTAGGGGTATGTGTTCGCTGTTAGAACATCACTGATCGTTAGAGATTCACATGTTTGCTTTCCTTTCCCATCGTTCTTTAACATCAAGCCTGAAATATATGAAACACAGGAGGTAAGCATCAAAGATCATCATTGCTTTTCACAAGAATGGGTGAACAAAAATGTAATATCAGCATTTCTGAACTGTGGTCATAATAAATGTCACACCATACTGGCATGCTATCGCAACAGGATCCCATCAGAACTTCGAAAATTCTACTTTAACCTTTACTTGTCATGGTTCAAATTGATTGATTTCTTATTTCTTAATGGTAAAAAGGAACTTGACCACAGGGAGAGACGTCCCCTGGAATTTCTCCTAAGGCAGGGAGGTACAGAACCTTGGTTGGCTAGAAACATGCTAGCCAGATATCTCAGGGAGGGACTCATGTTTTTGGGTGCGCCCCGATTTGAACCTGGGTGGGCGACCTCTACGGAAGGCTCTGCCAACCGAGCTATCGTTCGGTTCTCATTTCTTAATGGTAGAGAGTATACCTCATGCTCATCAAATAAAGATGATAACAGAAATCTCAAGATTAGCAATAAAGGCTCTATTCCAATAAAGGACAAGAGTACTTTATTCGTAAATTGCAATGTAAACCCTTGGTACCAAAGTCAAACATGCCTCCTTTTTGAAGAACAAAAGGTGAAGCAGTTCTATTAAAGTTTTTGAACAATTAAAAAGGTTTTCATCCATAAATAAAATTCTAAGACGTAAACAAACTTTTTGAACAATGAAAGGTGAAACAGTGCATGTAGTGTAACATAATGAGTTTTAGCATTTAGATTATACCAAAATTCATTTCTTTTTAAAAATTTCTAATTATTTAAACCAACTTAAAATCGAGGAAATATATATTGAATATATGTATATGCATGTATGTGTATATTCAATATATTATTTTAGCTAAGTATTCCAAAGAATACCAAATTAATTTCTAAATTAATCCCAGCAATAAGATGGTCATATACATCTTTGGTTTAATTTGTTTTTTATGGTTCTTTGAGTGGAGATTTGAATCTGAATCCCTCTCAGATTCAAATCTTAATCCATAGATTCAATTAAGTTGAAATCCCAATAAATTCAAATCCTTTGAATTCAAACCTCGGCAAAAGATAAGGGCTTCAAATCCAAATCCAAATTAAATGAACTTATTTGGATTAATACCAAATCCAAATCAAATTTCAAATTACCCTATTTGAATTTAATCCCAAAATATTTTTCCTTTTCCTTTTCTTCTTCTCGGGCTGCCCCTTTCTCCTTTTCTTTAGCGCGGCCCAGCCAACACAACACCTAGCCTGGCGCGCCCTCTTCCCTTCCTCCGTGTGCATGGGCTACGACATGCACGCCCGCGCAGCCCAGTCGGCGCGCCAGCCCAACCGCATTGTCCCTCTCCTCTCCTACCTCCAGCTCGCCTCCGCCGCGCTGTTCCTAGTCGCTTGCCACGCGCCGTGCCTTTCCCGAGCGGCGTCGTAATCCAAGGCCCCGCCACCGTGCTGTTCAGCGAGAGGATAAGCCACACTTTCTCACCGCCCATCTCTCTCCTCCGCTATAAATGGAGTTCCCGGCCCTGTCCTTCCCCTGTTGCCAAATCGCCACCGCCACCACAAGCCGTCGTTCCAAGCCAAGCGGCCACTTCGATCTGCTAGCCACCATCGTAGAGCCATCACCGGGAGCATGAAGGAGCCGTGGGGGAGCATCTGGAATCGGGAGGAGCACGGGGACGCAAAGCAGGCTCGCTGCTGATGCCACCGCCACGCATCCCTCAACCGTTGGTCGCCACACCCTCTCTTCGCACGCCGATGAGCCTCCCCACTCCTTGATGCCCCCTCCCTGTAGCTTATTAGGTGGCCCGTGTGAGCTAAAAAAACTGTACCAGCAGCCTCTCTGTGCCCTTTGAGTCTATAGCCGCCGAATCTCAAGATTCCTTAAGTTTTCGTATGGCTTCTTTTTTCAATGATCGGTGAAGATTTTAGGTGCAATAGAAAGGAATGCTGTCATCGGGGTGGGTGAACCCTCATAGATATCAGGTGCCCACATATATAGAGTCAAAAGAGAGATTGAGTCCGAGGGATAGGGGGGTTTTCTTGGGGCTCGAGAGATTGAATAAAGTATACCCCTAGGATAAAGAAGAAGAAGAAAGAGCTAAGGAAACTAGCAAGAAAAGTTCCAACCGATCGTCTATTTAAGTTCGAACAGGTTTTCAAAGCACACTCTTCGCAATAGTCCTGGAAAACACTACTGGCGAACTGAGTCATGTTGTCCGTAATTATACAATCTGGACTGTCAAACTGCACTACCAGCCCCCGTATGAACTTAATCACTACAGCGGCGGTGATCTTCCTGATGAGCTTAGCCTCTATCCACTTGGTGAATTTATCAACTGCCACGAACAGGAATTCAAAACCTCATGGGACTTTAGGGAACGGTCCCACGATATCGAGCCTACAGACGGCGAAAGGCTAAGAGAGTGGTATAGTTTGCAGTGCTTGGGTTGATAGGTTGATTTGTCAGCCATGATATTAACATGACTCGCACCGTTTTACCAGCTCGCAAGCATCCTGGATGACAGTAGGCCAATAAAATCCTTGCCGGAACGTTTTTTTAACCAGAGTGCGATACAAAGCATGGCTATCACATATGTCTCCGTAGATATTAGAGAGCATTATGCTCCCCTCTTCCTAAATGATGCATTTCAGTAAAAGGTCGTTACTCCCCCAGCCGTAAAGGCGTCCCTCTATCAGGAATTATCTGCAGGCTTGCCATGAGACCTGATCCATCCAGGTCATACCCGAATCGAGCAAGGCAACCACATAATGGCCACCGAGGTCGACGACACCGAAGGAGGTGTTGCCTCTAGTGCTCCGTTTCCAAGCGGAGCATTCACGTCACCTTGGTCCGAGACCACGGTGGATGGTCGTGTGAGTCTTTCTTCAAAGATTCCGACTGAGACCGATTCGAAAAAGAAGCTAGGCGGGCCAGCTCATCGACTAGGAAGTTGTCCTTGCGAGGGACGTGTCTGACTTCAAAACCGAAAAAACATAGCTTCAATCTTCTCACTTCGATGAGGTATATCACTATTGTCGGATCAGAGTACTGAAACTCCTCATGCACTTGGTTAACAACCAATAGCAAGTCCCCTATTGCTAACAGACGTTTAATCCTAAGTGCGGAGACTGCTCACATTCTAGACAATAGGCCCTCGTATACTGTAATATTGACAGTGGCTGAAAAATATAATTGAACTACATACCTGAGAAGGTCACCGATTGGTGAGGTCAAGACCACTCCAGTCCCTACTCCCTTCAGCGTGAACAATCCGTCAAAGTGCATGGTCCAATGCTTGTTTGTCTCTGGTCGTTATACCTGCTCAGGCTCAAAGGACGACCAATCGGCCATAAAATCGACTAGCGCCTTCAAGGGACAAACTGTAGATCAAACTCCTCAAGCTCTATTGCACACTTTGATGTTCTTCCCTCTACATCCATATTATGGAGAATTTCACTAATCAGGAGCGAAGAGATCAACTTGATTTTGTAGGCCAGAAAGCAGTGTTTGAGCTTGTAAGAGGCATTAAAATGGCATATAGCAATTTCTGAGACTGTGGGTACCGAGCATTCGCATCGTGTAGGACCTCACTGACGTAGTACACTGGTTGCTGAAGACCTTCTCGCTTGACGACTAGTACCACGCTCGCGACCTGTGGGGTAGTTGCAACATAGAGCAAGACCTCCTCATCTGATTGAGGTGTAGTCAGTACGAGAGGGGAGGGAAGGTACCTTTTTAGATCTTGGAAGGTCATTTCCGCTTCTGGAGTCCATCGGAAGTGGTTGCTCTTTAGGAGCTTGAAGAGCGGCAGCCCTTTCAATCCCAGTCTTAAGATGAATCTGCTCAAAGCTGCCACACATCATGCTATTTTTTGGACTTCTTTTAGTCTGGTCAGGGATTTCATCCGGTCGATGACTTCGATCTTGTCAGGGTTTGCCTTTATTCCTCGACTGAAACGAGGAACCCGAGCAACTTCCTTGATAGGACTCTAAACGTGCACTTCCCAAGGTTCAGCTTCATATGGTATTTCGAAGGTTATCGAACGTTTCTTGAAGGTCCGCGACTAGGTCGTCCCTGATTCTACTCTTTACGACCATATCATCAACATACACTTCGACGTTTCTATCGAACTGTGATCGAAGAATGAGCTGAATACAACGCTGGTAAGTGGCACCAGCGTTTTTTAAACCAAAATGCATTTTTACATAGCAAAAGACCCCGAAGGGTGTCAAAAAACAATCTTCTCCTCATCTTTCCTATACATGCTAATCTAGTGGTACCCCGAACAGGCATCTAAGAAGCTTAGAAGATCGTTGCCAGCGGTTGAGTCAACAAGCTGGCCGATCCAGGGTAGAGAGAAGAGATCTTTCGGGCACGCCTTGTTGAGGTCGGTGAATTTATGCACATCCTCCACTTACCATTGTGTTTTTCAGACCATGACTAGGTTAGCTAGCCACTCTGTGTACTGTATTTCTCGGATGAAGCTTGCTTTCAGGAGCTTGCCGATCTCCTTACGAAGTGATTCCTTTCGATCGGCTACGAACCGACGCGCTTTTTGTTTGACTGGTCGCACGTTATGTCGTATTGACAACTTGTGCTCGATCACGAACTCCGGGCATATCAGACAGACTAAAAAAAAGACGACCGCGTTCGCCCGGAGGAAAGTGATGAGCGCAAGTTCCTATTTAGGGTCTAGGTCGGCCCCATTCTGGATCGTTCTGGTCAGGTCAGAGTCGTCAAGGCATACTGCCTTGAGCCGCTCATCATGGTCGGTAGCGACGTGAACTTTCACCGGGCGACCATTAGATGTAGCGTTCATCGGTTGTGACCCGGGAGTTAGCTTAACCATGTCAAGGCTCCTCTCGTCGCAGTGCAGGGCCATCTTTGCGTTGCCAAAGATGGTGATGGCCCTGATCGGACCAGGGATCTTAATCGCCTGATACACGTAGTGTGCGACGGCCATGAACTGGGTCATTGCTGGTCGCCCCAGGATCGTGTTATAAGCGGTCTCGAAGTGCGCCACATCAAATAGGACTTTTTCGGTCCTGAAGTTACTCGACGAGCCGAAGGTGACGGGCAGCTCAACCTACCCCAAGGGCTTAGCCGAAGAGCCCGAGGTAATCCTAAAGAAGGGGGGAGATGGTTTCAACACGTTCTTTGGGATTTGTAGGGCGTCCAGCGTGTGGGCGAAGAGGAGATTGATAGAACTCCCTCCATCGATCAGCACACGACCAAGTCAGATGTTCTGAACGGTGGATTCGACCACAATAGGGTAACGACCAGGTCGCTTGACACTTGTGAGGTGGTCGACCTAACTGAAGGTAAAGGGCACCTCCGACCACTTCAGAGGCAGGCTTGGGCCCAGCATGGTCGTCCAAACCTCCCGGACCACCGACTTGTATTCTCTATTCAAGGAATATGTCGCGGCACCCCCAAAGATATGATGGACCATGTGATCGTCTTGCTGGTACCCCACTGCTGACTGGTCGAGGTCGGCTCCATCCTTACCATCATTGTCGTGTCTGGATTTACGCTCTCCAAGCTCCTTATCAATGATGTCCCGCACTACCTTACACTCGGTCAGGTCGTGGGTATCTGTGCGGTGAATCGGGCAGTAGCCACGACCCTTCTTCCCCTCCTTTTTTTGAAGTGTCGGCGCGGTAAGCCGATCTGCTAGACCGTCATGACGTCAGGCGGTCCTTTCTTGCGTTTGTTCTTCTTTTTCTCCTTCCGGTCGACCCCTTTGGAGGAGACGGGCTGGTCAGAAGTCAGCCACGACCTAGCGTCAATCTGACGCTCTCGGACCTCGACAGCCTATGTGCACTTATCTGCGAGCTCGAAGAGCTCGATAGTGCTTCGGATTTTCTTGATGGCTAGCTTCTCGACCATCTTTTGGTTTCTGACCCCTCTCTTGAATGTTATGACCATGGATTCACCCGTGATCCTTGGAATGGTATTTTAGCGCTCAGTGAAGCGTCGGATGAAGTCTCGCAACGACTCACCTTATTGCTACCTGACTTGGTACAGACCGTCCTCGACCCTGGGTCGGGCATAGGTCCTCTGGAAGTTGGCGACAAACTGGTCGGGCAGATCCTCCCAGGAGCGAACCGACTCGCGAGGAAGATTCATAAGCCAAGACTGGGCTGAACTGGTCAAGACGGTCATGAAGTAGTTGGCCATGACTTTCCCGTGACCTCCCGCGGCCTGCACTATGGTGGTGTAGATATGCATGAACTTCTTGGGGTTGGTGGAGCCATCGTACTTTACGGCTAGGATTGGCCGGAACTTGTCCAGCCAGCGCACCTCGCAGCCAGGCTGATAGAGCGTTGCACCCTGTTCCGTAGGGAGGAGCCACTCGCTGATGGGCGACAACGCGTGCTCGGGGAGAGAGACGACGGTCACGTGGTCCCTGGGAGGGATGGAGGAATCTGACACCTCCCTATGCGGGGAAGGCGAGTGATAGGGCTGCTTGCCCTTTTCCTGCTCTCGTCGGGCGCGGTCCTCCTGCTCTCGGGTAGCCACCTAGCTCTAGATCACGCTGCGGAGGTCGTGTTGGCTCAGAGTTGCGCAGGTTAGAGGATTGGCTGTCCCAACGCGACGGGAGTCTCCGAGCTCTCTCCGCTACCGAGGGAGGACGGGATCTTTCCTGCCGTGGAGCTTGCCACGATTCTTGGCGATCGTGACCTTCACCAGTCATAGTGACGGACGTGGTGTTTGTCGTTGCAGTTTGGCGTCGGGCGGTCTCAACCAGGAGAGCAAAGCACGCAACCATGACGCTACTGGCGAACCCTCCGGTACTGCTACCGGTGGGTGGCTAAGAAACATTCGCACGGTCTGCAGATTCTGTGCAGACGACATGGCCTCATAGTCGAGTTGCCAAGTGTGAAGTGGAGACATACACGAGGAGGGGAACCCCCGACATTTGTGCAGCGTGACGGCCTTGGTGACGCCGCCACCAAGGACCGCGTCCTCTACGACAGCTCCTCCGGGCGACGTTGTGGTGGTTGGGGTTGTGCCAGAGCGTCCCCGTGTCCGACACCGGTTGCCGTGAATACGGCTATGGGTAGCCCAACCTAATCTCCAACACTTACTGAAACGCAGAAACGCGCCCCTATCTAGCGCGCCAACTGTCGAGAGTTAGTCCCTGACAACGATTCCAGGGTGTACCGGTCAATGGACGCGTGAACAACGTTTGCGGTATGCATGTGTTTGTGATGAACTCAAAAACAAAGGAGTTATCCAGGTTCAAGCGTCCCGAAGGATAATAGCTCTACTTTCTGTGTATTTTATTATCAGTGTTTGTGAACTAGTTACAAATGAGTCCCTCTCTTCCTAGACCCATTCTCCTCTTTATATACAAGCGAAGGAGAAATTTAAAGTGAGCCCTTTTCCGCTGACCCATACCTAGCTAGATGTACTTTTCCCAAGCCATCATCGCGCGAAGCGTCCATGTCGCACTTTGCGCCGGTGGTACTGCAGAGCCCGTCCCATCCTCTTAGACGCCTCCACTCTTACTTTACCTTGGTAGCCCTACCTGTCCCCTCGTCGTGCGCCGAAAGCTCATCTGCAAAGTCATTCCATCCCAGCCTTTCGTGAGTCCGCCTGCAAACTCGTCCACTTGTCTGGTCATTCTGCAGACCGTCTCATCTGTTGCGTGGTGCTAAGTTGGTCCGCAACACCCCACTCCATAGCAATTAATGCTACAGGACGGGGCACTATCCATCTGCGTCAACCACGACTTTGTTCGCTGGAGGAGTCTCAGGAAGGAAAACACTCGAGTAGATATCAATAAATGTGTCTAGACAGGTTAGGTATGGACGCCTCGCGACCAACAAGGGTTGGTCATGGGATCACATTAAATCGCAAGGATGCTGGTCACGTAATCCTTGCGCTGGTCGTGCGAGCCAAGGGCTAGTCACGCGATGGGCCATGGTTCAGAAAATATCCCCCATCAAACGCCATATCCCACGTGGGACCTGTTAACCAGGATGCCCCCTTACTCAATACTCTGACACTTGTGTGGTATTCATTGCCAGCTTTGTAGATGCATGCCCCGGCCGCGTAAGTACCGAATTATTGCGTCGTCATGCTAAGCCACCCTAGTGCAACCATACATCTAGTTATGAGTAGGACTTGACTTTTCTATCTCCTAACCAAGCTGGACATTTTATTAAGAGACTGGAGGAGCAACAAGAACCCAAGCATTTGCCAGGTGCTTCGCAGGATGTTCATCGAACCAGACTCTTTACGAAGGTCCAAGTGGTACTCTAACATCCTTTACGTAGGACTGGAGCACTTGGGGTAGCTCGTAGTATAGTCCGACAAAGGAAAGTGATTGAAGCGTCTCAGTATGATTCACTCCTCCACTTGCAACAGTTGGAGAATGAACATATTGCATAGGTACAGTGCTCAACCTTTGTTGAGTGTAAATCTATTTAACCAACTGTATCCACGATCATGGACATACAAAGCAATGACCTCACTTAGTTAGACTCAAGGCATGTGTATTCTTGATGAGTGAGTACGTGAACTAGATGTCCATCTGATGAGGTTGCTGGTTCGATCTGCCAGGAGCTGAGTGGTACTGAAGGTACACCAGACACATTGATAGAGACTGCGGAGTGAGGTGTAGCTCTCACAGGACCGAAAACCCCTAGATATACTTTGATACCTTTTTTAAACTGTTTCAAAGCTAACAGTAGAGAATATAACTAGATATCTGCATAAACTGTTTTACGCTTAAACTAAACCTTAAAACCTTATCCTTGAGTCATCTTTTATGCATCTATCAACCCCTTACAATAGTATATGACTTGTTGAATACCTTTCGTACTCATTGTTGCTATCATTCACATGATGAGATGGATGCCGACTTCACGGGAGACGAAGCCACGAATGAGGAGTAGATTTAGCGGTTACGTTCGCACCCTAGTTGCCTACGGCTTTTGGTTGTTGTTCCGTTGTGCTTTTGTTGGCTGGTTGGTCAGGTTTGTAATGTATCATATGATTTAAGACCGTTTGTACTCATGTAACATTAATCTTTTATATACGATATATGATTGTGATGTCACAATTGTTGTACTATACGTATCGACTATTTGATCCAGGGACTACTATAGAAGACATAGAAAATCCTAGGAAATGGGTCTTACAGGTAGACTGCATGAATACCAAAGGAGTTAAGAGTAACATAATGGTGCTGCAAATAAGTTACTGCACAGTATGATACAATAATGAAAAAGTACCCCCAATGTAACTTCCTTTTGTTCTTTGATGGCAGAGCTAATGCAAGATCCTGCATATATGGCGATAAAACCATCAATATTATTGCATGAAATCATATTTGTATGGTACAAATTAAAGTAAGAAGAGGGTCCTAATGATATCTGTAATCAAAGTCAAATTAGTGTCTTAGAGGATGTAAAGTTGACTAGGATTACCACCTAATGGCAACCAAATATACTCAATTTGGGAACAATGTCAAGAAACGAAATTGCCAAGTTTTATTGTATCAAGATGATGTATACCTGAAAGTGAAAGAACATTGGACAAAATAGTGTAGCACAAGAATTTCTGTTTGTAGTTGGTACTTTTACCTAGAAACAAAACTAAAGACTAAATCACTTTACCATTTAGTTCATTACTTCATTGTTATTAAGACAGTTTAATCATCACCACGTGATACCTGTAAACTATGAAAACAGTTTGTATTTCGCCACAATACTTGCCAAAACTTCCAATCAAGCAGTTTGTTGCCTTACTTGGAACAACTTTCACTACCTAAGATCAATATGAAGATTTACTGGGATTGATGAAGCAAGAATCTGTCGTAATACAGAACTTCATTACTATACGCAACTTTTTTTGACGGTTAATTTGTTGCTGTAAGATGAAAGACTCGAGCAAAAGCAATGTCTTCAGAATTTTGGTCAAAGAAAGTGCCCAATAGTAAGTATAACCATGCATACCCCTTGGATTCCTGTAGTTGATGATGTATGATGTATATCTGATGGAATATTATCAGAAGATTCATCCTTGTCAGTGAATTTATAATCATCAGTTACTTTGGTATTCCTCCCATTGCTTCCTAAAGAGAAATGACACGAAAAATAGCTTAGAACCACTGAGTGGCGAGTCGGCACACCTAGACAAGAGCACATGCATGAGAGAGAGGCACCTTTACATTTTCTTTTCTTCTTTGGCTTTTCTGTTATTTGTAACCGTTTCTTGTGTAATTCCTGCATGGCATGACAGACTAAGTGATTGACCTGGTAACTTCAGAAGAAAATACTCAAATACATCAAGAATGGACATTATAAAGGGAAACCATCATGTCATAGTAAAACACATGACTGAATGATTTCTCTTAAAACAGGACTGGCATTAATGGCGATAACTCTGATACGACATATTAAAGAAGACAAAATAAACCATGAAACCAAATATCACATCCAACATTGACAAGGTAAGGATTGCAATATATGTTCAATGTACCAACCCAGAGTCTAGTATGTGGATAGGGTTTCCAATCAACACTCCTACAAGTGCTATTATTACATTTTCTCAGTTCTTTCATGTACCAACTCAAGAGTCTAGTATGCAGATAGGGTCCAATCAGCACTCCGGAAAAAGTGCTATTATTACATTTCCTTGCTCCTTCTGATGCACCATTTGCTTGACACAAAAAAAAATGCAGTCTTACATTCTTAAAACTGAATGGGTTCCCGTGAATAAATAACCAAAACACCAAGGTCCTGTTTGGATAGATAGGATTGCTCTAGGAATTTGGGATTTAATTCAAATTTGTACGTGATCCTAAGGATTTGGATCCCAATCCCCTAAGCTATCCAAAGAGGCCCTAACTGGGCATTTTCCATGATTAATAGCAAACCATAATAGCATACACTGCCAAACACACCAACAATCAGAAGCCAAATTCTGCCCATGTTGTACAAAGCCCCGACTTCATTGAACCTATACTTTATAGAAGTAGAGTTTAGTGAATTATTCATCTACAGCGACACAAACAAATCTTCGATCCGCAATCCTACTGAATCTCGAACGTGTTCATTTATGCATCAAAATAAGATAAGAAGCAGGACCAATTTTGCCCTTAATCTAAAAAAACAACTTTGCCCTGCCCTAATGAACTCATCCTGTATAGACTGCCTCGAATTAGGCCTCCTATTGAAACGCACGTACTCTCAGAAAATTAAAATCTAGAACAAGCATCCCTGTGTGTGGATCAAAAACGGCGCATTTGCCGTACCGAACATTCGAGAAACCCAAGTACACGAAGGGCACCTTGAACTTGTCGAGCTGATACTGGGACAGCTTGGAGGGCTTGAATCCCGGGTCGAGGAGCCTGCTGCATGCGAGCGCCTCCTCCTCCCTCTTCGCCTCGTCGTCTCCATCGGCGGCATCTCCTGCGGCTCCCCTTCTCCCCATCGCTTGCTGCTTCGCTGGATTGGAAAAATTGATGATTTACCACCGAAAACTTGTCATTTGATTACCATATCGTTAGAGCCAATGAAAAATGAAATCGTCGATTGCTCCATGGATCGCCGAGAAGTAGCAGATGGGTTGGGCTTGGTCGGGTTGGGTTGGGTGGGTCGAGCAGTAGTAGCCCAAGGCCGAGAAAACTCTCCAAGGGCCTGGTCGCATCAGGTCCCGCTGCCGTAACCGCTTTTCTTTTTCAGATTTTTTTAGTTTTTTAGTCTTACTAGTATTTTTTAAATGAAGATTTATTAACTCTTTTTACATTAAACTGGTATAATCATATAAGAATTTATCCTAACATCTACATTACTGAGATGCACATAGCCATAATGTCTGCATAAGAGTAATATTTAAAAAAGACCTTCTCTTGCACGAAACATTGGAGTGTAAAAAAACAAGACTGCACGCTTGCACAACCAATCTTCCAGCAGGTCAAAGTCTTCCATCGCACATTTGATGTTTCCAAGCGTACATAAACACGTAACATAAGAGCATCTCTACCCAGCTCCCCTTAAATTTATCTTTCAGATCTCTCGTATAGGGGCTTTTTTAAAAAAATCATTTTATATCTCTTTACACTCAAATAGATTCTCTAAATCTTATCTCATATATCTTACTGGTATCATGTAAATGATAGCTCGCATGTCAGAGGTGTGCCTAGATGGGGATGGAAGAAGTCTCTTAGAGATGATGAGACTAGTTTAGGGGATCAGAAAATAGAAGATGAGTTAGAGGAGCTTCTAAAGAGTGTGTTTAGACTAAATTCTCCATATTTAACTATTAGGGATGGATTATGGGAGCTGCTAGAGATGCTCTAACACCATGCAACCATATAGTATGTACCAGATTTTTCATACTCACTGTATCGATGCTAGCAAAAGCTAATGTCTCTGATCATCAATACACATTATTTTGGAAAAAATTCAGCCAAATTTTTAAAAATTTGTCTAACAATAGCTTTCAAAATATTTAGTTTAAAAATCTTAAATTATATATCTAGATTTATCTTGAAAAATACTTTTATAATATCACAAATTCAATAAATTTTATAAATATATTTTAATAAAATATAGTAATTAAAACTGTATATTAGATATACATCCCTTATCCAAACCAACTTGTATTTAGATCATTCATGATCGGATCGAGTACACCATGCTACCTACCGGCTGCCGTCTTCGGAGCAGCAACCACCAGCACTCTGGAGCACGTAAGAACAGCGGGGGAACAGCAGATCGGCGATCGCTACGTGACAGGGGACATGTGAGAGGGCAGGGCTACGGGGGAGATTGGCCTGGACTCTAGTAGATCCATGGACCATGGTCGGCCGGCGCTTCACTTTACCGCTTCCTCCGGCTCCCGGCCAAACTCGCCGGTCAAACTGACGAGTTTATCCTCTTGGCCTGGTCTCCCGCACCTGCCCATCACGCCATGATTGATGGTGCCAAGGCGAATCTCCTGTTGATCTCCAGTGATCTGAGGTCGCGAGGAACGGGCGCCAAGAGCTCTCCGCCGATGCGATGGGACTCCTGCCGCTGGCTAATCCCTATCCGCGGCTGGGCCGGTGCGATGCGGACACTTGGATTGGTGCATCCTCTGCGCGTACGCTTTAGTCGGGTGCGTCTGTGGCCACCTTGATGGCGTTCGGTTCGGGGAATTAGAGGCTTCATCTACAAGTCCCCATTGGTTTAACGGGTCAAGATAACTCGATCGAAGCTAATTTGGCGAATAGCTTAACTTAATCGTCAAATATAAAACATTGGCTAACCAAGTTGATGGCTTAAGCTCAACTAACCTTGTATTTGTAACACTGAAGAAAACATAATGTGAGGATTGCTCCTTCCGATTCATCTTTACACCACGTTTAGCCGTTGGCACCAAGGTCCATGAGTTGGCTATAACAAGAAAACTAGCTCCATCAATGTCTCTTTCGTGCTCAATCAGGAGACACGTTTTTTTTTCATAAAAAGAACAAATACATGCGCCCACTGTCACACCTAATTTTAAAGAAACAAATCAAATACATTTTCACATGGATATAAGATCAATTTTATCATATATAGTAATGTCATTAGTGATAGATAGTACCATATCGCATAAAAATAATTTTATTAAAATAAATACTATAGTTTTGAATAGCAACGGAAGAAAAAGAGGAAACTCCAATGAAAACTTCAGGGCGCATCATAAATAATCGAGTGTGGCTAACACGACTTAGGACTCTACGTCTTCCTTGTAGTCTTCAATTTCATTGATTTTGTGTAATTTTTTTTCAATTGAGCAATATTTATTATTGAAAATAGCAAGTGTGAATATATATCGTATTACTCAAGTATGAAAAGGTACGGTATAAAGGTTTAAGAAAAAAAACTTGACTCAAATTTACTCCATCTTATCATAGGGCTAGGGCTAAAAAGACTTAGTAGTTCTATTTATTATATATGACACCAAAAATTTACAAGATACAATTTATCGTATTCTATTTAACTATTAAAACTCACCAGATATTCCATATTCAGCTACTAACTTATCAGGTTACCGCCAACCGACTACCAAAACCAACCATCCAAGATCTCTACTAATTATGAAGAGTTACAAGTCTGTTCCTAACCGTGAGCACGACTAATATAACAGTTTTACACTCTGCAAATATTGTACATTTTACCCACGAGTCGTGATCCTCATGTTGCTTCACACTTTTGAGGTGTAGAGTCGGGATCTCACTCTAAGACCTTTACAAAACGCTTCCAAATATGTATACACCCATTAAAATTTCACCATTAATAGAGATTACATCAACTACAGAGGTCTTATCTTGTGTCACTCAACTACCAATTAATACATATAGAATAAGAATGATATCTAATTAATTAGTTAAATCGTACTTATATAAACATCGTGATTGCACTGTCATGCTAGATTTATGCTTCACAAACCGGTTGTTAATAGCAGTCCTTCTATCATGCCTTACAGTTGCAGTTACATTTTTCTTTCATTTCTTAGGCTATTTCGACAAGAATAAAGACAATCACAAATGTGTCCTACAAAGATGATCCTACCATTCTTGCCTGTAAGCTGATTAATGAGCCATGCTGCCCTTCAGATCCATCAGCGACACCCTGCAGGTCCTTATTTTGAGATTACTTTGGTACAGTTCTGTCTTCCTTTTAATTTTGTTCACTAAACATTGTTTAACACTAGGATTCTTTGTAGGCATGGATAGAAGAGATGGCATATTATGTCAAGTCTCTAGACCGATGGCATCTTATGTCAAGTCTATAGACCTGCGTCACCGTTGCACCACATAGGCGAGCTCCACCACCCCGTGCCTCCTCCTCGTCACGAAGCTCCTCCACGCACCCACAGGCCGGCCACCGAGCTCGCCCTGTACGCAGAGATCTCGTGGCTCATAGATGCTTTTTCATGCATTTGGCATTGTGAGAACTGCAACTAGATTGTCCTGAATGTGAATGATAACTCTTGCTAATTGTTTAGCAATTACCCATTTTGTGTATCCAGACTTGAATGATATTCTACAAGGAGGTTTTATCTTGTGCACTGTATGGCAAGAAATTACAAACAAAAATAACTTTCGTGATAATTTTATTAACGCTTTATTTTCTTTGAGAGAATAGATCGTTACTATCCTTAATATCCATAATTAAAAAATATGTTTAAGGGATAAAAGTACAATCATATCAATAATATTATCTTCATTTGGTGTGTGATTATCTTTCTTTTTTTTTTCTCGGTTATTGCAAGCCTCAACACTCACATCAATGTCCCTATTCTAAACCTCGACACGAGGTAACAAAAACGAAATAGATGGATGTAGTTACAACAGTCAATACTCACGTTATATGGTGTCCTACATCATATATGAGCTGAAATTAGATTTGAAGGTTCAACTATATTCTAAATCTCAATCCAACAGTTAGAGCATTATAGACATAACACACAAAAACACAACCATCCAATACATTCAGAATCAAATATTGGCAAACATTACTCAGCTTTTTATAATTCAACTTTTTATAATCTACAATCCAGAATCAGATTTTCAGAATCTCTATTAAAAACAAACATACCCTTATTACACGCATAAGAGGTAAAATTACCCATTTATGCAAGGATTAATATGAAATGACATGAAGCATTATCTTCATAATTTTAAAATATACTCCATCTGATTATAAATACATACCATTTTGAAAAAGGTTCGATCAAACTTTTAAAACTTTGGCTAATACTAGTTTTCAAAATATTTAGTTTGGAAACATTAAGTCATATGTGTAGATTTATCTTAAAACTTTGACTAATAATACGCATCAAAGACGGTGTCTTATTAAACTACATGTATTTATAGTAATATTTTTAGACAAAGAAACAAAGAGAAAGAAACTTAAGACGTCATGTATCTACAATAGCTGTAGGCAGGGGCGGACCCACATGTAGATAGGGGGGTGCACGGGACACCGGGTAGTTTTCGTTTTTCAGAGATCTATTATGTACATCAGACCCATGTGACACCTCCTGTCTGAATAAATAGGACACCCGAACAGACCGAATATGTATAGTCATGTGTATGGGACACCCGGTTATTTTGGTTCTGGGTCCGCCACTGGCTGTAGGGCTGAGCATTGCGCTTCCTATTTGTAGAAGCCAACAAACTTTTTTTTGAAGATTCACTTCAACACATTACTTTCTATCACCTCTTTTTTACCCTCTCATCTGCAGAAGGAAAAGCAACTATACCTCGTACTTTTCCAATAAAATAAGTTATTGCAATATCTCTGCTCATCGAAATCATTATCACTGCTTTCAAACAAACACGTGCAACAAACCGTCCTTATTTGTCATCACACTGGCTTACCATGCGATGCTTGTGAAATCAAACAAGTTTATATGCCTTTTCTTTTCTCATTTCCCTTTTCATATTTTTCGTCACATAATCATTGCATATCCTCTGCTCTTTAATATGCCAGTACCTCAGTGTACTATTACTGATATAGATTATGTAAAAAGAAACATCATGACGGCCTGCCACATATAGATAAAGTCTATAAAAAGATCAATGCTCTTTTTGCAAAGATGAACTACTAACCGAGTGAGCGCAACACCATAAAGTTAATTTTGCCGCTAACTAGTGTTCTATCGGATCATAAATACATATTGTTTAAAAAAAATATTTGATGAAACTTTTAAAACTTTGATTAACAATAGCTTTTAAAATATCTAGTTTAAAATTTTTAAAATTAGATGTGTAGATTATTTAAAAAAATACTTTTATAATATCATAAATTTAATAAATTTTGTAAATATATTTTAATATAAAATAATAGTCAAAACTATATTTAGAGACAATATCTTATCTAAACCATGTATATTTATGACCGGCACGAGGATTATTTGAAGATGGTTAACACACATGATAAAAGTCATCACCAACCTACCAAGTACCAACCATAGTACAGTTGAACTAGTAGCATGCCAGATTGCCCATACTACTCCAACAACCCAACGCACGCAGCATCGGCCATGGCGGCCACCAGCCTCAGCCGATCCGCGACATTCCTGTCCGGGTGAGGCCAACCGCTTCGCTCCTCTCGGTAAATCGATCCAGGCCCAACTAAAAGCAACGCCCAAATTAAAAAGCAGGAGAGAAAAAAGCTCGAAGAAGTGAGCTCCCACCTTCTCTCTCTCCCCCCGCTCGCACCACCACCGAACCCTCCGATCCAAACCCTCCTCGCATGACGCCGCGCGCCACGAGGCGGCGGCGCTGCTGACCCCCTCCCCCTTGACCCGCCGGGTAGAGACGTCAGGCATGGGCGGCGTGACGTCCAACATCGCCGCGCGCTTCGCCTTCTTCCCGCCCACGCCGCCGTCCTACACCGTTGTCGTCGCCGACGCCGCCACCGGCCGCCTCGCCATCCCCGAGATCTCCCGTCCCCCCGCCCGCCGAAGGAGGCGGGACGGCGCTGGCGGGGACTCCTCCTCGACCTCCGGCACCGGCGCTGAGGAGGAGGACGGCACGGAGGTGGTGCGCCTCCGCACGCGCCGGGGGAACGAGATCGTGGGGGTGTACGTGCGCCACGCGCGGGCCTCCGCTACGTTGCTCTACTCCCACGGGAACGCCGCCGACCTCGGCCAGATGTACGGGCTCTTCGTCGAGCTCAGCCGCCGCCTCCGCGTCAACCTCTTCGGGTAATGCTCTCCGCCCCCCGCTTCAGGACGCGCGATTGCCAATTTAGCTGGATTTGGCTGCGAGTGCGAGCTAGAGGGTTTTCCGTTGGGGGAAACTTACGGGAGGGTTTTGGGAAAGGCACGTACTTGCGGGGGTATTCGATTCCTGGTCTGCATTTATTGTTAGATTTGGTGTGCTTATTATTTCCTGATGGTCGCTGCAGTTATGTAAAGTGATGTGGTTTCCTCTAATTTGGGGACTTTGCAGCGGCGATTCTGTTAGCACATGAAACTGGTGGAAAATAAGATCGGATCACACAGTCGATCTGTTTAGCCGTAGATGCTGAGGAAATTTCCTGTATTTACAGGAGTGAACCCGTAAACCTTTCCCTCCAGTATTACCAGTTTACCACTACAATTTGTCCAACCATGGCAAACAAACCCTTTTCACACCCCAAAGTCATTGTATTTTGAATTTTGATGTTAAGGAGACTCTTGAATTCAGTACATTGCTTTCGAGATTGCGAGCAACATGAAGCGTACATTTACGGATCTTGTTCCAATGAAGAAATAGGTAGTGGCTTCAAAGTACTGAGTACAGGAGTAATTGATGTGGTAATTTTCATTTCATAAAAAGAGAAGTCTGTTTCCTGCGAAATGAAAAGCTGGAAAAATTGGTAACTGCCGTTCAGGTTTGATAATTCAGGCTATCTCTTCTTAGTTTTGCACTAAGAAAGAGACTTTACCGACTATATTGGTGTGCCAGAGAAGCAAAATAATGTATTTTGTGGATGTATCTTGGATTTTGCACCATGAACTTTCTCGATGCTGATGAGATGGTGTCTTGCATTTCGAGGCATGATTAGTGGGTCTGTCTGGTGGATTGCATTATGCAGAGAGGTGTGCATCATATTTTGGATTCCAAGGGATATTTCTCTCTCATGTGTCAACCTGCTGAGGGATGTGGACAGGCTTTGTGATTGTTGAAGAAATTCCGTTTCATGATTATAATTATTCCGTAAGATTTATGTCACACTGAGACTAAATCATGGTTTGTTATTATAACTCTATTGCTAAACAGCATAATGATCTTCTGCATCAAAAGCTTTACACAACCTGCAAAGCATATCCAACATTGCTTACTCTTCCATCCCAAGGTAATGTGATTAGCTTGACAACTGAATCACTGCATTTTAAGTGCTTGGTTTCTGTCTACTGCTTTGTTTAGAGCAATGTTCAGCCTCCTTCCATTGCTCAGGCTTCTCTTCTACACCGATACTTGATTTGTGGTCAAAGTCAGTGCCCTACCCAAGTCTCAAAAGAAAGCAGTTGAAGTTAGGACAAGATTTCTTTTTTCTGAGTAATTTTTAACATACCCATATGTTATTGCAGGTATGATTATTCCGGTTATGGGAGATCTACAGGGAAGGTATCTGCTGTTCTTTTATGCTGGTTGCTTCATTAAAAACTTAAGTAACAAAGCTAATCTTCTCCATAACCATATCTTAATAGACAGTTTATTCTTCCATTGAACAGCCCACTGAGTGTAATACATATGCAGACATTGAAGCAGCATATAACTGCCTCAAGGAAAAATATGGTGTCGCAGATGAGGATATAATATTGTATGGTCAGTCTGTTGGAAGTGGTCCAACCATTGATCTTGCTTCGCGATTGCCAAACTTGCGAGCTGTGGTTTTGCACAGTCCCATATTATCTGGACTAAGAGTACTATATCCAGTCAAACGGACGTTTTGGTTTGACATTTACAAGGTATATTTGGTTCCTTTATTTCCCTAGAGTTATGGTTGGTAAATAACTGATATCTTTCCTCTCATCTCCGTAGAACATCGACAAAATTGGCTTGGTAAATTGTCCCGTGCTCATCATTCATGTGAGTTCAACTATTTTACTCCTTTTTCTTTTTTCACTCATAATCAGTCCCTACATCGGATCCTTGGTGGGGTTGACTTCGGATATGATACACCAGTAGATTGAGCCTGAAGATAGTTGATTCCCTGTCTTTGAGTTGTGTCTAGTGTCTACAAAGTAGAAGGTTCATGAGTAAATACTCAGCACTCACTAAACCAAGCATGGAAAATTTAAAAATGGGCAGTCAGATATAGAGGCCTAGCAACCAATTTTTGAAAACCGCATGTTTGTTTTTAGCATCATTGTTGCTTCCTTAGAATTTTGGTGCTTTTTATACCAGGGTACATCAGATGATGTCGTCGACTGCTCCCATGGAAAACAGCTATGGGAGCTTTGTAAAGTAAAATATTCGCCACTGTGGTTAAGTGGTGGTGGCCACTGCAATCTCGAGCTGTATCCTGATTACATTAGGCACTTAAAGAAGTTTGTGTCAAGCCTGAGCAAAAAATCGTCAAAACCTGACCCAATAGAGATAACAGCAAAGGATGACACTGCTACTAAAGGCACAGAAGCTGCATGCTCGGACAAACCCCAAGAGGCTGCAAAGTGCTCACAGATCTCGCGGAAGAGCCTAGATAGCCGTGTTGGGAAATCTAAAACGGTGAACGTTCCTGAGAAACCGCGGATGAGCTCAGATGATATCGACAAGTTCAGGAGGAGAAGATGCTTGGTTTGGTGATGTGATCTTCTGCACAATGTGTGGAACAGTACTGAATACTATAGCGTGGGAATCAAGCAACTGTATTACATCCTACTGCGAGGAATGGCTTCCAGCGGTTCCTGCAGCGGAGAGAAAGTAGCTGTTAAATAAAGGAAACGAATCAGGAAGCTACTACCATCCATCAAAGAGCTACTACTCAAAACTGGTAGTTTCTCGGTTAATTTAACACTTACACCGTCAGCCTGTTTTGCAGCACCAGTTAGGGTTTCCATCATGTGAAAGTGTACCATTATTGTCTGTAATCACGAGGGACCAATACAAACATTTTCTGCCACTTTGTGCAAAGTCTGAAGCCTTGACGGAATCACGAGTACGATAATCTAATCTGGTTGTCCCAGTATAGGATGCACATGCGTTGTGGATCCATGTGAGCTTTATCTTGTGTACCAATCTACTGCTCATGTCACTGATAACACTAGTGGAACGGAAACGGGCACATCGAAATCAGCAAGGTCAGGCTAGTTCTAGCCGAAGCTTTTATAAAATATAAAAAATATAGTAACCGTTATGGATCGAAATATACTGTAATAATGTTAGTGATATTATAATAGTATTATAGAAGATAAAGTTTTAAAATATATGCTAGAAGTTGTCTTAGAACATCGATACTATCTTACATATGGTATCTACTACTAATGTATATATAAATGTTTTATTTAAAATAAAAAGAGTTATATATTATAAAAATATTTTTTCTGAGAATTTAGTTATATCTGACTTATGTTATTAATCTATATGATTTTTCAGCTATTAATAGTTAAAGGTAAAAATGTTTGACTTAAGATAAATATAAATGGACTTATATTTGGAACGTAGCACTTAATATTCGTATGTATGTAGCATTATCACTTCTATGTACATCCCATCTGTTCTGACAGCACCAACAGAACGCATATTTACATCACCAGGAACTACGAGGCCTGGAAGTAACAAGGCCTCACGCCCTCACACAACAAGCGCATCCCTAAGCAGCAGTGATACAAATATTGTACAAATAAATCTCGATAGGTCTCAACTCTCAAGCACTAATCTAGTCCCCGCGGGTTACTGGCTAGTGTTAGGCGTCGTGGCCCTGCTGTCCCATGGAGCATGGACCGTGTTGGGGGAGAAGGGCCCTTCTTTGTTTTTGTCTCCATCCGTCTCCATCCGGCATTCATCTTGTATGGCCTTGAGCCCCTCGAGCACCTCCTTGATCGGCGGCCGCATCTCGCCGTTCTGCTGCAGGCACCGGAACGCCAGCTCGGCGACCATGGTCATAGCCTTCTTCGTGGCTGGGTCGGCCTCGTAGCCGAGGCCGAGGTCCACGAGCTGCTCGAGCTGGCACTTCTGGATCTTGTTGATGGCCATGTAGGCCAGGTTAATCTCGTTGCGGTGTCGGGTGATGTCTACGGCGGGCTTGGACGAGATGAGCTCCACCAGGACGACGCCGAAACTGTAAACGTCGCTCTTGTCCGTCAGCTGGTAGCACTGATGATACTCCGGATCCACGTACCTGCTCACCACAAGAGCACGACCATCATGCTACCATTTTTACCAACAACATTTGCTCTGCATGAAGTAGCACTCGACATACCCTGGCGTGCCCTGGGGAGCGGTGGAGACGTGCGTGACGTCGAGGGGGAAGAGGCGGGAGAGGCCAAAGTCGGCGACCTTGACGTGGAAGTCGGAGTCGAGGAGGATGTTGGTGGTCTTGACGTCGCGGTGCACGATAGGCGGCTCGATGGCGTGGAGGTACGTGAGCGCCGCGGCGGACTCGACGGCGATGCTGAGGCGGAGCGGCCACGAGAGGGCGTGCTCGGAGGCGCGGTGGCCGTGCAGGTGGTCGGCGACCGTGCCGTTGGCGACGAACTCGTAGACCAGGAGAAGCTCGCGGCTTTGGCTGGACGTGCAGCCGTAGAACATGACCAGGCTCGGGTGGCGCAGTCGGGACAGGATGGCCGCCTCGTTTACGAACTGCTCCACGCGCCGGTAGCTGTTGTTGTACAGCCGCTTCACCGCCACCACGCGCCCGTCCTTTAGGTACCCTGAACACAGACAACCCAACTGGTAAGTACAGCAGGTGGTTTGGCACGTGAAAACTACTTCCATGCGTATGGTAGCACTAATTGAGCAAATTAGCGAATCTAAGAGTATCTATCGATCATCTTTAGTTCAATTAATTAGATAAGTTTTCTAAAATTTGTTCAATTCAAATAAAATAGTATTATTTGTTAAACTAAAGAGTATCAGTGAGTACTCTTAGGTTGACCGATTTGCACCCGTAGATAGCATCATGTTGAGTCCTAGTTTGAGTAAACATATCCATTGCCATGATCAACCTCTTGGAACTGACTTTGTCGAACAATGCAGAATGCCAATTGGCACTATAAATCTGAAGGCAATAGCATAGCTTCAGAGAGCATTTCTACCTTTGTAGACAGTGCCGAAGCCGCCATCACCGAGCTCTCTGTTGTCATTGAAGCAATCGGTCGCTTCCTCGAGCTCCTCGTAGCTGAAGAGGTGAGTCTTCAGGTCCTGGATGCTGCCGGACTCCATGTCGCCACCCCGGGAGCGTGGGGTCCCGCCAGAGCCGCTGTACTTGAGGAGCTTCGAAGATGAGTTGATTTCCTTCCGCTTTCTCTTGCGAATGAACAAAATAGCTGTTACGCCAGCAACGAGAAACACGAAGAATCCACCAACGACACCTGACACAGCAAATGAAGATCGAACAGGTTAGCGATTGACAAGTTGGAGGCAGAAGCAGAACCTACAGAAAAGTAGCACAGAGTACAGATAGGTCATTTGCTAGATATTAACAAAAAAATATTGCAAATCACAATTACTTGTGGATGTTTCATCTCTCAGCTTTCTTCAACTACAAACATTAAGTGATCTAAAAAAAGCTACAAATATTCAGTGTCACAATTGCACAGAGTGGTTTCAGGAGTTGCGGTTTTTAGTGCACCTGAGAGAGTAACATGGTAAAACTAACGTCATCTTATTGGTGCTATGCTACAGTAGCCACGATCTGGAATGCCATTTAAATATAACTGCAAGGAGTCCTTTTTGTCATTTCTTGAGAGAATCATATATTGATGACCAACTAGCGAATATGCTAATTGCTACATACTGTATCATTCAAATGATAAAAAGGTGCAAACTAACTACAAATATGACAATCATTATGAATTTCAAGAAGTTGGTACATGCGGCAAGAAGTACTATGTATGTGTGATTACCTGCTATAATTGCTTTCGTCTTTTTCTTCGGTCCTGCACAATATTGAGAAAAGAAAACCCAAATCTGTCAGTTATTTTTTAATAAGATTAAGAAAAGGTAAAAGTCTATCGATCGTTTTCTGTCAATTGATTCCTATTCTTCATTGGAACCTAAGTGTAGGAGAAGATTTTGCATTTGCCACTGATTCGATACCAAGAAGCAGCACAGGGGAACCTGACCAAGTTGTTGCTTGTCTGTTTCATCCTGGTAAAACTTTCACATGGGCCATAAATGTAAGTAATATGTTTTGACTAGAGGGACAATAACCTAGACTTTGAAAATCCAGAACTAGTACTAACAGTTGAGCAGATGCGGGACCTACCCTTTTTATCAGTTTTATTGACGAAACTAACACATTTTTTATTCTTTTGAAGATATGTTGGGTATGAAAATTCCATGGACTAAAGAGAAATGTGTAGCAAAGAATATTCTGTTTGTTTTCGTCATGGGGTTGATCTTAAAGTCGCAGACAGCATATTGAGTTGTTGACCATGACAGATAGGTAGCACATCCGCATCAGAAAAGAAAACTGAAGAGGTCAAAAAGACAGGCAATAACAAATGATCAAAACACTTGAAATATGTTTACACCTTCTCACAAATGAAAAGGAACATCTAGAATTCATGCCAGAGCTTTTTGAAAGCATTCCAAATCAACGATCAATGGTCCCTAGAGTCTTGGGAGCGAACCAGATCTTTAACCTGCCAATGGCAAGGCCTAATAAGTTGCTGTCTCTAGGCTGTATGGCTCAGGCAATGTGAACACCAGCAGCGAAGGAAATAACCAAACAGTTTGGATTTTTTTTTTTTCAGTTAGAAAGTGTGATAAGATGTCCACCTCTGAAATTAAAAAGACTAAACCAGTGCACATCAACTTTTCCGTACTCCGACATCGACAGGTGGGCCTTGACTCGTCATACCCGCAACCATTAATCCTGCAATTAGTTCTTGCCTGGAAGCGTTGTTTTGGCCGCATTGTCAGGTACGTTCGGCCATAAACACTGGGAGGTGAAAATTGCAATCAGCAACAGAGCACAGGCCTCCAAGCTACAGCAACTCTTCCAGATGAAACCACCACAGTATTATGCAACTGTGATGCGACACTGGGTCTTTGCGAAGGTCGATTCTGGGCCATTACTACGAATACTTCAGTCTACACTCTACAGAATACTGAATCAGCTATGTCAGTGAGTCAGTCACATACTCTGGAACCGCAGGAAGCAGCGGAGGACAGTAGACACAGACAGCACCAAAAGTAGCAGAGATCGATTCAACAAAGCTTGATGATCCTTTTCCGAATTCTGAACTGGTACATGGCCGTGCGAGAGAGAGAGAGAGAGAGAGAGAGAGAGAGAATTAGTCTTGGTGAGACGGAGCTACGTCGCTGTGCCCCCATTAATTTTCCTCTCCGCGTGATCGTACTGAAGCCGACGTTACCAGATTCAAAAGCCCTGGGCATAATCTTCGAGCCCGACTCGTCCCAGCCCCACTGGCGGCAGCCCTTGAAAAACAAGCGCACTGTGCTAATCTACCATCAAGGCATGCTTTTCATACCACGACACATCTCTGTCGAAGGTTAGTGAGCAGAGCTCGAACTGATTGGACTGACGTGCTTTCAGCTCCGGTTCGTTTCACACCCAGATATTTTCCAACTTGCCAGCGTTTCCTCCGGTTAAGAAGAGGAAAGCATGATCGTGCAGGAAGAAGCCATGGCGTGTTGGCGACATGGCATGCAAGCAAAGCTAATCACCCCAAGCAACATAGAGTGCGATAGTTAACGTCACCTGATCAAATGCACGCGACGGGCTAATGATTCGTTTTTTTTTTCGCGGTTTGGACGGCGAAAGCACCGACCGGTTTGATGATCGGAGTGTCGTACGTACGTACCGGGCGAAGAAGGCGTGGTGGAGTCAGAGATCTTACCGCACCCGTTGCTGTCCACGCGGCCGTTGGCGCAGAGGCAGCCCAGGAACGCGCCGGCGCGGCTGTACCCGCACTTGCCGTTGGACTGCTCGCACTGGCCGCACTGCCCGGAGCTCCGGTCCCAGCCCACCAGGAACCCCGCGCGGAGAGCCTTGCCGTAGCCGTCGCTCCTCCACCACGGGTCCTGCTCGCCGGACAGGATGGATTCCCTGAGCACGGGCACTAGGAAAAAGTCCCGGCACGCCCCCGACCAGTCGCCGGGAGGCACCTTATCACGCGGGATCACGTACGACAAGGCGCCGCCGCAGGTGATGGGCTTTATGGTCGGCGGCTTAGGCGGTTTGGGAGCGTCATCACCCCCCGGCTTGGGCCCGCCAAAGGAGCAGCCAACGAAGAAGAACAGGTAGTCGACGACGGAGATGGGAAAGAACAGCCGGACGTCCGGCGGGATGGTCACGTTGTGGTCCACGCTGGGACAGCCGCCGCCGAGCGTGGCCGCGGCGTCCGTGTCGGCGAGGGAGACGGTGAGGTTCGCGTAGTCGATGCGCGAGACCGTGTAGTTGTCGTCGCCGAGCTGCAGGACGGCCTTGCTACCGCCGTCGCAGCGGACGGCCAGGCCCGGGTACCCGCAGTAGGATTCGCCGTCGTGCCCTTTGAGCACCTCCGTCTCGTTAGAGAGGTAGAACGGGTAGCTGATGTGGACGCTGCCGCAGAGGTACGGCTGCCACCGGCACGCGGAGGCAGCGTAAGTGTCATCGCCGCGGGAAGACTCGGCCGCGGCGAGGAAGAGGAGCAGGAGCAGGAGGGAAGGCATGGCAGGTTGGCGACTCTCTTCTCGGTTCAGCTCACAAGGATTTCTGGCGCGAGGTTTGGTTGGTGGATGGCCATGTTTTAATGGGAGATGGTAGCGTCCGGATGTTCTACGGATCGGACGCTCTAACGATTTGAAATGACTGTGTATAACCTCAAAAGATATACACCAAAATAGCACATACATTCGGACAAAAATATCAATTTAAATTAATTCTTATATTTTTGCATCTCCAATATTTTAAATGTTTAAATTTAACATTTCAGACGTTATGAAAATTTATTGTTATAATTATTTTTTATATTGCACTTAGCATCAATCGTTTAGTCTGACGTCTGATTGATCCAAAAAATTATATATTTGTGTTAATACCTATATTTTCACATCTTCAATATTTCGGATGTTCAAATTTAATACCTCAGACGTTATAGAAAATTTTGTTGCAGTTATTTTCGTATGTTGAACCTGGCGTCAGCCGGTCAGTCTATCGTCCGATTGATCCGATCCTTAAAAAAACATCCATTTAAGTTAATTTCTATATTTCTATATCTCTAATATTTCAGATGTTCAAATTTAATATTTATAAAAATTTATTGTCATAGTTATTTTCGTATGTTGCACCTAGCGTCAGTTAGTCCAACGACCGATTGATCCGGATCAAAAAATTATCCATTTAAGTTAATTTCTATATTTTCACATCTATAATATTTTAGATATTCAAATTTAATATTTCAGATGCTATAAAAATTTATTATCATAATTATTTTTTATATTACACCCGGCGCCAGTCAGTTAGTCTGCCGTCCGATTTTTTGTTTGGGCTCGGATGTTTGGAGCAGAGCATTATCGTCTTTTAAATTTCACTTTGGCAAGTGCAGGTACCGGCGAGTGTTGGGTGGCTGACGCTGACGACGGGGCCGGGTCAAGTACATACGGGCACACGATGGCTGATGGGAGGCCCGTAGCAGTTGGCCACTCGCGACGTGCCAGCTTACCGGCACTCTGCGAGGGTCGCCTTGTTACCTCCCCATGTCATTGTCCCGTCGCGAGACGAGCGCCGAGGGTTGGTCACCTTTTTTAATCGGTGTCAAAGGAAAGATGCGCTTGGTCTATGATATTTTCCAGGTTTTCTAGTAGGGCCTGGCTTTCTTTTGGAACGATTCTCCTGCATGTGTGCGACTTAAAGGTCACACGTAGGCGATGCGACTCAACTTGCCGTTTCACAGCAAGTCACTGTGTCCAGATTGAGATCAGAATTGGTCACACCGACTAATTTGGATCAAGTTCGGCTATAAATTTACACGAACACTCTTGTGTACGTATAGGCTTACGGCGGTTTGGAATGTCCAGGTTTTGAGCATAACTTCTCCGGTTTCTGGGTCAAGCGACGTGCACCATTAGCAAGTTGCAAGGACCAACAAGCAGCGGGCGCATGGGAGCATGAACGGATCGGAGGAAAGTATGGCATGAAATTGCGAAACAACCAAAGAAGCTAGTAGTATGGAGGCTCAAAGGAATAAGAAAGGCCCAACTACTGGGTGGTCCGGGATTTGATGTTTGATATGTGATCTCACTGGCTCACTCTGTCAAACTCATTCGTATCAGCCGAAGTTAGACTTGAAATATGCCCTTTTAAAATATGTGCCCTTATAAAATATTATTATAAATATCATCGTTTTAAAATATGTCCTTGCAAATCTAGTATTTATAAACATACCATTATAAATCTTCTAAAATTGAATCCATGCCATTGCAAAATTTGTCTGATTTTTAAGAGTAATGGCACGTATATAATTTCAAAAGATTTGTAATGGTACATTTCTAAATACCAAATTTGTAATGATATATTTTAAAACTGCGATATTAATAATGGTATGAATCGAAATAACCCAACTAAAAAATAATCTAATCATGTTTTCGTGTTATGCTCGAGAGAAGGAAATAATCTCTTCAGAGACCTTTCAAAAATGGTATGATATATAGAAAAATAAAGCACGGCATGATGAATTGAAGCAAAGCGACCAATAATCCCCACCGCAATAGTGCAATTTGGAAAACCAGTATACAAAGCTTTGAAAGGCTTACCGGAATAATTAGCGCTGCAATTGTGAGCGTCGACTCGCCCACCGGAGCAGATGCAGCCTACGAAGAAGTCCCCCACCTGATTGTAGCCACACTGTCCGTTTGATCCCTCGCACTGGCTACACGCCGGGGGCTTTCGGTCCCACGCCATCTGGAAACCGCTACGAAGATAGCTGCGATATCCACCGTCCGTCCACAATGGATCATTTCGTGGATCGGCCGGGAGGCCTAATTTGAGTACAGGCGCTTCAATCACTCTCTGGCACGCCCGCCACCAATCTCCGGCCGGCACGGCACGCCGCGGCAACACGAAAGACAGCCCAGACCCGTCGAAGATTTGGCAGGTGATTTGTTTGATGTTGGCCGGCTTGACGAACCCGTCGAAGGAACAGTCGAGAAAGAAGAGGAGGTAATCGACCGTGTTAGGATAGGACAGCCACGAGGCCTGCGGGAACGTCACGTTGTTATCGACTCTGGGACAGGTCCCCGTCTCCTCCAGGACCTCCTGATCGACCACGGTGACGGTGAGGTCCCGGTAGCCGATGGCCGACACCGTGTAGTTGCCGCTGCCGAGTTGCAGGATGGCCTGCTTGCCGTCCTTGCACAGGATCCCCAAGCCAGGGTAGCCGCAGTACGAACTGTTGTAACCCAGGAGAACTACCGTCTCGTTACGAAGATAGAACGGGTAACCGATGTTGACGTTGCCGCAGGTGTGAGTTTGCCGGCACAGGGAGGAGTCATAGCTGTCTGCGCTGGAAGGAACGCCATGCGAAGCGGCAACCAAGATTAGGAGAAGCAGCAGCGGCAGCCGGTGGCGTAGCAAGAGAGCCATGGCTAAGCAGAGTCAAGCTAAAGTTATTTTTGCCCCTTAGTTTGGTGGCCGCCGGCCTCCGTTTATAAGGTCGCGAGGGCCTGGCGAGCTCTCTCGGAAGGTTGCGTGGCCGACGAGAGGGACATGGCGACACATGATAGGAAGAAGCCGTGCTTGACCAGGACCAACTGGGCCTCGCAACATGTCGATTAGTGCCACGCGACGACGGCTATAACTCCTGCCCCCCGTCGTTGTTCCGTCGAGGCTCGTGTGTCTCTAATTGGTTGAGATCCATGGAAGAAAGCGAAGGTGACATGCCACAGGTAATTATAAATAAAGGGAATGTGACAAAGGTAATTATAAAGAAAATTATATTATATATCTATGTTAATATATTTTTAAATAATATATTATTTCAAGAATGATTATTTTTATATTGATTGATAAGTATGTGATTTATTCATCAAACTCTTTATTTATATCATGATGTTATTCTTAGTCGATCCTTAATCGTATATCGTTATTATGATACATAAGGCTATCACATGTATTAATTGATGACCACGTTTAATGGATCATAGATATAGAAATACTAAGTCAATAATATGGATATTTTTGTTAGAGAATATGATATTGAATAGACCCACCTTGAGATACTGCTGAGATTGTTATTTATGATGTGCATCAGTTGTTATCTCAAATGGTTTATCTACATGATCCTTAGACCTGAGATCATCATTGATTACTAGAATATGTAGTGGCATACTTTGAAGCTATCAAACGCTATTCCGTAACTGAGTAGTTATAAAAATAGTTTTCGAGCTTATCATGAAATATGACGTGAGATGTGAGCGATCAAGATATAATTTACTCCTCCTTGATAACAGGAGAGATATCTGTGGGTCCCTCGAAAAAGTTGGATCTAGAAAGTGCATGATCATGCCAATATGATTAAAGAGTTAGTCATGATAAATCCACTACTTCATCGAGTGGATGATCGAGCTATCACAACGATGTCACGTATCTCGTCTTGAGCTTGACTGGTATCGTGGGGCGAAGGGATCGGTGCATATGTATATCAAGGTTCAGTCGATATGATCTTTCGTGTATACTCGGGAGTTAATATGTCCTGCCAGGGATCGCTATTGATTTCGGTTTGAAAAGAGTTTCTGAGTTGTAGCCATTTGTACATGAACATAACGGGTTACACACTTAATGGGTTGGAATAAAACATGCGAATTGAATTCGTATATGAGTTTTGATTGGATTGTGATCTATAAGAAGTTAGAGTCCTAAAGGCTTCCAACGTGGGAGCCTATTAGCAAGCTCTGTATGGGGAGAGGCGTGGGTAGGGCGTGCTAAGGTTGAGCCACTCCGAAATCTTAGCTGCAACCTTCTACACGATCTCCCAAAACCCTAGCCGCATATGCGATGTTAGCACATCGACGCTCAATATTTATACCCAGTACGTGTGGATAGCGTAGAAGCGTTGCTGCTATTGCGACACTGATCTTCTCGGTAAGTTGATCACGACGTATTCGAGACTGGTTGTCGGCCGTGACGAACTGATCAACGTATCTGCTATTCTGATCGTGGAGCACAACACAACCACACAGATCTGGTCGGACAACACGACACGATCACTCAAAACTGGTCGAGGACGCAACATACCTGATCGGAAGCTGATCGAGGAATTGGTCAAAGAACACAACCACCTGTTCAGAGTTGGTTAGGGAGCATGATCACCTGCGCGGGGCTGGTCGCGGATCTGATCGAGAAACTGCTCGATGAGTTTGACGCGCACGACATTAAATTGGTCTACTCTAACTCTTTTTCTATTATACTGCGCATCAAACAGTAACAATCTATGATAACCTACTAATATACTTTCCTAAATGAATACGGTAAAAAAAATTCCTTTGAACTAACGTAACCTGCCTGTTACCCTACATAAACGCTCCTGGTCATATTTGCGCCTTTTAGCTAGAAGCTTCGAGTGTTCCTAAGTGGTCAGCAGCTAGTAAAAAACTACAGTTATACGCGTACCCAGGATCAGGGACCCAGTCCGCTCTGTTTTGGGAACCACGGAAATGTGAAATCGATTTGAACACAGTGTGCTTTCTCCGACCCCGAAAACACGTCCTCGGACCAAAGCATAGTAATCATACAACGGTCTCTATTCTCACGGCCAGTTTCTCCAGCGAAGAGCCTGCATCAACGAAACTATCACGTGTTCTAGGCGTGTAAGAAAAAAAATCTGGTCACTTGCCGGCCAGAGCCAAATGCTAACTAACTTCTCCACTCGCCGACGCAAGCATGTGTGCTGCCGTGCATTTCCCATTGTTTCACATTGAAGCAGGCACAGACGCACAGTACGGTTCTCTGCTCTACAAAATGCTGTGGAGCACAGCAGGGCGCCTGGGCATGAAAGCGTGTGGAGCAGCAGTGCGAAATTAGAACAAGGAGTGCGAGGTCATAAACAATCCTTGCCGAATGAGGAAAACATGAGCCAGAATTTCAAGTTTAATATCTACCTACCCGCGCACTTAATTTTCAGGCAAACCAAACTAATCCCGGACTAGGTCAAGTCAACGCGCACCATTAGAAAGGGGAAAGCAGCTCTGCAGCTGCAGCTGCAGCAACGCGGGACACACACACCGGAAACAATCAAGGGGGCTACGAGATGCAAATGGCCAAGTAAGAATGAAGGGTAAATTCGAAGGATCAGTTTCTGAAGGACTTACTCGTGTTTTTGCAATCCTGGTTCTGGTTGCCCACCTTCCCGTCGTTGCACAAGCAACCCAGCAAGTCCCCGTTCCGACCGTAGGCGCACCCTCCGCCGGACTGCTCACATCGGTAACACAGGTCTGTCGTCTTCGGGTTCCAGGCCAGCTCGAACCCCTGCCGAAGCACGTAACCGTATCCGCTACTTGTCAGCACGGACGGAATATTGTTTGCCGTCAGAACCTCGCTTCTCACTGGCACGGTGACAATCGCCTTGCAGTACAAGGACAACTCGTGCTCCAGAGGTTTGTCCACCTCTTCAGACGTGAACACGAAGGAGACTCCACCGTCCGCCAAATTATTGAACTCCGCGCAATCGATTTTGTATTTGTCAAAACGAGGCGGCGCGGGATCGCTTGGCGTGGCGTAGCAGCCGAAGAAGAAGGTGAGGTTGTCGTAGGAGCTGGTGTTGTGCAGCCACTCCTGGCCGAAGCTGACGTTGTGGCGAACCCTGGGGCAGCTGCCGCCGCTGAGCGCGTCGCTGTCCGCGAGGATGATGGTGCTGTTGTCGTAGAAGATGTTCTGTACCGTGTAGTTGTCGCCGCCGAGATGGATGATGGGAGTCTTGGTTGCCCCCTCTTCCCGGCAGAAGATCTTCAGATCGGTGTAGCCGCAGGAGAAGGATGTACTGTAATCGGCGGTGTCTTCGGTTGTGTTGGAGAGGTAGAACGGGTAGTGGATATCGACGTCCCCGCACCAGAACGATTCCGAGCACATTGAACGGTCGTAAGTGGGCGGGAGAGAGGCGCCATGTGAGGCGGGGACATGAGCATGGACGACGAGGAAGAGGAAGACGAGGACAGGGCAGCGTGGTAGGTGAGCCATGGTGGCGAGAAGACGAGGCGGACGCATTTGGCTGTTTTGTTAGGCAGCTACCACTAATCGTGTACGAGTTTGGTTTCTTGCGCGCGCCGCGGTTTATAAGTCGCGTGGACTTGACCGGGTTTGGTTGTTGGTGGGCCGGAGGCGGGCCACATGATCACCCGGATTGAGACGTTTGGAGACCGATGAAGCAGCTTTGGACTTTGCGTCTTGCCCGTTGGTGCCAAGCCGTTTGATCAGTGATCGTCGGCTGCCTGCTACTTCATTGTTCATTCCGATCCTTGTTTGGTGCACGCGAGGTAGGATCATCGGATAACCCACTTGGTATGATGTCAGTTGACTTCCATACGGACCATATACCAACCAAAAACCATATAAGCTAGTACTTGACTCTGGATATTTTCTTATGCCTTCTTCTAGAGAAACATCTGTTAATTGATGCTCTAAATTGGAGTGTCTTGGTTCGCATGAACTGCCTTCCATGTGAGCCAATCAGATTAAATTAAACTGGCTGTGCCCTAACAAAAAAATTGAACAGCTTTTGCAATGATAAATTGTCTGTGCCAGAAGTCCTCACTGTTTGTTGAGTTGCAAAGAAGTTTCGTTTCAGCAGATAAAATTGTTATGTAAGAAACGCGTAAGAATCCTAATGGCAAAGGTGCCTTACTGGCTTACTTTAGCAAGACGAAGTAGATTTGAAAAGTGGAAAAAGGTTATTCATGCGCAAATTTCCACACCAAATCGAACGATTTACTCTTGATTTTGTAAACCCACCATGACTTTTAAAATGACAACGCTAGCTTGTGCGGTATGTGTTTGCACACTTCTATTGTTTGTCTACTGTACTAGTTAGCATGTCCCTACCCTTTCCGCAAAATAAAAACATCTAGTAAGCCTTCGGAGCTATCGATTTAGAATAATATCAAATCATGCAGACATTACCACAAGTAGTCGCCTTTGGAGCTATCGATTTAGAATAATATCAAATCATGCAGACAGTACCACAAGTAGTCTTAGTTTGGATGGTTAGTGTAAGTGGTTATCCTTTCTACTATTAGAGATTAAATCTAGGTTTGTTTTTTATCTATTTTATTAAGATAATTTTTTTCAACAGTAGATGATATACTCATTAATAACGAGACGTCTATAATGATTTTGTCGATCTCCAAACCCCGTATCTCCGGTATATGTATATGATTTTTGAGTGTGTAAGTATATCTATAAGTTATTCTGGTATTTTTACAAAACAATATCAAGTATCAACAACCAAAAGTCAACTAAACTCAGGTATTGATCAATGACTAGTAAAGTGATTTATTTTTATTTCTATATTGCCAGGGAAAAAGTGTTTTATTTGGCTTGATCTGCACGTTACTTTCTTTCTTTGCTCTTTTTTTGGTTAGATTCAAATACATATTACAAGCTAGCTGCTAAAGATACCCAAATGGCCTCTGTCTACTGGGCCGGCCCGAGACATAGCACTGTAGGTACAGCTCAGGTATGGTATGGCCCGAGCCAAGATGGGTCGGATTGGTACAAAGTCACGAATTGTGCCTAGACCGAGCACGCGGCACATCCGGCATGACACAATCCGACCCAACACGTCTGGATCTAACTATTTTATATTTTCTATTTTTTAAATTTTTTAGCTATTTTTATCTATTTTCTATATATATTTTTAATTTTGTAGCTATTTTTTTTATTTTTTTCTAACTGTACCAATGGGCTGCCCGAGACGCCATGCCCACCGTGCTTATCGTGCGTCATCAGGCCGCCCGAGACGCCATGCCCACCGTGCTTATCGTGTCCGACGGGCCGCAATCGTGCCCACCCGGCACGGTAAGATATGGTGGCTGACGCCTGACAGACAGTGTCGTGAACCGAGAGAGAGGCACACAGACTGATACAACATAGCCTGTTACAGGAGCTGAACCATTCGAATCATGTCTAAATAGGCTCGTGCCGGACCGACCTGATAGGTCCATTTGGCTATCTCTGCTAGCCGCTGTTGCATCTTACTCGGTAGACACAGTTCCGCTGGGGTGCTGGTGACAAGTGGACAATCACAGCGTAACAATACGGATACTTTCGTTTCGCTGTCTAATTAATCAGAACCGGAAAAATTAAGCCTTTCTGAACAGTGTTCATTGGTGGTTGCAAAAGCTGCTTTATATTATGACACCGATGGGTACGTAGGTTGGTGATCTGGTCATGTCCTGAGGTACAAGAGCTAGTTCTAAATTTTATTCTGGAAAAATAAAGCGATCTGTTTCTGAACTTCTGTTTCTCTGAACATATCTCTCTATCCTCCGCCCGCTTACCGATCGGTTAACTGAAGTTGCTGGTAATTCAATTGGGAAACTCCAGCTTGCTCTCACTTCATCAACCTTACTATAAAACTCTGAAACTTCACTCGTCATCAAGCCATGGCGTACTATGTCACCGGGCAGGCGATATTCAGTATGAACGGAACAACTCCACAAGACGCTCCTGTCAGTCTGACCAATCTTAGCTTACCCCTCGATCTTCAACTTTCCAAATTCCAATCCCAGAAGACATTACAAGGAACGTACGGGAGCCCACCTTCCGTCCACTGAAGTTCAGTGCTACCAAACGTAAGCGACAACTAGCCAATCAGTTCTCCAATCAACAGGGGTTGAAGGATCAATGGGCCGTCGATGCGTGCGCCTGACCGTCGACACAAAAACAAAGGGCTTCTCTCGGCAGCTACTATCACCATGGACCCAACCGTCTTCTAAGTTTCCAAGGACGAGTTTTGCATTCAGAATTACTTTGGTTAGAGTTTTAGGATGCGTTTGGTAGGGTTCCGATTGATATACATATACAGCATGAGCATCATCTCTTATCGTTTCTGAGCAATTGTTGCATGCATTTGAATTTAATTAGAATTGATTAAATTCATGAAAAGTCCATTAATTAAGATGTGTATGTATGTTGAAGATAATTTTAGAAATTTGTCCATTAATTAAGATGAATATTGGCGAATTTTTTCTAATTTTTGGATCCTTTTAAAGCTCTAAAAATTCATCGAAGGTGCAAAAACAGTCAAGTTTAATAAATTTTAATTTGAATTCTATTCAAACTTTTTAAGTGCAACTAGTTAAAATTGATTGCTTATGGATTATAGACATAAAAATTGGTAGATTTTTTGGAGCCTTTTAGAAGGTCTAAACCTATAGGAAAAAGAGATTAAAAATATGGATTTTTGAGGCATCTTGTAACAGCTGAACAGAAGGGCTGAATCGGGGAGAAACATCCTCCCAGCACTTTCGTTGATTCGAGCTGATTCATGGAACGTTTCCTGCTGAAACGTTTCTATGCAGTGCGTTTGGCTTGCTGCAGCGCTGATTCTCCGGAGAAACCGAGGCAACTCAGTTTGCCAAACCACCCTAGAATGACGTGCGTTAGTGGCTCCAGTCGGTCTGTCCTTTTCCCCAATAGTGCTGGCCAAGGCAGAACAACTTTGCCCGTGTCCAGTCCGAAGTCCTAACTTTGTCTGCGCAGCCCGTCCACTTGATCACTCCCTGTCACTCTAATAGACCACTGCGAAAAACACTTGACCGCTGTTCCCGGTTTTTACGAAACCGGAAGTCGGGAGACATCCGACAGAATTTTCAACTATTCAGTTAATTGTTAGCAACAACTAAGCGGCACACGTAATTGCTGAACAAACAGTTGCTTATTCTGGTAGTCTACTAAAGTATGGGGTTTAAAATTTCAGATTACTTTCCTTCATTCGGTTTTTCATCTATTCAGTTAATTGTTAGCAACAAGCAGTGGCCAAGCTAGCGCTCCAAATGTTATGGTACCAGTGGTGCACACGTTTGTTTCTAGGTGGCGCACAAGAGGTGAGAATTAGTTACTAATCGCTGAATTTTTGTTCTAACCCTGATGCCAGTGCACTCGGGTCAGTCTACTAGCTTCGCCCCCGGCAACAAGTCAGCATAAACAAACAAGCAAAAAAAAGTGCGTGCACAACCTCGGCTAATGAACATCCCACATTCGGAAACCCGAAGCAAGCAGAAAACCAAAAAAAGTAATGCCGGGGAAGAGGAGGCATACGTACCGCAACGATCCGAGGTCGGGCCGCCGTCGCAGAAACAGGTGAATCCGAGCCGACCGTGCGTCTCGTTGCGCCGGTAGCCGCACCACCCGCCGGAGCGCTCGCATCGGCCGCACTGCTGGGAGTGAGCGTTGTACATCAACTCGAACCCAGCCCTCACCACGCCACTGAACGATCCGTTCGTCGGAGGCGGAGCGCCAGGGGCGCCCAACATTCCGTCCTTGTGTACGGCCATCACCGGCGCCACCACCACCTCCTCGCACTCGTACTCGTACGCTTCAGCACCCGTGATCCCACCATCCGGCAAGACGTACGACCTCTTGCCATCATAATCTTGGCACCCACTCAATTCCACGGCGGAGGACCAAGATACGTTCTTCTTGCAGTTGTAGAGGAAGGTGATGTTGGAGTCGGAGGGCGTGAGCTGCAGCCAGGAGCTCGTGTAGTCGATGCTGAGGTTCACGTGGAGACGCGGGCAGCCGGGGGCGTACTCGCCGCCACCGACGTCGAGGTCGGAGACCCAGATGGTGTGCGTGGTGTAGTCGATGGCGACGACTCTGTACCAGTGGGACTGGACGGGGAGAAGAGTGGTGTTGTTCTTGCAGGCAAGGCCGAGCCCGGGGTAGCCGCAGTCGGACGCTACTGAAGAGTTGAGCCAGAACGGGTAGGCGATCGTCTGGTCGCCGCAGGTGGTGTTGCTGCAGGTAGCAGGGAAGGCGTCGGCTGCGGCGAGGAGGAGCAGAACACGGAGGAGGTGGAGGAGCAGGGGAGCCATCGCGTGTGTGAATGGGAAGAGGAGGGAGAGACCATGGGGGAGTGCCGGTTTACTCGGCGAGGTTGTGCGTGAGAGTCAAGTGAGGGGGTTAGGCTGAGAGCGACCGGTTCTTCGACTGGCTGTTGAAATTTCGCGCCACGACCCACGAGCCCATGACCAACCACTAGCGCAGCCTACGAGTGCACTATACTGCACCTTGGCAGGGCCTCTCGTCCTTTCATCTCCCCGATATTCACGCGGGATGGCGATTGAGCGGGTTGCTCGCCGGTGAGTAGACACACCGTGTACTGATACAGGTTTTCTGATTTTGATGTATATGGACTCTAGAGTCCCAGAGTCCAATCGATTTTATGTGCAAGAAACAATAATGGCCCTTTTATCACGATGAAAGCTCGCCCACTAGAGGTAATAATGGGCCTGGAAAACTGAGCCAGATTTTGGAGGATCCCTTTTTTCGGCCTAGAGTCCGGCCGCGTAGGCACAACTGTAGCAGTGGCTGGAGTCAGCCGTAGTGCGGCCGCGCTGCGATAGTCTGACAGGCCTGACTTGAAGCCATGTTGGAATGGATGCTAAAGTGCGGAGTTACTAGTGGATTACTCAAATGGATCTTTTTTTTTTATAGAATCTTCAACCGTAGAAACAGCTATACTATTAAACCATCTTCAATCATATTCCCTTACAAATCCGACCCTAACATTTTGTATCTCAGAATGAGATTAAAAATAGAGTCTCATTATTAAATATAAATCACATAGACCTAATTTTTTCGGTTTTCTTTTAGGTCAATATACACAGTATATATATATGTATATGTGTATATATATATGTATATATGTATATGTGTATATATATATGTATATATATGTATATGTGTATATATATATGTATATATGTATATATGTATATATATATATAGGGCTTCTGGGTTTTAGGGGCCGGGGCGGACCTGCTCCCTTCATTTCATTCCCTTTCTGATTCTTTCCACGTTCTCATTCTATTTATTTTCTTCCATCTTCAACCGCTTTCCTTTAAGGGAAATCACAAAATGAAATGTAAGATAATCCCGGCCTAGAGGGAATGAACTTGAGAATCCCTTCGTGACGGGAACCGTGAAGGTAAACCGTTGAAGCGGTGAAGAGAACGAAAATCGCGTCGTGAAGGGAATTTAGACTCCAAAGGGAAACCCTTGGAGATAGTCTTAGTCTCACACTCTCACTCATACTCTATGTAACAACTCAATGCGCGTGCATAATACGGAGGGCAAAAATTAAAAAAATAACATACGATATTATATTTATCAAAATAGATAATATATCATTGGTGTACTTGTAAATTTAGCATTTGTATTTGATATTTCGTTCACCAAAAACCTAGTTTCAGTACGCGAGGCATAAAAAATTATGGGCCTGACCATTTTCGACACCTGAGGTGCCGAATACAGCACTATGTATCGTATTCGGCACCTGAGAGGTGTCGAATACAGACCAGTGGTTTTTGTCACCGCTCCTACGTGCTGCTACTGTCTGCGTCTAGCTCATTAGATCGCACAGTAGCACTGGTGTGCGGCGTGCTGCTGTTGTTCTTGTGTTCTTGTGCAACACAGCTGTTCTTGTGTTGCAACGGTGTGCTGCTGTAAATTTATTTCGATGTAATTTTGTCGACATTTCTTTATTCTCTTAATATAAATTTGTGTGAGTAATTTTTTAGTAAACAATAATAGTTGTAAAGCATAAATCATATAGCCTGGCACAGAGGTTACATATGCTAATAATATTATATGGGACATGGGGTTTTTCAATGCTGCGCGAATGGATCATAACCATAAAGAGATGATGACAACAAATATTGACATGTATGGTAAGACTAAAGACTAACTTAATAGCGTGTCTTAGGGAATGAAAATAGACTGAGTTACATTAGATACTCTCTATTGAGTGCACCTATGATATTTGCCCTTCTTCAAAGCATCGGGGCCCTCCGCCTTAGCATAATGGGCTCTCTCCCGCTTACTTTTCCTCTCTTCTTCGTGAGCTTCAGCCGTGGCGTGCTCCTCCATTGCCTTCCTCATGTGCTCATCCTCTTGACGCGTGAGCCATAGTTCCTCCTGTTGTTGTTCGTACTCTCAACGTTCTTACGCTTCCCTCCTCCATCGTATGCTCATATCGACCCACTGCTTCACCGCTTCTGGTGCTCATTTTGCTCCATGCCCAGCCATTCCATGAAGTCACAGATAGGTGGAGGAGACTGAACAAATTAAATAAGAGGGGAGATTAGTAAGACAGTGCATCAAATCGTATGAAAAGTACCACATGAGTGATCTATGTCGCTATACCGATGGGTATTCATACAGTCTATTTTGAGGCTTGTCGTATTGTTAGTTAGCACACATGAAGATACGTAGGTCATAGGTGTATGAGATGTCTTAGGACTCGTGAAGCCTGCATGGATCGCCACAAAAATATATCGCTGGTTCGACCCCTTGGGAGATGAAAATATCCCAATGTTTTTTCGGTGGCCTTGGTGGAGCTGAGGAAGGAACGGTCTATCCATAATTGAGGGTGAAGTTATTTATGGTGGTTGGGGGCTGGTGCATGGACTGAGTGCATGGAATGGGTGGGGGCTGGAGCACGAGATTTCTTGTGAAAGCTGAAAAAGTTATGGCATTGATGCTTGACATAGATTCTCTATGAAAGCTGTTGCTTGGTGTGGTTATTTCATTCTGCAAAAGTCCAGTAAGGATTTATTGTTGCCTCTGCATGGAAGGATGAGTCAAGATAGAGGTGTTATCATTTAATTTATGATTAAAGATCTGTCATGTGGTCACTTGGTGTCTAAAGCCTGAGCCTGTATAAAGGTTTTGTCATTTTATAGTTAAAGCTGAGTCGTATGGTCACGTCGTGTCTAAAGCCTGAGTTAGGACAGAGGTGTTGTTATTTCATGCTGAAAGCTCTATTGTTTGATCACTTCATGTCTAAAGTCTGATTCACGACAGAGGTTTTGTCCTGTCATACTTAAAGCTCTGTCGTGTGTCACTTCGTGTCTAAAGTGTGAATCACGTCAGAGATGATGTGCTGGCAGAAAGGTGTTGTCATTTCATACTTAAAGCTGAGTCGTTTGATCATTTCATGTCTAAAGCCTGATTCATGATAGAGGTACTATTTTGCAAGTGATGCTATGAACGACTATAAAAGGCAACGTTAAACTGCGTATGTTATCTCTACCCCAAACACAAGATGAAGTAAAGAGATGGCAAACCCTGGTATGCATACGTTTGCTATACCACCGTCGTTGTGTAAGTGCGGTACTGCATGCGAAATGAAGGTATCCCATGAGCTCGAAACATTTGGGAGGAGATTCTTCCGATGTTCAAACTTTGATCATTCGTCCGTGTGTCATGGGGTATTTAATTTATGACATATTTTGCATGATTCATCAACTTTTGATCCGGATAGTAACTAAATCATGTGTACAATCGTCCATTATGCTTTGTGACTTCATAATGTGGATCGACTTCGACATCAAAGCCGAGGACAAGAAACGGGTGAACCTGTTGAAGAAATGGGACATGGAAGACCTCGAGATGCAGTGACAAGTGGAGGAGATGAACGAGAGGTTGAAGAAAATGGGTGAGGACTTTGTGAGGTGGGAGGTAGAGAAAGAAAAGTCATCTCGCGGGAAGGGTGTTTTAACAAGTGTAGACCATTCAGTTTGCTACCGTCAATGTATTTCACGAAAGGCATTCATGTGCCATATGCTACGCATGTTGTCAATTCTGTATGACTAGAAGTAATATATCCCAATGTACAGCCTTAGCCTAATGTAATATTTCATTGTACCGTGTTGTTCGTAATTGAATAAATTGTACCATGTCATGTAACATTATATTAATGTGCAAATGGTTTTGATGTGGAAAGTTGCGAGCCAACGATTTATTGCCTGATAGGACAGCACGCAGATACATTGGAAAGCGGCTAAGTGATGCTTTTCACATGTTGGAAAGATGTGTGCTTGGATAGTACGTTAATATAATACACTAACTATCACATGCTTTAGACATGAAGGTCACAAATAGTTCATAACATAGTACGGTAATATAAGACACTAACCATATACCTATCGAACTGAACTAATGTAATGGTAAGATACACAAAATAAATAGTCGTGCAATAATCTGAACAAAATACATTGCCTAAGCATACAAGTAAAGGAGACTACACCTGACCCTTACCCTGGCTCGTACCCTGACCCATATCCAAAACATTGCCTCTGACACGCTTTGGACAATTGCCTCCTCCTTCACCCGAGGATGGTCGTCGTGGCAAACCTTTGTGGTAGTCTTAATGCGAAAAATACCTGCATCACAATGTGCACAAACAAGTTAGTATTGCCATATAATGTGTACTAACTCAGAGAATATGGAGAATACCTAGATTATCTCAAGATGATGGTGGTGCCAATGCAAAATAGTGGAAGAATGCTCGTTGTGCCAGTCAATGCTGTTAGGGTAAGATGGTTGTCGTCTCCGAGGTGATGATGGTAAGTTGTATGGATAGGTAATAGCCAATCCATCATCATCTTTAGGGTCATAAGTGTCCTCCGGAGATGGAGGCCTCGAAGAGAGGGGTTGTTGTGGCATGAAATCATTGTCGTTGTTGTCATCTTGAGCGATCATGGTACTGTAGACCACTTTGCATCGGTTAAGCACCGATCGTTGGTTGTCGTTGGCTTAAGCACTTAACGTACTCACCACATGCTGATCTAATGGGAAGGTGTGCACGATCCTCGGGGATGGGTCTGGGAGTCGGCTCTACAAGTGCACTGAGTAAGGTGTCATGCGTGCGCGGACGGTACCATGAAAGGTACTCCTAGTATGTGGCGTCGTCTTATTGACTAGCAGGAATGACGACATCCACTGCAGCTGACTCCGTCCACCTTTGTATGTGCTTCACTCCCTGTGCACTCCTCCTGTACATCATATAAACAATTATAATTTGTTAACATGGATCACCTAATGTACTAATGCTACCTACAATAACACACTTACTCGTGCGTACATCCGAAGTCTCGTGGGGGAGGTAGTGACGTCACCTGTCGATACCCGAACTGTCTCTGTACACGCTCAGGACAATATACTTTTACATTGTTCATATACAACAAAAAGCATATGTTCATCCATAAGTCTGAGTCATGCCAACAAGAGGATGCGATGAGCCCTCCAGTCACAATTTCGGTCACTCGTGTCATATGCCATGGATCCCACTCTACGAGATCGGCGCTGAAGATATCCAGATCATTGATCACCCATGAGTAACTACCATGGTCTAACTGCTAGCTCCTTCCCAGCCTAGCATTAATCCACTGATACCTCATCGTATGCCTCATGTCATCTACAATGCTATCAGAGATGGAGACTGGATAGTAGCTCTTAGCTTGATAGCTGTAAGAGGTGTAGGCAGCCTGTAACATATCCCTTCTGGACTGCTGGGTTACAACACACAATCCTCTGTAGGTTGCAGCCAGCATAGCAGATCCCCAACTGTAATATGTCGGTTCATAAGGACATGACATGAGCTGACTCGCTAATCATACAATATGAGGGACGACATAATTGTCTATGTGTTGAAGAATATGATGCCTCCGAGTAGGACGTACAAGTAAATCTTATAGTACTGCATAACTGTAGTCTCGTCCGCATCCGGTGGGTATGGGCCAAACTGTGGTAGCCCATTAATGCAGGACATGGAGACCCCAACATCCTTTATGTCATATTGCACACTAAACCTACAAGATTCATATGGTTAATGAAACTTAAATAACACTATAATATTTGAAGTACATTACATAATACATAATTATATACCATCAATGTAACCCTTCCACTGCTCCTTTACTGGTCGCGAAACTACTAACGGGACGCCCCTAAGTGGCAGCCTGATCAGCATGGCCACGTCCTTCAATGTTACGGCCATATCGCCAAAAGTAAAGTGCAACGTGTGTGTTTCAAGATGCTACCGATTAACGAGACCTGTGAGTAGTGGCTCCTTAATTGGTGGGAGAGGTATCTTGCCACCACCCGCCATGGGAGCTTTGACCATCATGAGAGCGGAAGGTAGAAGTCTGTCACACCCAGTTTTAAGAGACAAAACTAAGTGCGGCTTATGTGTGCCCAGGAAGCTCAACACACATAAGGACATCATAGATGAAGTAACAAAAACAATACTTTTAACTTACAACTGTTTAACTTTTACATTAAATACTTCTCCTTAATAACCTATTAGCTAAATGACACGAGGACCATTCGACTTTTGTAACCCGCTAAAGTTCACACAAGGGGGCACTCGTGTTAGCATTTCCCAATAAGCCCCAACATTTGAAACAGGCATCGCTCGGCACGGAGATAGCTAGAACTATTCCTCGAGCAAACTAGCTACATCTACAAACCTGCCCGCTCACACCATTGATGTTCAAGCCCAAATGATCATAGTTACAGAGGTATTCAGCTCGTCTTACCATTAGATAGCATGTGGTGAGTATGGTAAGTGCTAAAGCCAATGACAGCCAACAGTCGATGCTTAACCAATGCAAAACGGTCTACGGTGTCCGGGTTCCCTTTCCGAACTACCCCGAGGACTCCTCCTGAGCAGAAAACACTCCTAACACCGCCCACATCTCACCTCATTCTCATTTCTCACACAACCGTCTCCATCATACTTTAATTGTGATCAATAATTAAGCCCTAAGCTCGCGAACAATGGCAGAACCATTGTTCGTCTTCTACCGAGGACCTATTGCATTGCTAAGCATTTCGATCAACCTTTGACATTATACATCGACAACAATGCCAATGTACAAGGATATATACATTCAACAACACAAGATATTGATTATGCAATCATCATAGGTTCTACCCATACAAACCCGACATCAACTCACTAAATATGCAAACATACATAAGCATAATTTATCAATTAAGACTCCATTCAATTCAACTAAAGGGAGTGCAATATGCTTAGATGCTTGCCTTGCTGCTCTGCCGATTGCCTGACACTACCCGCATAGAACTCACAAAAGTCATGTGCCTCAACGTCGCCCTCGCTTGCTTGAACCGTCGGTGTAACGTTCTCTAAACGAAATAAGAATGCATAACATAAATAAACAAATGACGGAAATGTGCATATATGATGCATGCTCAAGGTATACTAGAGCGCCGAGGTTCGAAAACACTTGTAAAAGATCACCAATGTAATAGGGTTTCGAAGTTTGAAACCCCGGACAAGCAAACCTAAAGTGCACCTAGCTTTCTGTGGCTGGTGGTCAGACTGGCCTCGAAGTGGCGGCTACATCACCGGCTTGCAGTAGGTTTTGGCCACTGGCGGTCTGACCAAAGTTGAGCTAGCGGTCAGACCGTCCACCAACGGTCAGACCGGCCCTAGTGGCGGTCTGACTTTGAATTTGGTGGCTGACTCATCTTTTTCACCGACCTACTGGTGGTCATACCGACCTGAGCGGTGGTCATACCGCCGGACCTGTCGACAAAACCATTGCGAGGTTGTCGGTGAGGATTCCGGCGAAGCCTTCGGCGACGAAGGGCACCAATGTACTCCCTACAGCTAGGTGAATGTTTTACGTGGTCGTACGGACACCCTGCACGACCTGAACACATAAAACCCTAAAAAGTAGATCTACATCTAGGGTTGAAAATGGGTTTCCTGGCAAAAACCGAAACGGCGACCGCCTAGAGCTAGGAAACGATGGAAGATGGGTATGAGGAGGTTCACCTTGACGTATAAGATCTTTGTATTGGATCACTTTGCTTCTGGAATGCTTCAATCCACCAATCCGGCCTCCGGAGGGTGACGGAGCCCGTTGGGGAGAAACGTTGAAGATCAACTTTCTGGCAAGGGGAAAGGGGAAAAGTGCTTGGTGAAGCCCTTCGGGAACCTCATGGGAGTCCCCACCTCCGATATTCGGCCTTCGATCGCTAAAAACCGAAATCCCTCCAAAACCTAGGGTTTAGTGGAGAGAGAGGGGAGGGGAGAGACCTAATGAGAAAGGGAGAGAGCGAGAGGGAGGCCGATTGCCTTAAGTGACACCTCTGCTGAAAGCTGGCGGTCAGACCGACTTGGGTCTCGGTCAGACTGCGAGGGCACACGTGGTAAGCCCACATGGCAGGACACTTGGCGGTCAGACCGTGGGTAGCCCCGGTTAGACCGCAGTTTGGGTTTCTTGCTAAATTGGTTCTAACTCTCCCCTCTTCGATACTCTTTCATCACCGAGGCACTTAGGGTTTCTCTAAGTGGCTCTAAACCACCTCTAAGGGATTTGAAACACGTTCAACTAAACTTTACGAACCAACACGCAATAACACATGAGACAATACATGCGATAATGTCTATTCATTGCTTAAGTACGCAATTAGCGATTTGGGCCGTGACAGAAGGCCGAGTTCGGCACGGTGTAAGACACAGTGGCGCAAGGCAGGGAGGTGTAGGGCCATTTGACAGCTACCACGTAGGGGAGAAGGAGGTGGCGGCACTCGGTAGCTCGCCGGCGTTGCACGTGAAGGAGGAGGAGGTCACGATCACACCATTTGATGGCTGGCTCATGAGAATGGGGGTGGATCTCGCAAGATCCGCATTAAAATCCGTAAGCCCCTTCTCAGATTCAGAACTCTCATATAAGGGCTCCACCATCAATTTCAACGATGGCATTAGGCAAACAGAAGCGGCAGCTCGTGAGGGGGCCGCATACGTGAGGAAGAAGGTAGTTCTAGGATGAAAACTATTTATAGATCCAAAATTGTTATTAGTCTATATATTGATTTTTTATGTTTTTGTTTTGTGTAGCCATGTGGATGCACTGTATATATTTATATTGGATTTTGCTCGCGCCCAGTTCACGGTTGGAAAATGCGTCGGTAACCGACAAAAAATCGCGATTATCAGCCTTCTCGGTCTGGCTCGGTTTCAAAATTCGAGCGGTAACCGAATTTGAATTCAAAAAATTCAAACCGATTTTGAAAAAACTCAAAAAATCCAAAATAAATCCATAAAAACTAGAGCTAATTTTAAGAGTATCTGTGCAAACAAAATTCGAAACAAATCTCGTTTATAGCTCCAAATTGGCGACCAAAGTTCGAAATTCGGTTAAATGGCCTGATTTGTTAAATGGGCCAAATGCACAGTATTCTACGGCCCGTTTCAGCCCACGTGGAATGGATAAGGTCGCCGTCGGTGTGGAGAGCGTTGTACATCGTAGAAATTCCCCACGCCATTTCTTGCAGCCGAAGACGTAGGTTCGGTGCCCGCCCAACCAAATCCGCCGCTCTCCGGCGGGAGTCTGGCATTCCAGGAGTGGTTATCGAACACTGGGGCTCGGTTACCGATCGCATAACAGCAGTAACTGACCGTCTCCACCGAGCTGCGCGACCATCTCTGCCGCAGGTCAGTAACTGACGAAGCAAGATCGGTAATCGTTCAAACTCAGCAATTTATCTTGTTTCTCGGTCGGTAATCGTGGATATGGGGTCGGTAGGGGTTGTCTGCGTTCGATTCCGACGATGTAGTGCGTGATGCGTTCGGTTGTCGATCGTTTAGTAGCGTTCTTTCATGTATTATGGTTGGTAAGCAGTGTTAGAAGGGCAGCAGTTCATCGTGTAGTCGATTAGGAAGATGTAGCGGTTGATTCGCTCGGTTATGGACCTTATTACATTGGTTACCGTATACATGCAAATGTTGGTAATATTCGTGCAAGATAATTGACCATTTACTAGCGATTTTAGGTGCAAATGTTGCTAATAGTCGTTCAATTGAGTTTATTAGTTGGCTAACCATTGATAATTTTCGTTCAATTGAGTTTACTAGCGATTTGAACATGTATGGAGATATTTATTAGTAGGCTAACCATTGAGTTTTCTTCTTCCAACAGAGAAAATTCAAATTAATCGATGACGGATAGAGATGTGGTGTGGCACTACGTGGACAATTTGACCTCGAGGTTTAGGTGTAATTACTGCAATAGGGAAAGAAAGGCGATGGTGCCACATGGTTGAAAGAACATTTGGCAGGACGCGGATTGAATGTTATATATTGTGATAGGGTGCCTCCAGATGTGCGTGATTATTTCAGATGTGAGCTGGATAGGGCAAGATATAAGAGGAAGGGAAAGGCTGAGGAGAGGGTTCAGAAGCAATAATCAGCAAGAGTTCAGGTAGATTTGACAAACGACAATGATGAAACAGAAGAGGAACATGTGCAGCGTGCCGTGGCTCAGTCGAGGAACGAGGAAGAGGACAGGCGAGTCCTACGAGCATGGAGGTGGTAGTGGTAGTGACAGAGGGGGCTCTGTGTCAACGAGGATGCTAAGGAGAGCATCTTCAACAAGAGAGCCACCACCAAGTGTCAGAGATTACAATGTTGCTTTAGCAAAATCCCCTGTGCAGCCGAGGATTGACACCGGGTCATGGAGTGCGAAGGGAAAGAAAGTGAAGAAAGCTATTGGTTTGGCATGGTCCAAATTTTTGCACACTTCAGGCATTCTTGGTAGAAGGGCGGACGATGCATTCTTTGTCGCTGCAGTGAAAGAAACACAGAAATGGGGTGACTGATTAAGTTTGTAATGAAATTATTGTTGTCATATTTCTTTCTTTTTGACTTCTGACCATTTGTTCCGTAACAGGCGAGGGGGTACCATCTCCAACTAGTCGGGATATTGATGGTAAGTATCTAGATGAGAACGAAAGTGCATTGAAGACAATATTAGAAAAATAGAAGCTAGAATGGCGAGAGTATGGTGTGACCATAATGTGCGATTCGTGGACGGGACCGACGCACATGAGTATTATTAATTTTCTCTTATATTGCAATGGTCGAATGTTTTTTCACAAGTCTATAGATGCGACTGGCTATAGTCAAGATGCAAAGTATTTGAATAAGGTACATTATTTTGCTAAGTTGGTAATATAGTATTTCAATTGTTGCATATTTATTTGGTTCATTCTTTTAAGCAGGAGATAAGAGCAGTGGTCAATGATTGGTCAATGATTTGGGGTCACAAAATATTGTGCAGATTGTGACTGATAACGGGTCCAACTACAAGAAGGCCTGTCAGGTTCTCAGAAGGGAATATCCAGCTATCACGTGGCAGCCTTATGTGGCGCACACGGTAAATTTAATGTTGAGATCAGTTGGTGATTTTAGAGAACACAACATGGTCATCCAAAGTGCAAGATCCATATCGCGATGGTTGTACAATCATTCAAAACTACATGAAATGATGAAGGTCGCGATTGGTGGAGAGTTGGTGAGGTGGAATGCCACAAGATTTGGCACAAACTACCTATATCTTGATAGCATTCTACGTCGAAAGGATAGGTTAATGCAATGGATGGCATCTAGTGAGCTCCAACAATCTCGATACATTAGTTCTGATATTGGGAGATATGCACACAGTTGCCTATCCAGCTTACCTTGGTGGGACAATCTTAAAATAGTTGTCGATTCTGTCCAACCATTGTATGCATTCCTCCGCTTTGCTGATCAGGACAAGGCGCCAACATTAAGTGAGGTGCTCCTGAGATACACTATTGTGAAGAAGGAGTATGAGGCGTTGTATCGCAGTGATAGGGATTCTTTTAAAAAGTACATGGCAATTATCGATTGCAGAATGCATGATCTAGCCAATGGGACCTACATGAATGCCGGTAATACACTCCTACCACTTGTTGTCTTATTTATACTGATGCTTGTGTTTCTAATACTTATGGTACTAATGCTTCGATCATCAACTTGCAGCGGCCGCTTTGAACCCCCGCACGCATTACGCGTATGGCACGGGTCCAAACTTGTTCAAAGATCTCCGTGCGGTATTCGAGAGGATGATCGATGTTAGTACTGCTGTGGAAGCACTTATTGAGGCTGAAACATATCGGACAAAGTCTCTCTCATTCGCAGGTCCGCTCGCTGCACGGATGGCTTGTGACGGCAGGACTCATCCTGGTATGAAAACCTTTACATATCTATCCGTTGCATCATTTATCTACTTTTCCGAGCCTCATATCACTTTACCTACTTGCAGCGTAATGGTGGTCTATGTTTGGTTCGTCTACACCTACATTATCAATGCTTGCCAGACGCCTAGTGTCTCAGTGCGCTTCATCTAGTGGGTGTGAGAGGAACTAGAGTACATTTGCATTTGTCCACACCAAAGTTCGCAACCGTTTAAGCTACACGAAGCTCCATAAGTTGGTATATGTCAACTGCAACTTGAGAATACAAAACAATTTGGATGCAGGTATCAGGTCGATTGTTGATGATGATCCATTTCAGCGGCTTATGGAGCTCACATTGAACGAGGAGAACAATCCGCTCCGGAACTTGATGGAGACCGGCAGATCAAATGCAACCCCTGAGCTTGATGAGGAGGACATAGATAGTGACATACCCCTGCCTACTCACCTAGTGATAGACACAACGAACACATAGGACTTACAGCAGTGGGCTGGTACAGTGGTTGGTGACACACACGAGAAAGAGGAAGAAGCAAATTACGCCTACAAAAAAGAGCAAGAAGACTAAGGGTAAGGGCAAAAGACAAATGCAAAGCGATGAGAGCACGGATAGTGACCCAAAGAGCCCAACTTACCAAGAATCGAATGACAACAGCTCAAAGATAGACATTGGTGATGATGATGGTTAAGGCGATGATGTTTGTCCATGCCAATCCTCTGTCGTTCCTTCCGTGCAATTCACTGGTGAGAGTCAGTTTTGCATGCCACACAGGATCAGGACCATGATGCCCCATCCTCACAGAGGCATATAATACAGGGTGGCCACAATGGACCACAAGATAGTGTGAGCTATTCCAGCAGCTATGGCATGGAGAGTAGTTCTGGATCATATCCGTACCACTATCCTATCCACGATGCTCAGTCAGAGCCTCCTATTCAGTGGGTCTATGAGTAGCAAGACCTTGAGTTTTATGCCATTTTGCAAGAACAATGGTCAACCACTTCTACATGGATAAGGCAAACATGGGCTGCGTTTAAGGCAGAGTTGCTATCGATATGATGGATAATGCTAATATCCACCGAGAAGTACAATATGGCTGAATTTCATCGTCCCCCAAGCTGGTGGTTCTAAAGGTGATAAAAATTTACTTGTTGCAATTACTTTATTTACATACCATGGTATTATACTATTTTTTTTCCATTTCGTAGGTTGCACATGGCGTGGATACCATGGTAAGTGCTGATGGATGGGATGTAATTGCGTTTTTAGCTTTACTACGGACAATTTGATATATATTTATTAATTTCAGACGCTGCATATGTAATGTACGTATATATTCGATGAAACAATTATATGTTCGTGCTCGCATTGCTATTACTATCTGTTTGTTGTCTTGGAAACTTCCAAAATATAGCAAAGGTCATGTCAAATTTGTTTCTGATGTAACAAAACATACCATGATATTATACTATTTTTTCCCTGATTTATTGGTGATTTTTTTATGTCTTTTATGATTTTCCTACATAATTATTGATAACGCGCACATACCACTCGGTAATCGCTCAAAATCGTTCGGTTTTCACTGCAAATCGGTAGGTCTTTGGACTCTCGGTTACCGTGTAAACCTATCGATTTACCGCAAAAACCGCTCGGTAACTGGTTCAATTCGACCGGTTACCGAGGGGCTAAATTCGCGATTTTTCCCCAAATTTTATTTTTTTCATATGAATTTTGTCCGAATTTTTTTAAAAATTCAAGTAGTTATTGCAGTTACCATAGTTTTTGGTTACCACTGGAGCTCGATTACCGAACTTTGATTGGTAACGTGAACCATGGTCCAGTTGTGTGTTTATTTGTTGAGAGGGCGTTGAATTGAAAGCCCGCTAATTGGAAGAACCAGAAGCGTACTTGTCAATTCCGATCCAGGGGTCATTCTAATTTCTTCCTGGTTTTGGTGTTTTAGTATTAAACGATACCGGTGTGCTATTTCAGAATGTAGTAATAAAACAATATAATTTATTTCTTACGTGCATTCATTCTTATAATCCATATATATGTTTTTAAAACAAAACAGTTTATTTATCATATGTATTCATTATTAAAATTGGAGAATTGCATATTTGCCACTCTTTTGACCTCCAATCTGAAATTTGCTACTATAAAACACGAATTGCAATTTGCCATCGAACCCCCCTGCCGTCAAGAATCCATATTTTGGGGGCCAAAAAATAATTAACAAAATTAAAAAGAAAAATTACAGTGACATGAAAAGATAATGTTGCCCATGCCCTATCTCTATCCTCGAGAGCTCGCACGCCCATCATCCGAGCGACCCCCATCAAACGGAACCCCATCTCTCGAGCTCGTTCTCATGCATGAATGCTGGATCCCCAAATCCTCCTATCATTACCTCGAGTAATTGTGTAGACGTTTTTCATTAGAAAAAAAAGGCGTGTATACGTGTATGCTAGTGCTGATCGAGAACGCATGTCCGGTCCGAGACCTCCGGGTTGGTCTTATGACTTTGTGCAAAGTCGCGCCACGTGCTTTAGCTTTGACGCGAGCTACGGGGACAACTATTCCTCAAACTTGTTGAAACCGAGCACATTTTGTTTCGATTGCGAGCCCTGGGCTGGGAACGAGTAGGCACGGGCATTCGTTTTTTCTGAATTTTTAGTTTGTTTTTTTGGTGTATGAACAATTCGGTTTTCAGAATATGCAAGCTGAATTTGACAGAAAATATTGGAAAAATGTCTAATTTGATTTTAGTTTTCGGTTTTCACCGAACTTTATATCAGATTGTTTTGAGTATCCAAGCAATGGCTAGGGTTTTGGAGGCTGAGGATTCAGGAAAATGGGGAACAGGTGGGGGCTACTGGGGTGGGTCAAGCCATGTGGATCGGTGGATGAGGTCAGCTGGCCAGTGGAGTCGATCAGTACAAAAATACGAACCGAATCGGCTACCGAACATCAGAAAAACGGTCAATATTGGTGGTTCGATTTTTCGGTTTAGGGGATTTTTGCCCAAGCCTAGGAACGAGATATATACGTTCACAGGCGTGCGTCCGGTATACATGATACCCAAACTCCGGCTCATTTCTTACACACAAGTCTCGTGTACCGATAACCATTTTTATTTCCTTTTTTGTGTTTATGTGTGGATGAGTGCGGCTCCGGCGGTGTAGGCGACTAGGGTCAGGTCTGGTGATTGCTGCATTTAATCTGAGCACATAACGAGCGTGGTCTAGTTCTAGAAACAAAGCTCCCTTTCAAAGAAGAAAGATATATCATGAAGAAATGTTTGTGTCCTCTATGCAACATTTACAATCATTAACACATAACATATAAAAGTCTTGTTTGAGAATATGATGGAGATGCTGTACTTTTTTTAATAAAATGAGATTTTTTTGGAGATAAAAAAAATAAGATGTCGTATTGTTGCATTGTATTAAGACAGGTAAATCTACAGTTGAGATACAACGCCCCTCATCCAGCCCGCCACCGCAAAAGATACTCTGCTAGTGCAGTCCCGGCCTCCTGGGCACCAGGCCGTGCCCACCCGCCACATCCCCTTCTCGCGGGGATGCGGTGACTGGGGATTCCGGTGAGAGATCTCTAGGCCTCGATTCAGGCGGAGGCAACAAGGGCGGCAGGCGGCACCGCTACGACAAACGGTGACCTTTGACATCTGAAATCTGAACTGCATTGCTCCTATTTGGGCACTCCAACTTAGGTAAGTTCTGACCCTAAATTCATCATGCCCAATTATCAGTTCATGAATTCAAAATTGGGCATCGTAGTTCACATCTGAGTGTTACATGAAATATTTTACTTGCCATTCATAGTTTGTATTCTACTTCCAAGGGATTGATTGTTATTTAAATCCCGACTCAACTACCGAATTTATGATGCAGTTGTCAAATAATTTGAGTGCAAGTGATTTATTCATTCTCTCTTCTATATAGGTAAAATTTTGATATAACATCTCTTATAGCTAGCTAATATGTATTGTTGGAGATTTCTAAAGCATTCTAGCAAAATATAAACAGATTGCGAGTCTTTCATTCGGAGTACACCCCGTCGCTGTTCCGTCGAGACTGCTGAGTCTTTCATTGGTTGACGGTTCGCCCGGGGAAGTAATCACTTGGTTTCCGATGCAATTTAATTAGTTGGTCGCGGCATAAAGCCAAACGAAGTTCCTCGCAAAAGAAACGAACAAGAAATTGTATGCGCAACCTCAACAAATTAACATTCCACCGTCTGAAATCCAAGCGCGCAGAAAATCAAAGAAAAAGAAATGCGGGAGAAGAGGAGACATACGTACCGCAACGATCCGAGGTGAGGCCGCCGTCGCAGAAACAGGTGAACCCGAGCCCACCGTGCGTCTCGCTGCGCCGGTAGCCGCACCACCCGCCGGAGCGCTCGCATCGGCCGCACTGCTGGGAGTGAGCGTTGTACATCAACTCGAACCCAGCCCTCACTAAGCCACCGAACGATCTGTTCGTCAGAGGCGGAGCGCCAGGGGCGCCCAACATTCCGTCCTTGTGTAAGGCCATCACCGGCGCCACCACCACCTCCTCGCACTCGTACTCGTACGCTTCAGCACCCGTGATCCCACCATCCGGCAAGACGTACGACCTCTTGCCCTCATAATCTTGGCACTCGCTCAATTCCACGGCGGAGGACCAAGATACGTTCTTCTTGCAGTTGTAGAGGAAGGTGATGTTGGAGTCGGAGGGCGTGAGCTGCAGCCAGGAGCTCGTGTAGTCGATGCTGAGGTTCACGTGGAGACGCGGGCAGCCGGGGGCGTACTCGCCGCCACCGACGTCGAGGTCGGAGACCCAGATGGTGTGCGTGGTGTAGTCGATGGCGACGACTCTGTACCAGTGGGACTGGACGGGGAGAAGAGTGGTGTTGTTCTTGCAGGCAAGGCCGAGCCCGGGGTAGCCGCAGTCGGACGCTACTGAAGAGTTGAGCCAGAACGGGTAGGCGATCGTCTGGTCGCCGCAGGTGGTGTTGCTGCAGGTAGCAGGGAAGGCGTCGGCTGCGGCGAGGAGGAGCAGAACACGGAGGAGGTGGAGGAGCAGGGGAGCCATCGCGTGTGTGAATGGGAAGAGGAGGGAGAGACCATGGGGGAGTGCCGGTTTACTCGGCGAGGTTGTGCGTGAGAGTCAAGTGAGGGGGTTAGGCTGAGAGCGACCGGTTCTTCGACTGGCTGTTGAAATTTCGCGCCACGACCCACGAGCCCATGACCAACCACTAGCGCAGCCTACGAGTGCACTATACTGCACCTTGGCAGGGCCTCTCGTCCTTTCATCTCCCCGATATTCACGCGGGATGGCGATTGAGCGGGTTGCTCGCCGGTGAGTAGTCACACCGTGTACTGATACAGGTTTTCTGATTTTGATGTATATGGACTCTAGAGTCCCAGAGTCCAATCGATTTTATGTGCAAGAAACAATAATGGCCCTTTTATAGGGGTGGAAATGGATGGCAGGAAATCCGAATTATCCGATTCCGTATCCGTTAAAATGCGAATATGGATATCCGTATTCGTATTCGTTTCTGAAATGGATACTAAAATGGATATATCCGAATTCGTTTTCGAGATTCGGATTCAAATGTGGATATCCGAATTCGAGATATATCCGATTCGTATCCGTATCCGCCAACCAGGGAACTAAATTTTGCTAAAGTTTTAGAAATTTCAGATATGAACGAAATTCCAACCCAATCAAATTGGAACAATTTCAGTCAAATTTCATCAAATTTTAGTTAAATTTGATCAAAAATTTAAATTTTCAACATGAATTTTGAACAAAATTTGTAAAATTCCGGCCCAATCAAAGTAGAACAAATTTCATTCGAATTTTATCAAATTTCAGTCAATTTTTTTCAAAAATTTAAATTTCCAACCTGAATTTCGAAGATCGAGTAGATATCCGAATGCGGATTCGTATTCGAACTATCCGATTCGTATTCGTATTCGTATTCGAAGATATCCGGATCCGTATTCGTATTCGGATTAAAATGTGGTAAATCGTACTATCCGAATTCGATTCCATGCGTATCCGATCCGTTTCCATCCCTACCCTTTTATCACGATGAAAGCTCGCCCACTAGAGGTAATAATGGGCCTGGAAAACTGAGCCAGATTTTGGAGGATCCCTTTTTTCGGCCTAGAGTCCGGCCGCGTAGGCACAACTGTAGCAGTGGCTGGAGTCAGCCGTAGTGCGGCCGCGCTGCGATAGTCTGACAGGCCTGACTTGAAGCCATGTTGGAATATATATATGGATGCTAAAGTGCGGGGTTACTAGTGGATTACTCAAATGGACCTTTTTTTTTATAGAATCTTCAACCGTAGAAACAGCTATACTATTAAACCATCTTCGACCATATTCCCTTTCAAGTCCGACCCTAACATTTCGATGTCTCGAAATGAGATTAAAAATAGAGTCTCATTATTAAATATAAATCACACAGATCTAATTTTTTCAGTTTTCTTTTAGGTCAATATACACAGTGTATATATATATGGGGTTTCTGGGTTTTGGGGGCCCGGGACGGACCTGCTCCCTTCATTTTATTCCCTTTCTGATTCTTTTCACGTTCTCATTCTTTTTATTTTCTCCCATCTTCAACCGCTTTCCTTCAAGGGGAATCGCAAAGTGAAATGAAAGATAATCCCGGCCTAGAGGGAATGAATTTGAGAATCCCTTCGTGACGGGAACCGTGAAGGGAAACCATTGAAGCAATGAAGAGAACGAAAATTTCGTCGTGAAAGGAATTTAGACTCCGAAGGGAAACCCTTGGAGATAGTCTTAGTCTCACACTCTCACTCATACTCCATGTAACAACTCAATGCGCGTGCATAATACGGAGGGCAAAAATTAAAAAAATAACATACGGTATTATATTTATCAAAATAGATAATATATCATTGGTGTACTTGTAAATTTAGCATTTGTATTTGATATTTTGTTCACCGAAAACCTAGTTTCAGTACGCGAGGCATAAAAAATTATGGGCGTGACCATTTTCGACACCTGAGGTGCCGAATACGGCACTATGAATCGTATTCGGTACCTGAGAGGTGTCGAATACAGACCAGTGGTTTTGTCACCGCTCCTACGTGCTGCTGTTGTCTGCGTCTAGCTCATTAGGTCGCACAGTAGCACTGGTGTGCGGCGTGCTGCTGCTGTTCTTATGTTCTGGTGCAACACATCTGTTCTTGTGTTGCAACGGTGTGCTGCTGTAAATTTATTTCGATGTAATTTTGTCGACATTTCTTTATTCTCTTAATATAAATTTGTGTGAGTAATTTTTTAGTAAACAATAATAGTTGTAAAGCATAAATCATATAGCCTGGCACAGAGGTTACATATGCTAATAATATTATATGGAACATGGGGTTTTTCAATGCCGCGCGAATGAACCATAACCATAAAGAGATGATGACAACAAATATTGACATGTATGGTAAGACTAAAGACTAACTTAATAGCGTGTCTTAGGGAATAAAAAATAGACTGAGTTACATTAGATACTCTACTGAGTGCACCTATGATATTTGCCCTTCTTCAAAGCATCGGGGCCCTCCGCCTTAGCATAATGGGCTCTCTCCCGCTTACTTTTCCTCTCTTCTTTGTGAGCTTCAGCCGTGGCGTGCTCCTCCATTGCCTTCCTCATATGCTCATCCTCTTGACGCGTGAGCCATAGTTCCTCCTGTTGTTGTTCGTACTCTCAACGTTCTTACGCTTCCCTCCTCCATCGTATGCTCATATCGACCCACTGCTTCACCGCTTCTGGTGCTCATTTTGCTCCATGCCCAGCCATTCCATGAAGTTACAGATAGGTGGAGGAGACTGAACAAATTAAATAAGAGGGGAGATTAGTAAGACAGTGCATCAAATCGTATGAAAAGTACCACATGAGTGATCTATGTCGCTATACCGATGGGTATTCATACAGTCCATTTTTTAGGCTTGTCGTACTGTTAGTTAGCACACATGAAGATACGTAGGTCATAGGTGTATGAGATGTCTTAGGACTCGTGAAGCCTGCATGGGTCGCCACAAAAACATATCGCTGGTTCGACCCCTTTGGAGATAAAAATATCCCAATGTTTTTTCGGTGGCCTTGGTGGAGCCGAGGAAGGAACGGTCTATCCATAATTGAGGGTGAAGTTATTTATGGTGGTTGGGGGCTGGTGCATGGACTGAGTGCATGGAATAGGTGGGGGCTGGAGCACGAGATTTCTTGTGAAAGCTGAGAAAGTTGTGGCATTAATGCTTGATATAGATTCTCTATGAAAGCTGTTGCTTGGTGTGGTTATTTCATTCTGCAAAAGTCCAGTAAGGATTTATTGTTGCCTCTGCATGGAAGGATGAGTCAATATAGAGGTGTTATCATTTAATTTATGATTAAAGATCTGTCATGTGGTCACTTGGTGTCTAAAGCCTGAGCCTGTATAAAGGTTTTGTCATTTTATAGTTAAAGCTGAGTCGTGTGGTCACTTCGTGTCTAAAGCCTGAGTTAGGACAGAGGTGTTGTTATTTCATGCTGAAAGCTCTATTGTTTGATCACTTCATGTCTAAAGTCTGATTCACGATAGAGGTTTTGTCCTGTCATACTTAAAGCTCTGTCGTGTGTCACTTCGTGTCTAAAGTGTGAATCACGTCAGAGATGATGTGCTGGCAGAAAGGTGTTGTCATTTCATACTTAAAGCTGAGTCGTTTGATCATTTCATGTCTAAAGCCTGATTCATGACAGAGGTACTATTTTGCAAGTGATGCTGTGAACGACTATAAAAGGCAACGTTAAACTGCGTATGTTATCTCTATCCCAAACACAAGATGAAGTAAAGAGATGGCAAACCCTGGTATGCATACGTTTGCTATACCACCGTCGTTGTGCAAGTGCGGTACTGCATGCGAAATGAAGGTATCCCATGAGCTCGAAACATTTGGGAGGAGATTCTTCCGATGTTCAAACTTTGATCATTCGTCCGTGTGTCATGGGGTATTTAATTTATGACATATTTTGCATGATTCATCAACTTTTGATCCAGATAGTAACTAAATCATGTGTACAATCGTCCATTAGGCTTTGTGACTTCATAATGTGGATCGACTTTGACATCAAAGCCGAGGACAAGAAACGGGTGAACCTGTTGAAGAAATGGGACATGGAAGACCTCGAGATGCAGTGACAAGCGGAGGAGATGAACGAGAGGTTGAAGAAAATGGGTGAGGACTTTGTGAGGTGGGAGGTAGAGAAAGAAAAGTCATCTCGCGGGAAGGGTGTTTTAACAAGAGTAGACCATTGAGTTTGCTACGCCAATGTATTTGACGAAAGGCATTCATGTGCCATATGCTACGCATGTTGTCAATTCTGTATGACTAGAAGTAATGTATCCCAATGTACAGCCTTAGCCTAATGTAATATTTCATTGTACCGTGTTGTTCGTAATTGAATAAATTGTACCATGTCATGTAACATTATATTAATGTGCAAATGGTTTTGATGTGGAAAGTTGCGAGCCAACGATTTATTGCCTAATAGGACAGCACGCAGATACATTTGAAAGCGGCTAAGTGATGCTTTTCACATGTTGGAAATATGTGTGCTTGGGTAGTACGTTAATATAATACACTAACTATCACATGCTTTAGACATGAAGGTCACAAATAGTTCATAACATAGTACGGTAATATAAGACACTAACCATATACCTATCGAACTGAACTAATGTAATGGAAGGTTACACAAAATAAATAGTCGTGCAATAATCTGAACAAAATACATTGCCTAAGCATACAAGTAAAGGAGACTACACCTGACCCTTACCCTGGCTCGTACCCTGACCCTTATCCAAAACATTGCCTCTGACACGCTTTGTCCTACGTATCGATGCTTGGACAATTGCCTCCTCCTTCACCCGAGGATGGTCGTCGTGGCAAACCTGTGTGGTAGTCTTAATGCGAAAAATACCTGCATCACAATGTGCACAAACAAGTTAGTATTGCCATATAATGTGTACTAACTCAGAGAATATGGAGAATACCTAGATTATCTCAAGATGATGGTGGTGCCGATGCAAAATAGTGGCATTAATTCGTGTGTCTTGCACATCTAACATGTTTTTATGCATATTGTGGCATGCATTGTTGCACTTCAATCATACTCATCATTGCATGCATTCTTCTCTTGTGAAAGGAGAACTGGCGCGTGACCCGGTGGTGATTGAAGACGACGTCCATCTCCCCGAATTTTGCGAGTGTTGCGCGGGTAGCATAAGGCAAACTCCAGAGCTGCAATGAAAGTATCTAAGTATACTTATCCCAATACTTTGGATCTCGTATGGTATAAATTGATAAAAATACCTTATGTATGTATGCATGAGTTTGAGTTGAAGTCGGAATAAGGTGAGTAGAACTTATGTAGATGCATGATCTTTTCCTTCAATTGTTGTTGATCCATATCCTTGTAGCCCGGGCATAGTCATGTTAATATCTAACTTAAAATGTGATATGAGTTGCTTATTATTGCATAGGTTTACGATAGAAGTCGAGCGGTGAAATGTTTCATCGTTCGCGAGCATAGGCTTAATAATTACTTACACAATGATATTGATGATGAGTTGATGAGTGGTGAGCATGAGACGAGATGTGAGCGGTGTTAGGGGTATCATCTGCCCCGGAGGAGGTTCCCAGGCTAGTTCGGGGAAGGAGCCCGGGTACCGTAGACCACTTTGCATCGGTTAAGCACCGATCGTTGGTTGTTGTTGGCTTAAGCACTTAACGTACTCGCCACATGCTGATCTAATGGTAAGGCGAGTCGAATACCTTTGTAGATATGATCATTTAGGTCTGAACATCGATGGTGTGAGCGGGCGGGCTTGCAAGAGGTATCTAATTTGCATCGGGAGTTGTTCTAGATACCTTTGTGCCGAGCGATGCATGTATCAAATGGTTGGGCTTTGGGAAAGGTTGTCACGAGTACCTCCCTGTGTGCACTTTAGCGGGTGGCACAAGCCGAATGATTCTCGTGTCGTGTGGGTAAAGGAGTATCCCATTTATAGGGTGTAAAAACATTTCGAAATACCACGCTCTCGGTCATGAGCTTGCCTTCTGGTCATGCGCACCATCGTAGAATTCCATTGTAGATTGTGTCGGTTATGTTGGTTATGGTGGAGATGGTTCGTGTTACATTTATATTCGTTATGGTTCAAGTTACAATTATGTACAGATGGTCTTTGCAGAGCATAGTGCTATTGTTGTTTGTTATGTTTAAGTGCTCACACATGTATGTGTCAAGTTGCTTTTCCATGTACATTTTACTTAACCATGTGGCCGTTTTCTTGCTAACATTCAAATGCATGATCCTTGGAGTCGAACTAATTATAAATTGCCCTTTATGGATTAAGTCTTGCGAGTACCTTCGTACTCAGCTGTTCTACCGGTTTTCCAGGTAAGGAGGAGTTGGTCTTTGGCTACTTCACACCTGTCGAGGGTGGTGGCGGGTATGAGTAGTGCATCCTACTCTGTTGGTATGCTTTTGTGATGGAGTCTAAGGGCATGTGGCTCCATCATGCTTTTGTTGTATAGTTTTAGCCTTCCACTGTGTAGTTTCTTTTGCAGGTTAGGAGTTGAGCATATTTTAGTCTCATCCTAACTCTCTTTTGCTGTAAATTGCAATAACTTGGTAAATCCTTAAGAATTTTTAATGCAATTTAATTACTTACTTTTTCTAAAGCTGTGTTGTGATGCTATATGTTGTAAAGGCATGTGAATAATGATCTTCCTGGTGATTAACTAGAATACTGTTTGGATGGTTTTCCCAAAAGAGATCGTCCTTCTCTCCACGCACAACTTGCAATGAGACATTAAATGCTATATCGATCGTTGTAGGTGTCCATAAAAAGTATAAACTAGAAGATTCGGCTATAGATTTATTGATTCTTGACTACAATATTTTAGCTCTGCGTAAAAGCATGAATCTCTGATTATTTAACAAACATGAAACTAGTATTAAATATCATAATTAATATGTAACAATACTTAATAAATAAAGTTATGTGCCATAATTATTTGATAAATATTAAATAAGTTAAAAGTAATTACATTAACAATACAATGAATAAGACATAATAGGGATGACTACTACATTAAAGTGAATAGTACATATGTCATGAACAAGTACAAGTGCACCGAACAACTGCACTGGCTACTCAACGATGACGATACCGCACACAATTCCAAGAGTGTAAGCGTATGGCTGGTGTGTGGCCCTTATCTCAGCGGCCTGCACTGGCCCCTGCCTCGTGTGCCCTTGTCCGTCATCATCATCGTCCTCCAATGTGGGACTCCACTGAATGTGTATCTAGACCTGCTAACTCGGCCATGCATGTACCATGATGAAAGATCCTCATGCGAAAGTGTGGATGCCCCTAGAACATGCTTCGATGGAGTCTGGTGTGCCGAAAGCTCACCCTACTGGTACCAATTAGAACCCCGAGGTGCATCGGGATATTGGGGCTACTGTTCGCTAAGGAGATCGGTGAAGCTTGAGGTCTGCATTTCAGCAACTCAGTCAAAATCATGCGCGCTGGTCTAGTCAAGCATCAACTGCGTGCAGTCAACGATGTCCACTGCAGGCAGAGATGTCATCATAATCTGAGGAGGCTGTGTCCACTGCAGGCCCTATGAACCTAGTGTACACTACTTAAGCTCAGGAGCCTACGTGCACTCCTCGTCCTAAGCACAAAAACGCGACACTTGATGCTCCGAAGCCAAAGATGTCTCTCGTGAGTGTGCCCGAATGAGTTCGTCACGGGCACTAGACGAACGCCTGTTATGGGAGGCACGTGACGGGTCCATGGCTGGTAGGTTATTCCCCCTCCAACGTGGGGCACAACCACCTAGATCACGTTTAGCGAATAGGAAGTGGGACCCACTCGTCCTCATGTAGTCCCGAAGAGGGTTCTGATCCCTCCGCATTGATGACCCTCTTGCTTCCCCCACAAGCTTGCTCCACCTGTGTATGTATGTTGTATGTTTTTTTGGTCTGTATAAGATGAGGGTCATGTTAGTAATACAGAGGTTTAACCAATAAAAATTATTATAAGTACCGCATTACATACCACAACATAAAGAAGGTGTGCACGTTCCTCGGGGAAGGGTCTGGGAGTCGGCTCTACAAGTGCACTGAGTAAGGTGTCATGCGTGCGCGGACGGTACCACGAAAGGTACTCCTAGTATGTGGCGTCGTCTTATTGACTAGCAGGAATGACGGCATCCACCGCAGCTGACTCCGTCCACCTTTGTATGTGCTTCACTCCCTGTGCACTCCTCCTGTACATCATATAAACAGTTATAATTTGTTAACATGGATCATCTAATGTACTAATGCTACCTACAATAACACACTTACTCGTGCGTACATCCGAAGTCTCGTGGGGGAGGTAGTGACATCACCTGTCGATACCCGAACTGTCTCTGTACACACTCAGGACAATATACTTTTACATTGTTCATATACAACAAAAAGCATATGTTCATCCATAAGTCTGAGTCATGCCGACAAGAGGATGCGATGAGCCCTCTAGTCACAATTTCGGTCACTCGTGTCATATGCCATGGATCCCACTCTACGAGATCGGCGCTAAAGACATCCAGATCACTGATCACCCATGAGTAACTACCATGGTCTAACTACTAGCTCCTTCCCAGCCTAGCATTAATCCACTGATACCTCATCGTATGCCTCATGTCATCTACAATGCCATCAGAGATGGAGACTGGATAGTAGCTCTTGAGCACCCAAGGTCGACAAATTGGGAGGTACTCCTAGCTTGATAGCTGTAAGAGGTGTAGGCAACCTGTAACATATCCCTTCTGGACTGCTGGGTTACAACACACAATCCTCTGTAGGTTGCAGCCAGCATAGCAGATCCCCAACTGTAATATGTCGGTTCATAAGGACGTGACATGAGCTGACTCGCTAATCATACAATATGAGGGACGACATAATTGTCTATGTGTTGAAGAATATGATGCCTCCTAGTAGGACGTACAAGTAAATCTCATAGTGCTGCATAACTGTAGTCTCGTCCGCATCCGGTGGGTATGGGCCAAACTATAGTAGCCCATTAATGCAGGACATGGAGACCCCAACATCATTTATGTCATATTGCACACTAAAACTACAAGATTCATATGGTTAATGAAACTTAAATAACATTATAATATTTGAAGTACATTACATAATAAATAATTATCTACCATCAATGTAACCCTTCCACTGCTCCTTTACTAGTCGCGAAACTACTAACGGGGTGCCCCTAATTGGCAGCCTGATCAGCATGGCCACGTCTTCAATGTTACGACCATATCGCCAAAAGGAAAGTGAAACGTGTGTATTTCAGGACGCTACCGATTAACGAGACCTGTGAGTAGTGGCTCCTTAATTGGTGGGAGAGGTATCTTGCCACCACCCGCCATGGGAGCTTCGACCATCATGAGAGCGGAAGATAGAAGTCTGTCACACCCAGTTTTAACAGACAAAACTAAGTGCGGCTTATGTGTGCCCAAGAAGCTCAACACACATAAGGACATCACAGATGAAGTAACAAAAACAATACTTTTAACTTACAACTGTTTAACTTTTACATTAAATACTTCACCTAAATAACCTATTAGCTAAATGACACGAGGACTGTCGGAGGATTAACTCCTGTCGCAGGGATCCCGAGAGACCCCTTTTTAGAGATTCGGTCGGGGGGATGATCCTGAATAAGTTCGTCGGAGAAATGAATGAGAGTAAATGCAACGGCCGGTGGTGGGGGTGATGACCTAGTGCAAAAAGAAGTAAATGCACCGGAATTTAGATAGGTTCGGGCCGCACGGGGGCGTAATACCCTACTCCTGTATGGATGCAATAACTGTCCTGAGGAAGTCTCTCAAGGATGTTGCTGGTTACAAGAATATTGGCCTAACTAAGAGCTTGAGGCTCCTTGTTCTTCGGTTGAAACTGTACTCAACCTAGCTCACAGTGTCTCTCGTTCTTCTTTGTTGACGTTGTGCCTTGTGCGTTGTGTTGTTTTCTTGTTCTCTGGCTCTGGATCTATATCTTCGATTCTTGTGGTCTATCCCCATTGCTTCTGTGTTGCCGGCTCTTTTAAGTACCTGCCGGCTGAGACATGCCCCGAACGGGAAGGAGGGGGCACAAGTTCCAAGACGCCATGACTGGGAAATGTGTCGTCATTTCTTCTGGGTGAGGTGACCGGGGGTGGAAAAAACGCCGCAAGCCCGGTCACCTGTCACCATAAACGCCCTGGCAACGGGCGCCGTAGAGAGGGCCCACCGGGCAGCCGCAGAGCAACCCGGCGTGCCCGCCCTGTCTTGTTCCTCTGCCACGGTAGGGCGGCAGACGGAACGCCTTGATCCTCGCGATGTTATCCCAAGACAAGCCGGATGATACGGGACGGGACCCGCGCAATTAATAGCCCCACGCCTCTCTGCCAAAACATGGCAGGAACTGACGCCGCGGCAGGAGCAGTTGGAGATGTCAGGCCACGCACGCTCATTAAATGCGGCCTCGGACTTCTAACTGGTGGACACCTCATCGGCGGGCCCCTCGGGGGCCTTTCTGGGTCGTCGGGGCACCTAGTGCTCAGGGGTACTGTTCACCTCCCCGAGCACTGTCTCCCAAGAATGCCTATCCTTGTCCTCGTGGTACCGGGTGCTCGGGGGGTACTGTTCACCTCCTCGAGCACTCTCTCCCGAGCATTCTTGCACGATCCTTCGGGGAACCGAGTGCTCGGGGGCTGCCACGTGTAGCCCCGAGCACTCTCTCCCGAGCACTCTTACACAGATCCTCGGGGAACCGAGCGCTCGGGAGCTGCCGCACGCAGTCCCGAGCACTCTCTCCCGGAACTGAGCTCTTCTGATCGTCGGGGGACTAGGGTGCTCGGGGGTGACCGGGCACCTCCCCGAGCACTTTCTTCCCGGTACTTTAGGCTCTGTGGATCATCGGGGAACTGGGGCGCTCGAGGACCACCGACTGTGGCCCCGAGCACCTTCTCCCGGGACTTGAGCTTTTCTCATCCTTTAGGAGGGACCTCGTGGAATGGCGCCATGTGGCGGATGGCTGGCCGGGCCTCGGGGCTCAGGGACCCCCGGTTCCTGATACACCGACAAGGACCATTCGGCTTTTGTAACCCGCTAAAGTTCTCACAAGGGGGCACTCGTGACAGCATTTCCCAATAAGCCCCAACATTTGAAACAGGCATCGCTCGTCACGGAGATAGCTAGAACTATTCCTCGAGCAAACTAGCTACATCTACAAGCCTGTCCGCTCACACCATTGATGTTCAAGCCCAAATGATCATAGTTACAGAGGTATTCAGCTCGTCTTACCATTAGATAACATGTGGTGAGTATGGTAAGTGCTAAAGCCAATGACAGCCAACAGTCGATGCTTAACCAATGCAAAACGGTCTACGGTGCCCGGGTTCCCTTTCCGAACTACCCCGAGGACTCCTCCTGAGCAAAAAACACCCCTAACACTGCCCACATCTCATCTCATTCTCATTTCTCACACAACCGTCTCCATCATACTTTAATTGTGATCAATAATTAAGCCCTAAGCTCGCGAACAATGGCAGAACCATTGTTCGTCTTTTACCGAGGACCTATTGCATTGCTAAGCATTTCGATCAACCTTTGACATTATACATCGACAACAATGCCAAGGTACAAGGATATATACATTCAACAACACAAGATATTGATTATGCAATCATCATAGGTTCTACCCATACAAACCCGACATCAACTCACTAAATATGCAAACATACATAAGCATAATTTATCAATTAAGACTCCATTCAATTCAACTAAAGGGAGTGCAATATGCTTAGATGCTTGCCTTGCTGCTCTGCCGATTGCCTGACACTACCCGCATAGAACTCACAAAAGTCGTGTGCCTCAGCGTCGCCCTCGCTTGCTTGAACCGTCAGTGTAACGTTCTCTAAACGAAATAAGAATGCATAACATAAATAAACAAATGACGGAAATGTGCATATATGATGCATGCTCAAGGTATACTAGAGCGCCGAGGTTCAAAAACACTTGTAAAAGATCACCAATGTAATAGGGTTTCAAAGTTTGAAACCCCGGACAAGCAAACCTAAAGTGCACCTAGCTTTATGTGGCTGGTGGTCAGACTGGCCTTGAAGTGGCAGCTAGATCACCGGCTTGCACTAGGTTTTGGCCACTGGCGGTCTGACCAAAGTTGAGCTAGCGGTCAGACCGCCCACCAATGGTTAGACCGGCCCTAGTGGTGGTCTGACTTTGAATTTGGTGGCTGACTCATCTTTTTCACCGACCTACTGGTGGTCATACCGGCCTGAGCGGTGGTCAGACCGCCGGACCTGTCGACCAAACCATTGCGAGGTTGTCGGTGAGGATTCCGGCGAAGCCTTCGGCGATGAAGGGCACCAATGTACTCCCTACAGCTAGGTGAATGTTTTACGTGGTCGTACGGACACCCTGCACGACCTGAAAACATAAAACCCTAAAAAGTAGATCTACATCTAGGGTTGAAAACGGGTTTCCCGGCAAAAACCGAAACGGCGACCGCCTAGAGCTAGGAAACGATGGAACATGGGTATGAGGAGGTTCACCTTGACGTATAAGATCTTTGTATTGGATCACTTCGCTTCTGGAATGCTTCAATCCACCGATCCGGCCTCCGGAGGGTGACGGAGCCCGCTGGGGAGAAACGTCGAAGATCAACTTTCTGGCAAGGGGAAAGGGGAAAAGTGCTTGGTGAAGCCCTTCGGGAACCTCATGGGAGTCCCCACCTCCGATATTCGGCCTTCGATCGCTAAAAACCGAAATCCCTCCAAAACCTAGGGTTTGGTGGAGAGAGAGGGGAGGGGAGAGACCTAATGAGAAAGGGAGAGAGCGAGAGGGAGGCCGATTGCCTTAAGTGACACCTCTGCTGAAAGCTGGCGGTCAGACCGACTTGGGTCTCGGTCAGACTACGAGGGCACACGTGGTAAGCCCACATGGCAGGACACTTGGCGGTCAGACACCTGTGCAGCCGAGGATTGACACCGAGTCAAGGAGTGCGAAGGGAAAGAAAGTGAAGAAAGCTATTGGTTTGGCATGGTCCAAATTTTTGCACACTTCAGGCATTCTTGGTAGAAGGGCGGACGATGCATTCTTTGTCGCTGCAGTGAAAGAAACACAGAAATGGGGTGACTGATTAAGTTTGTAATGAAATTATTGTTTTCATATTTCTTTCTTTTTGACTTCTGACCATTTGTTCCGTAACAGGCGAGGGGGTACCATCTCCAACTAGTCGGGATATTGATGGTAAGTATCTAGATGAGAACGAAAGTGCATTGAAGAAAATATTAGAAAAGTAGAAGCTAGAATGGCCAGAGTATGGTGTGACCATAATGTGCGATTCGTGGACGGGACCAACGCACATGAGTATTATTAATTTTCTCTTATATTGCAATGGTCGAATGTTTTTTCACAAGTCTATAGATGCGACTGGCTACAGTCAAGATGCAAAGTATTTGAATAAGGTACATTATTTTGCTAAGTTGGTAATATAGTATTTCAATTGTTGCATATTTATTTGGTTCATTCTTTTATGCAGGAGATAAGAGCAGTGGTCAATGATTTGGGGCCACAAAATATTCTGCAGATTGTGACTGATAACGGGTCCAACTACAAGAAGGCCTGTCAGGTTCTCAGAAGGGAATATCCAGCTATCGCGTGGCAGCCTTATGTGGCGCACACGATAAATTTAATGTTGAGATCAGTTGGTGATTTTAGAGAACACGACATGGTCATCCAAAGTGCAAGGTCCATATCGCGATGGTTGTACAATCATTCAAAACTACATGAAATGATGAAGGTCGCGATTGGTGGAGAGTTGGTGAGGTGGAATGCCACAAGATTTGGCACAAACTACCTATTTCTTGATAGCATTCTACGTCGAAAGGATAGGTTAATGCAATGGATGGCATCTAGTGAGCTCCAACAATCTCGATACATTAGTTTTGATATTGGGAGATATGCACACAATTGCCTATCCAGCTTACCATGGTGGGACAATCTTAAAATGGTTGTTGATTCTGTCCAACCATTGTATGCATTCCTCCGCTTTGCTGATCAGGACAAGGCGTCAACATTAAGTGAGGTGCTCCTGAGATACACCATTGTGAAGAAGGAGTATGAGGCGTTGTATCGCAGTGATAGGGATTCTTTTAAAAAGTACATGGCAATTATCGATTGCAGAATGCATGATCTAGCCAATGGGACCTACATGAATGCCGGTAATACACTCCTACCACTTGCTATCTTATTTATACTGATGCTTGTGTTTCTAATGCTTATGGTACTAATGCTTCGATCATCAACTTGCAGCGGCCGCTTTGAACCCCCGCACGCATTACGCGTATGGCACGAGTCCAAACTTGTTCAAAGATCTCTGTGCGGTATTCGAGAGGATGATTGATGTTAGTACTGCTGTAGAAGCACTTATTGAGGCTGAAACATATCGGACAAAGTCTCTCTCATTCGCAGGTCCGCTCGCTGCACGGATGGCTTGTGACGGCAGGACTCATCCTGGTATGAAAACCTTTACATATCTATCCGTTGCATCATTTATCTACTTTTCCGAGCCTCATATCACTTTACCTACTTGCAGCGTAATGGTGGTCTATGTTTGGTTCGTCTACACCTACATTATCAATGCTTGCCAGACGCCTAGTGTCTCAGTGCGCTTCATCTAGTGGGTGTGAGAGGAACTAGAGTACATTTGCATTTGTCCACACCAAAATTCGCAACCGTTTAAGCTACACGAAGCTCCATAAGTTGGTATATGTCAACTGCAACTTGAGAATACAAAACAATTTGGAAGCAGGTATCAGGTCGATTGTTGATGATGATCCATTTCAGCGGCTTATGGAGCTCACATTGAACGAGGAGAACAATCCGCTCCGGGACTGGATGGAGACCGGCAGATCAAATGTAACCCCTGAGCTTGATGAGGAGGACATAGATAGTGACATACCCCTGCCTACTCACCTAGTGATAGACACAGCGAACACATAGGACTTACAGCAGTGGGCTGGTACAGTGGTTGGTGACACACACGAGAAAGAGGAAGAAGCAAATTACGCGTACAAAAAAGAGCAAGAAGACTAAGGGTAAGGGCAAAAGACAAGTGCAAAGCGATGAGAGCACGGATAGTGACCCAAAGAGCCCAACTTACCAAGAATCGAATGACAGCAGCTCAAAGATAGACATTGGTGATGATGATGGTTAAGGCGGCGATGTTCGTCCATGCCAATCCTCTGTCGTTCCTCCCGTGCAATTCATTGGTGAGAGTCAGTTTTACATGCCACACAGGATCAGGACCATGGTGCCCTATCCTCACAGAGGCATATAATACAGGGTGGCCACGATGGACCACAAGATAGTGTGAGCTATTCCAGCAGCTATGGTATAGAGAGTAGTTCTGGATCATATCCGTATCACTATCCTATCCACGATGCTCAGTCAGAGCCTCCTATTCAGTGGGTCTATGAGTGGCAAGATCCTGAGTTTTATGCCATTTTGCAAGAACAATGGTCAACCACTTCTACATGGACAAGGCAAACATGGGCTGCGTTTAAGGCAGAGTTGCTATCGACACGATGGATAATGCTAATATCCACCGAGGAGTACAATATGGCTGAATTTCATCGTCCCCCAAGCTGGTGGTTCTAAAGGTGATAAAAATTTACTTTTTGCAACTACTTTATTTTCATACCATGGTATTATACTATTTTTTTTTCCATTTCGTAGGTTGCACATGGCGTGGATACCATGGTAAGTGCTGATGGATGGGATGTAATTGCGTTTTTAGCTTTACTACGGACAATTCAATATATATTTATTAATTTCAGACGCTGCATATGTAATGTACGTATATATTCGATGAAACAATTATATGTTCGTGCTCGCATTGCTATTACTATCTGTTTGTTGTCTTGGAAACTTCCAAAATATAGCAAAGGTCATGTCAAATTTTTTTTCTGATGTAACAAAACATACCATGGTATTATACTATTTTTTCCCTGATTTATTGGTGATTTTTTTATGTCTTTTATGATTTTCCTACATAATTATTGATAATGCGCACATACCACTCGGTAATCGCTCAAAATCGTTCGGTTTTCGCTGCAAATCGGTAGGTCTTTAGACTCTCGGTTACCGTGTAAACCTATCGATTTACCGCAAAAACCGCTCGGTAACCGGTCCAATTCGACCGGTTACCGAGGGGCTAAATTCGCGATTTTCCCTAAAATTTAATTTTTTTTTCAAATGAATTTTGTCCAAATTTTTTTTAAAATTCAAACAATTATCGTAATTACCACATTTTTTGGTTACTGCTGGAGCTCGATTACCGAACATCGATTGGTAACGTGAATCATGGTCCAGTTGTGTGTTTATTTGTTGAGAGGGCGTTGAATTGAAAGCCCGCTAATTGGAAGGACCAGAAGCGTACTTGTCAATTCCGATCCAGGGGTCATTCTAATTTCTTCCTGGTTTGGGGTGTTTTAGTATTAAACGATACCGGTGTGCTATTTCAGAATGTAGTAATAAAACAATATAATTTATTTCTTACGTGCATTCATTCTTATAATCCATATATATGTTTTTAAAACAAAACAGTTTATTTATCATATGTATTCATTATTAAAATTGGAGAATTGCATATTTGCCACTCTTTTGACCTCCAATCTGAAATTTGCTACTATAAAACACGAATTGCAATTCGCCATCGAACCCCCTTGCCGTCAAGAATCCATATTTTGGGGGCCAAAAAATAATTAACGAAATTAAAAAGAAAAATTACAGTGACAAGAAAAGATAATGTTGCCCATGCCCTATCTCTATCCTCGAGAGCTCGCACGCCCATCATCCGAGTGACCCCCATCAAACGGAACCCCATCTCTCGAGCTCGTTCTCAGGCATGAACGCTGGATCCCCAAATCCTCCTATCATTACCTCGAGTAATTGTGTATACGTTTTTCATCAGAGAAAAAAGTGCGTGTATACGTGCATGCTAGTGCTGATCGAGAACGCATGTCCGATCCGAGACCTCCGGGTTGGTCTTATGACTTTGTGCAAAGTCGCGCCACGTGCTTTAGCTTTGACGCGAGCTAGGGGGACAACTATTCCTCAAACTTGTTGAAACCGAGCACATTTTGTTTCGATTTCGAGCCCTGGGCTGGGAACGAGTAGGCATGGGCATTCGTTTTTCTGGATTTTTAGTTTGTTTTTTTGGTGTATGAACAATTCGGTTTTCAGAATATGCAAGCTGAATATGATAGAAAATATTGGAAAAATGTCTAATTTGATTTTAGTTTTCGGTTTTCACCGAACTTTATATCAGATTGTTTTGAGTATCCAAGCAATGGCTAGGGTTTTGGAGGCTGAGGATTCAGGAAAATGGGGAACATGTGGAGGCTGCTAGGGTGGGTCAAGCCATGTGGATCGGTGGATGAGGTCAGCTGGCCAGTGGAGTCGATCAGTACAAAAATACGAACCGAATCGGCTACCGAACATCAGAAAAACGGTCAATATTGGTGGTTCGATTTTGGTTCGGTTCGATTTTTCGGTTCTAGGGGATTTTTGCCCAAGCCTAGGAACGAGATATATACGTTCACAGGTGTGCGTCCGGTATACATGATACCCAAACTCCGGCTCATTTCTTACACACAAGTCTCGTGTACCGATAACCATTTTTATTTCCTTTTTTGTGTTTATGTGTGGACGAGTGCGGCTCCGGCGGTGTAGGCTGACTAGGGTCAGGTCTGCTGATTGCTGCATTTAATCTGAGCACATAACGAGCGTGGTCTAGTTCTAGAAACAAAGCTCCCTTTCAAAGAAGAAAGATATATCATGAAGAAATGTTTGTGTCCTCTATGCAACATTTACAATCATTAACACATAACATATAAAAGTCTTGTTTGAGAATATGATGGAGATGCTGTACTTTTTTTTTAATAAAATGAGATTTTTTTGGAGATAAAAAAATGAGATGTCGTATTGTTGCATTGTATTAAGATAGGTAAATCTACAGTTGAGATACAACGCCCCTCATCCAGCCCGCCACCGCAAAAGATACTCTGCTAGTGCAGTCCCGGCCTCCTGGGCACCAGGCCGTGCCCACCCGCCACATCCCCTTCTCTCGCGGGGATGCGGTGACTGGGGCTTCCGGTGAGAGATCTCTAGGCCTCGACTCAGGCGGAGGCAACAGCGACGCAGGCGGCAGGCGGCACCGCTACGACAGACGGTGACCTTTGACATCTGAAATCTGAACTGCATTGCTCCTATTTGGGCACTCCAACTTAGGTAAGTTCTGACCCTAAATTCATCATGCCCAATTATCAGTTCATGAATTCAACATTGGGCATCGTAGTTCACATCTGAGTGTTACATGAAATATTTTACTTGCCATTCATAGTTTGTATTCTATTTAAGGGATTGATTGTTATTTGAATCCCGACTCAACTACTGAATTTATGATACAGTTGTCAAATAATTTGAGTGCAAGTGCACAAAAGAGAGTCAGTACATGTAGCGAGTCTGATCCAAATGATACAATCATACAACTTTATATTAGCAAACCCACTAAACAATCCTTAGTTTCGTCGCCATTTAGCATTTACATACCAACATCATCATTTGATGCGTGCCTTTAATTTTTGTGAATTACATAAATGTTTGCAGTGGAATGAGTTACCTTTTAATAGGAACATATGGATGCTTATCAACTCAGGAGCACCCTTGGTGGCAATTCCAGATTACCTGTGCTACCTTCTAGCATCTCGACAACTCTAGTCATTGTTGGCCGATCAGTTGGAATCACTTGTATACACCACAAACCTACCACTATCATCTTTCTCACGAGTTCCGTGGTCTCACCATTAATCTCGAAAGCACTGCTACAGTAGTCATCCAAATGCTCATAAATCCACTGAGGAAAATATTGGCTACTAGACTCACTATTTGCATTGATATTCTTGTCCCTTGCCCCAACCATCTCAAGGACCATCATTCCATTGCTGTAGACATCAGATTTGCTACTTATTGTTCCAAATTGCTTTGAGTAGACCTCTGGGGCAATATAGCCTATTGTTCCTCTTGCACCAACAATTGAGATAGCACTCTCTTTGTTCAGGCATAGCTTGGCCAATCCAAAATCAGAGATCTTAGGACAGAAATCTTGATCTATTAGAATGTTGTGGGGTTTGATGTCAAAATGCACGATGCGAGTATTGCATCCTCTGTGGAGATATTCAAGTCCTCGAGCAATGCCAATTGCTATGTCAAATAATTTCTCCCAAGTTAGTGTATTTTCACTTGTTGTGTTGTTATTGAAGGCATACCTTTCAAGTGAACCATTAGGCATGTACTCGTAAATGAGTGCCCTTTTGGATCCTTGCAAGCAAAATCCTAATAGGGTAACAACATTGACATGAGAAGTTCTGCTAATGCTAGCAACCTCATTCATAAATTCCTCCCCATCACCCTTGTTGTCTTTTAGCATCTTAACTGCTACCTGGCGGCCATCGGAGAGGTTGCCTCTGTATACATCACCAAATCCACCTTGGCCTAGCTTTACAGAAAAAGACTTTGTCATTCTTTTCAGTTCTGCATAAGTGTATCTTTTTGGATGTAAATTTCTATTCTTTTGTAGAAAGGACTCAATGCTTGGTGCGTCCTTCGATTTAATGGACAACAAACCATGTTTGTGAGCCAAGAAGAATGCTAGGATAAGTAGACACAGCAGCAGTAGGGCCGAGGTGCTGACAATAGCATCTGCATCAGCAACAAGGCATCAAGAGTGAATCCAATCTGCAAAGTGCTCTTAAAATCAAATTTGCAAATAATGTTTGGGAACATTCATATTTTTTTTTCCTCAAAAGGAAGGATATTTTCTCAACTGTGTGTCAGTGGATATTTTTTCTTCTTATGTCTAGAAGTAAGGTTTCAAAAAATAATTGATTTCAAAACATGGCATGTCAGTTGTTTGCATGTATTTCAAATTAGATGAAGAAAGGTACTGAGTACTGACTATATAAGCATGTGATTGAATCAGGTTTGGTAAAAGATGAACATGCAAATAAGCATAGGAAACACAAAACACTGAAAGTGAGTCAAAGATTGAGGTTCCTTACACATTCTAGTTATGTTGTGATGCCCTGCAACCATTGAAGATAAGAAACTTGTAAGTGCATAGAAATTTTATAAATAAACAGATTGCAAAACTTAAGAATCTCCAACAATATAGATACCTGCTATCTATAAGAGTTGCACATGTCATCAATAAGTAGTACAATAGTCAACTTCTCTAATAGCATAATTATAGCATTATCTATAAAATTAATACAGACCCACATGAAATAGACTACATATCATTGTCTTTAATGAGTAGACTATCTACTGATCAGTAGCTAGCTTTTCTCTCTCTTCATTCATTCTCACCTCTATATAGGCAAAATTTTGATGTGACATCTCTTATAGCTAGTTAATATGGATTGTTGGAGACGCCTGTCGGAGGGTTAACTGCTGTCGCAGGGATCCTGAGGGACCCCTTTTTAGAGATTCGGCTGAGGGGATGATTCTGAATATGTTTGTCGGAGAAATAAATGGATATGAATGCGATGGCTGGCGGGGTAGAATAATCTAGTGCGGAATGAAGTAAATGCACTGGGGTTTAGACAGGTTCGGACCGCACGGAGGCGTAACACCCTACTCCTGTATGGATGCTGTAAATGCCCTAAGAATGTCCCTCAAGGAGGTTGCTGGTTACAAGAATATTTGTCTATCCTAGAGCATGGGGCTCCTTGTTCTTCGGTCTGTGTGTATCTGTTGGCTTTGGGTGCCCTTGGTCTTCTCGATCTTCTCTACTTCCTTAACTGCTTCAACCGTGCAGAGCTTGCCGAGAGATATTCACTTCTCCAGAGATTGTCTTGCTTTCAACTTTTTTTTCCTGTCTTTGTCCGTGCTGCCGGCTGCTTTAAATACCCGCCGGCAGTAGCGTGCCCCGAATGAGAGGGCACGAGTTCCAAGGCACCATAAATGGAAAGGGCGTCATCATAGCCTCTGTGCGAAGTGACCGGGGGTTGAAAACGCGCCCCGCGCCCGGTCATCTGTCGCCATAATGGCACTGGCAACGGGCGCCGTGGAGAGGGCCCACCGGGCAGCCGCAGAGCGGCCCCGCGTGCCCGCCCTGTCTTGTTCTCCTGCCACAGCAACGAGGCAGACGGAACGCCTCGGCCCTTGTGACTTTATCTAGAGGCGCGCCGGATGGCACGAGATGGGACCCGTGCATTTAATGTCCCCACGCCCTTCTGCCAGAATATGGCAGGAACTGACACCGAGCGTGGCGGGAGCAGTTAGAGGTGACAGGCCACGCACGCTCTTAAATGCGGCCTCGGGCCTTTCGTTGGCTGACACCTCATCGCTGGACCCCTATGGGGGACACTGTCAGGGGGCTTCCTGGGTCGTCGGGGAACCGAGTGCTCGGGGGTCATTGTTCACCTCCCCGAGCACTCTCTCCCGAGAATGCCCTTCCTCGGTCCTCGGGGAACCGAGTGCTCGGGGACCACTGTTCACGGCCCGAGCACTCTCTCCCGGTCTTGACTGTACGGATCCTCGGGGAACCAAGTGCTCGGGGGCCGCTGCACGTAGCCCCGAGCACTCTCTCCCGGAACTTCCTTCATTGGGCCCTCGGGGTACTCGGGGGCCCGGGGGGCTACTGCTCGCAGCCCCGGGCACACCCCTCCCGGTATTTGGTTCTCCTGGTCGTCGGGGGACTTGGGTGCTCGGGGATCACCGTTTACCTCCCCGAGCACTTTCTTCCCGTCACTTAGTCTTCACAGATCATCGGGGAACCTGGGTACTCGGGGACCGCTGACTGTAGCCCCGAACGCCCTCTCCCGGGACTTAGTCTTTTTTACCTCGCGGATGTGACCCCGCGGGATGGCACCACGTGGCGGATTGCTGGCCTGGCCTCGGGATTCGGGGACCCCTGGTTCCTGATTCACCGACAACACCCTAAAGCATTCTAGCAAAATATAAAGAGATTGCGATTAGGTAATGGATAAGGACGGATCGTGTTAGGTCAACGATAGATAGGGAAGATGGGTTGCAACTTTTCCTCCAAGGTAGTGCATGCGTATTTGGGATTACGCTTTACTTGGCAAAAAAAAAAAGAATGATTCACGCTGACGCTTGACTGTAGGAGCTTTCGAAATACAATCAACACAACATTAGTAACAAAAGAGTTTTTAAAAGGACTATTGGTTGGCTTTGTTGATCTGTATAACTGTAATTCAAGGTACCTTACTTCTCTACGAGGGCTAGAGATTCCCATGCTAACCTGTAAATGGGAGAGGAAATGACGTACACCTCTTATTTTGGTGGAGTCGGATTACAAAGGTATATAGTGGACTAGATAGATATCACAGTTCTCATTGTCGTTTCCGCTTAGTAGATTAAATACAATTCTATTGCTACAAGTAATTAACCTATGCACGATATGACTTTCAAGCTTCTTTTTTCATGGAAATCTTTATTATTGCAGTTTGGACGATCTAGAAACAAAGATATGACTTTATTTTCAGACAATTTCAACCCTCCTTTCAGACTTGGTTGATAGATTTTAAGGAAGAAGTCTCTATGCAACTTCATATATTCAAGTTTCAGCTTCATTGTTCAGTTTCCAACTGGCTTAGTCTTCTTGTGTAGATTCCTTTTCTGCTTTTCTTTCTTTTGTTCTTTGCAAAGCTTTGTACAGTATGTTCTCGTGTTTTTATTTTAATAATACCTACCCCTACTCCCCTACTGTTTTTCCTAAAAAAATCTTATGCACGTGTGGCAACTGGCATGGGGAGATAAAGCGAGTGTATGGCATGTGTGTGACAGACAGACAGAGAACATAGTATGGAAAACCAAAGAGAGTAAGAAAGGCCAAACTAATTGGCAGTCTGGAATTGTTGGGGTAGGTTGATTTTTCATCGTATTGAGGGATTTGATATTGCAAGCTCATCGTATCTTACTCATACCCATCCATCATAGTTGAACAAATCTATTCAGGCTAACCTTAGGAGAAGTAATTAGTTTATTTCAAAGCCCTAGGAAGAAACTGGAACAAGTAATACCCATCATTACAGATTTGCAGTCATCAATTGACGGGTTAGAATACAAATTCTTGCGAGTTGCACATGATAATTGATAAGATTTTTTTTAAGTTGATTCAGTGTTTTTATAGCTTTGCACTAGTTTTCAACTGCTAATGTATTTTTTTCCAATTTTCAGCATGTTCTTGATATCATGTCTTCTAGAAAGCATGCATATGGTAGAGAAAAAAAGAAACAAGTATATGAGTTGATATAATCACATAAGGGAGTCATTGATAAAAAATTTAAGAGTAATACCGGTAGTTTAAGGAATTTTTTAAGAACTCAAAGCATTCAAAAGTATATTTGGTTTATTATTGAGCTTGACAACCTTGAAGTTATCGGATGATATTAAACTGAAAGATTGCTACGCTAAATTTGTAAATACTTTCGCTCTAGATGGTTCATATGATGTTGAGTTAAATGATCTAATGTCCGAGATAAGGGTTATGTAATTGACTTTGCCAGATAAGTCAATATCTTTTATGGAGATTTTTAGTATATCAGAGAAACAGATTGTTATCTTAATATTTCTATTGCTTATTGAATTTTATTTACTATGTTGGTGACTATGGCATCAACTGAAAAAAAAATTCAAAGTTAAAATTATTGAAGAACTATTTGAGGTTCACAATGTCTCAAGAAATATTAAATAGTTAGCAACTTTATGCATTAAGAAGAAATTGTTGAATGAGATTGATGTTGATATAATCATCTATGACTTCGAATCTAAAAATATTAGAATAAATTGTTTAAGATGATCTTTAGAAAATATTTCAAGTGAGCATTGTTTTTAATATACTTTTAGTGTTTATCGGAAATAATTTTTTAATACAACGAATATTATCTTTACAATTTATATAATAATTTTTTTTTGAAATTTTAAATTAATGGTCCTTTTTAGTTTCGTGCTGCGCCACCAAAATCTCATACAATAGGATGAAGTGAAGCAAAGCGACCAATAATACCCACCGCAATAGTGCAATTTGGAAAACCAGTATACAAAGCTTTGAAAGGCTTACCGGAATAATTAGCGCTGCAATTGTGAGCGTCGACTCGCCCACCGGAGCAGATGCAGCCTACGAAGAAGTCCCCCGCCTGATTGTAGCCGCACTGTCCGTTTGATCCCTCGCACTGGCTACACGCCGAGGGCTTTCGGTCCCACGCCATCTGGAAACCGCTACGAAGATAGCTGCGATATCCACCGTCCGTCCACAATGGATCATTTCGTGGATCGGCCGGGAGGCCTAATTTGAGTATAGACGCTTCAATCACTCTCTGGCACGCCCGCCACCAATCTCCGACCGGCACGGCACGCCGCGGCAACACGAAAGACAGCCCAGACCCGTTGAAGATTTGGCAGGTGATTTGTTTGATGTTGGCCGGCTTGACAAACCCGGTGTCGAAGGAACAGTCAAGAAAGAAGAGGAGGTAATCGACCGTGCTGTTAGGATAAGACAGTGTCGGAGGGTTAGCTTCTGTCGCAGGCATCCTGAGAGACCCCTTTTTAGATATTCGGCCGGGGGGATGATTCTGAATATGTTTGTTGGAGAAATAAATGAATGTAAATGCGATGGCATGTGGGATGGAGCGATCTAATGCAGAAAGGAGTAAATGCACTGGAGGGATTTTTAGACAGGTTTGGGCCACACTGCGCGTAACACCCTACTCCTGTGTGGATGCTATAAATGTTATGAGAATGTCTCTCAGGAATGTGCTGGTTACACGAATGTTTGTCTATCCTAGAGCCTTGAGCTCCTTGTTCTTTGGTGGTCTCAACTTCTATGCTTGTACGAAGGTGTTTTTCGATCTCTGAGCAAGCGCTAGAGAGTTCGAGCGCTCCTCTGTACCAACTCAGACTCAATCTCGATCTCCGCTTCCTCCCCTTTTCTGTTCGCGCCCGCCGGCTTCTTAAATATCCGCCGGCAATAGCGTACCCCGAATGGGAGGGCACGAGTTTCAAAACGTCATAAATAGAAAAAACAATCATGATCTCTGCGCGAAGTAAAAGGGGTTTGGTGGCCGCCGGCCTCCGTTTATAAGGTCGCGAGGGCCTGGCGAACTCTCTCGGAAGTTGCGTGGCCGACGAGAGGGACATGGCGGCACATGATAGGAAGAAGCCGTGCTTGACCAGGACCAACTGGGACTCGCAACATGTCGATTAGTCCCGTCGTTGTTCCGTCGAGGCTTGTGTGTCTCTAATTGGTTGACATCCATGGAAGAAAGGCTCCTGGTCATATTTCCGCCTTTTAGCTAAAAGCTTCGAGTGTTCCTAAGTGGTCAGCAACTAGTAAAAAACTACAGTTGTACGCGTACCCAGGATCAGGGACCCAGTCCGCACTGTTTTGGAAACCACTGAAATGTGAAATCGATTTGAACACAAAGTGTGCTTTCTCCGACCCCGAAAACACGTCCTCGGACCAAGGCATAGCAATCATACAACGTTCTCTACTCGCACGGCCAGTTTCTCCAGCAAAGAGCCTACATCAACGAAACTATCACGTGTTCTAGGAGTGTAAGAAAGAAATCTGGTCACTTGCCGGCCAGAGCCAAATGCTAACTAACTTCTCCACTCGCCGACGCAAGCATGTGTGCTGCCGTGCATTTCCCTATTGTTTCACATTGAAGCAGGCACAGACGCACAGTACGGTTCTCTGCTCTACAAAATGCTGTGGGGCACAGCAGGGCACCTGGGCATGAAAACGTGTGGAGCAGCAGTGCGAAATTAGAACAAGGAGTGCTAGGTCATAAACAACCCATGTCGAATGAGGAAAACATGAACCAGAATTTCAAGTTTAATATCTACCTACCCGCGCACTTAATTTTCAGGCAAACCAAACTAATCCCGGACAAGGTCAAGTCAACGCGCACCATTAGAAAGGGGCAGGCAGCTCTGCAGCTGCAGCAGCAGCAACGCGGGACACACTCACACACCGGAAACAATCAAGGGGGCTACGAGATGCAAATGGCCAAGTAAGAATGAAGGGTAAATTCGAAGGATCAGTTTCTGAAGGACTTACTCGATGGCGACGCTCCTGTGCTGGCTCCACTGTTTTTGCAATCCTTCCCGTCGGTGCACAAGCAACCCATCAAGTCCCCGTTCCGACCGTAGGCGCACCGTCCGCCGGACTGCTCACATCGGTAACACAGGTCTGTCGTCTTCCGGATCCAGGCCAGCTCGAACCCCTGCCGAAGCACGTAACCGTATCCGCTACTTGTCAGCACGGACGGAATATTGTTTGCCGTCAGAACCTCGCTTCTCACTGGCACGGTGACAATCGCCTTGCAGTACAGGGACAACTCGTGCTCCAGAGGTTTGTCCACCTCTTCAGACGTGAACACGAAGGAGACTCCACCGTCCGCCGAATTATTGAACTCCGCGCAATCGATTTTGTATTTGTCAAAACGAGGCGGCGCGGGATCGCTTGGCGTGGCGTAGCAGCCGAAGAAGAAGGTGAGGTTGTCGTAGGAGCTGGTGTTGTGCAGCCACTCCTGGCCGAAGCTGACGTTGTGGCGAACCCTGGGGCAGCTGCGGCCGCTGAGCGCGTCGCTGTCCGCGAGGATGATGGTGCTGGTGTTGTAGAAGATGTTCTGTACCGTGTAGTTGTCGCCGCCGAGATGGATGATGGGGGTCTTGGTTGCCCCCTCCTCCCGGCAGAAGATCATCAGATCGGTGTAGCCGCAGGAGAAGGATGGACTGTAATCGGCGGTGTCTTCGGTTGTGTTGGAGAGGTAGAACGGGTAGTGGATATCGACGTCCCCGCACCAGAACGATTCCGAGCACATTGAACGGTCGTAAGTGGGCGGGAGAGAGGCGCCATGGGAGGCGGGGACATGAGCATGGACGACGAGGAAGAGGAAGACGAGGACGGGGCAGCGTGGTAGGTGAGCCATGGTGGCGAGAAGACGAGGCGGACGCATTTGGCTGTTTTGTTAGGCAGCTACCACTAATCGTGTACGAGTTTGGTTTCTTGCGCGCGCCGCGGTTTATAAGTCGCGTGGACTTGACCGGGTTTGGTTGTTGGTGGGCCGGAGGCGGGCCACATGATCACCCGGATTGAGACGTTTGGAGACTGATGAAGCAGCTTTGGACTTTGCGTCTTGCCCGTTGGTGCCAAGCCGTTTGATCAGTGATCGTCGGCTGCCTGTTACTTCATTGTTCATTCCGATCCTTGTTTGGTGCACGCGAGGTAGGATCATCGGATAACCCACTTGGTATGATTTCAGTTGACTTCCATACGGACCATATACCAATCAAAAATCATATAAGCTAGTACTTGACTCTGGATATTTTCTTATGCCTTCTTCTAGAGAAACATCTGTTAATTGATGCTCTAAATTGGAGTGTCTTGGTTCGCATGAACTGCCTTCCATGTGAGCCAATCAGATTAAATTAAACTGGCTGTGCCCTAACAAAAAAATTGAACAGCTTTTGCAATGATAAATTGTCTGTGCCAGAAGTTCTCACTGTTTGTTGAGTTGCAAAGAAGTTTCGTTTCAGCAGATAAAATTGTTATGTAAGAAACGCGTAAGAATCCTAATGGCAAAGGTGCCTTACTGGCTTACTTTAGCAAGACGAAGTAGATTTGAAAAGTGGAAAAAGGTTATTCATGCGCAAATTTCCACACCAAATCGAACGATTTACTCTTGATTTTGTAATCCCACCATGACTTTTAAAATGACAACGCTAGCTTGTGCGGTATGTGTCTGCACACTTCTATTGTTTGCCTACTGTACTAGTTAGCATATCCCTACCCTTTCCGCAAAATAAAAACATCTAGTAAACCTTCGGAGCTATCGATTTAGAATAATATCAAATCATGCAGACAGTACCACAAGTAGTCGCCTTTGGAGCTATCGATTTAGAATAATATCAAATCATGCAGACAGTACCACAAGTAGTCTTAGTTTGGATGGTTAGTGCAAGTGGTTATCCTTTCTACTATTAGAGATTAAATCTAGGTTTGTTTTTTTTATCTATTTTATTAAGATAATTTTTTTCAACGGTAAATGATATACTCATTAATAGCGAGACGTCTATAATGATTTTGTCGACCTCCAAATCCCGTATCTCCAGTATATGTATATGATAGTGTGAGTGTGTAAATATATCTATAAGTTATTCTAATATTCCTACAAAACAATATCAAGTATCAACAACCAAAAGTTCTAGTTGTAAGCAAAACTCAAGTATTGATCAATGACTAGTAAAGTGATTTATTTTTATTTCTATATTGCCAGGGAAAAAGTGTTTTATTTGGCTTGATCTGGACGTTACTTTCTTTCTTTGCTCTCTTTTTCGTTAGATTCAAATACATATTACAAGCTAGCCGCTAAAGATATCTAAATGGCCTCTGTCTACTGTGCCGATCCGAGATATAGCACTGTAGGCACAGCTCAGGTATGGTATGGCCCGAACCAAGATGGGTCGAACCGGTACGAAGTCACGAGCCGTGCCTAAGCCGAGCACGCGGCACGGCACCACACAATCCGACTCGACATGACACGTCTGGATCCGACTATTTTATATTTTATATTTTATTAATTTTATAGCTATTTTTATCTATTTTCTTTATATATTTTAAATTTTGTAGCTATTTTTTTATTTTTTTGCTAGCGGTGCAAATGGGTCGCCTGTGAGTCATCGGGCCGCCCGAGACGCCATGCCCACCGTGCTTGTTGTGTCCGACGGGCCGTAATCGTGCCCACCCGACACGGTAGGATATGGTGGCTGACGGACCGTGCCGTGGACTGAGAGAGAGACGCAGACTGACACAACATAACCCGTTACAGTAGCTGGACCATTCGAATCATGACTAAACTGACTCGTGCCGGACCAACCTGATAGGTCCATTTGGCTATCTCCGCTAGCCTCTGTTGCATCTTACTCGGTAGACACAGTTCCGCTGGGGGTGCTGGTGACAAGTGGACAAGCACAGCGTAACAATACGGATACTTTCGTTTCGCTGTCCAATTAATCAGAACCGGAAAAATTAAGCCTTTCTGAACAGTGTTCATTGGTGGTTGCAAAAGCTGCTTTATATTATGACACCGATGGGTACGTAGGTTGGTGATCTGGTCATGTCCTGAGGTACAAGAGCTAGTTCTAAATTTTATTCTGGAAAAAGAAAGCGATCTGTTTCTGAACTTCTGTTTCTCTGAACATATCCCTCTATCCTCCGCCCGCTTACCGATCGGTTAACTGAAGTTGCTGGTAATTCAATCGGGAAACTCCAGCTTGCTCTCACTTCATCAACCTTACTATAAAACTCTGAAACTTCACTCGTCATCAAGCCATGGCGTACTATGTCACCGGGCAGGCGATAATCAGTATGAACGGAACAACTCCACAAGACGCTCCTGTCAGTCTGACCAATCTTAGCTTACCCCTCGATCTTCAACTTTCCAAATTCCAATCCCAGAAGACATTACAAGGAACGTACGGGAGCCCACCTTACGTCCACTGAAGTTCAGTGCTACCAAACGTAAGCGACAACTAGCCAATCAGTTCTCCAATCAACAGGGGTTGAAGGACCAATGGGCCGTCGATGCGTGTGCCTGACCGTCGACACAAAAACAAAGGGCTTCTCTCGGCAGCTACTATCACCATGACACCATGGACCCAACCTTGCGAGTCTTCTAAGTTTCCAAGGACGAGTTTTGCATTCAGAATTACTTTGGTTAGAGTTTTAGGATGCGTTTGGTAGGGTTCCGATTTATCTTTAAAATGTTTTGATTCTGAATTCTCTTTGAAAATGTTCTTTGTGAATCAGAACCACCTCTAAAAACTATTTGGCTACTCATCTGATTTAGTTTCAAGAGAGAATGATGGTGCAATTAACTACTTTATCTTTTACTGATATGTTTTTTGGTTTTTTGCAATAACAACAATTGATATACATATACAGCATGAGCATCATCTCTTATCGTTTTTTAGCAATTGTTGCATGCATTTGAATTTAATTAGAATTGATTAAATTCATGAAAAGTCCATTAATTAAGATGTGTATGTATGTTGAAGATAATTTTAGAAATTTGTCCATTAATTAAGATGAATATTGGCGATTTTTTTCTAATTTTTGGATCCTTTTAAAGCTCTAAAAATTCATCGAAGGTGCAAAAACAGTCAAGTTTAATAAATTTTAATTTGAATTCTATTCAAACTTTTTAAGTGCAACTAGTTAAAATTGGTTGCTTATGGATTATAGACATAAAAATTGGTAGATTTTTTGGAGCCTTTTAGAAGGTCTAAATCTATAGGAAAAAGAGATTAAAAATATGGATTTTTGAGGCATCTTGTAACAGCTGAACAGAAGGGCTGAATCGGGGAGAAACATCCTCCCAGCACTTTCGTTGATTCGAGCTGATTCATGGAACGTTTCCTGCTGAAACGTTTCTATGCAGTGCGTTTGGCTTGCTGCAGCGCTGATTCTCCGGAGAAACCGAGGCAACTCAGTTTGCCAAACCACCCTAGAATGACGTACGTTAGTGGCTCCAGTCGGTCTGTCCTTTTCTCCAATAGTGCTGGCCAAGGCAGAACAACTTTGCCCGTGTCCAGTCCGAAGTCCTAACTTTGTCTGCGCAGCCCGTCCACTTGATCACTCCCTGTCACTCTAATAGACCACTGCGAAAAACACTTGACCGCTGTTCCCGGTTTTTACGAAACCGGAAGTCGGGAGACATCCGACAGAATTTTCAACTATTCAGTTAATTGTTAGCAACAACTAAGCGGCACACGTAATTGCTGAACAAACAGCTGCTTATTCTGGTAGTCTACTAAAGTATGGGGTTTAAAATTTCAGATTACTTTCCTTCATTCGGTTTTTCATCTATTCAGTTAATTGTTAGCAACAAGCAGTGGCCAAGCTAGCGCTCCAAATGTTATGGTACCAGTGGTGCACACGTTTGTTTCTAGGTGGCGCACAAGAGGTGAGAATTAGTTACTAATCGCTGAATTTTTGTTCTAACCCTGATGCCAGTGCACTCGGGTCAGTCTACTAGCTTTGCCCCCGGCAACAAGTCAGCATAAACAAACAAGCAAAAAAAAAAAAAGTGCGCGCACAACCTCGGCTAATGAACATCCCACATTCGGAAACCCGAAGCAAGCAGAAAACCAAAAAAAAGTAATGCCGGGGAAGAGGAGGCATACGTACCGCAACGATCCGAGGTCGGGCCGCCGTCGCAGAAACAGGTGAATCCGAGCCGACCGTGCGTCTCGTTGCGCCGGTAGCCGCACCACCCGCCGGAGCGCTCGCATCCGCTGCACTCCTGGGAGTGAGCGTTGTACATCAACTCGAACCCAGCCCTCACTACGCCACCGAACGATCCGTTCGTCAGAGGCGGAGCGCCAGGGGCGCCCAACATTCCGTCCTTGTGTAGGGCCATCACCGGCGCCACCACCACCTCCTCGCACTCGTACTCGTACGCTTCAGCACCCGTGATCCCACCATCCGGCAAGACGTACGACCTCTTGCCCTCATAATCTTGACACCCACTCAATTCCACGGCGGAGGACCAAGATACGTTCTTCTTGCAGTTGTAGAGGAAGGTGATGTTGGAGTCGGAGGGCGTGAGCTGCAACCAGGAGCTCGTGTAGTCGATGCTGAGGTTCACGTGGAGGCGCGGGCAGCCGGGGCCGTACTCGCCAACACCGACGTCGAGGTCGGAGACCCAGATGGTGTGCGTGGTGTAGTCGATGGCGACGACTCTGTACCAGTGGGACTGGACGGGGAGAAGAGTGGTGTTGTTCTTGCAGGCAAGGCCGAGCCCGGGGTAGCCGCAGTCGGACGCTACTGAAGAGTTGAGCCAGAACGGGTAGGCGATCGTCTGGTCGCCGCAGGTGGTGTTGCTGCAGGTAGCAGGGAAGGCGTCGGCTGCGGCGAGGAGGAGCAGAACATGGAGGAGGTGGAGGAGCAGGGGAGCCATCGCGCGTGTGAATGGGACGAGGAGGGAGAGACCAGGGGGAGTGCCGGTTTACTCGGCGAGGTTGTGCGTGAGAGTCAAGTGAGGGGGTTAGGCTGAGAGCGACCGGTTCTTCGACTGGCTGTTGAAATTTCGCGCCACGACCCACGAACCCATGACCAACCACTAGCGCAGCCTACGAGTGCACTATACTGCACCTTTGCAGGGCCTCTCGTCCTTTCATCTCCCCGATATTCACGCGGGATGGCGATTGAGCGGGTTGCTCGCTGGTGAGTAGTCACACCGTGTACTGATACAGGTTTTCTGATTTTGATGTATATGGACTCTAGAGTCCAATCGATTTTATGTGCAAGAAACAATAATGGCCCTTTTATCACGATGAAAGCTCGCCCACTAGAGGTAATAATGGGCCTGGAAAACTGAGCCAGATTTTGGAGGATCGCTTTTTTTCGGCCTAGAGTCCGGCCGCGTAGGCACAACTGTAGCAGTGGCTGGAGTCAGCCGTAGTTAGGGTTGAAAACGGACGAAACAGTCGGGAAACCCTCTAATCGTTTTCACTTTTATATTTTATCTCGAAAATGAAAATGAAAATCGGAAAGTCGGAAACGGGTACGAACTCGGAAATGTCGGGATATCGGAAACGAATTAAACCGAACGGAAACACGTCGGTATCGGTCAGGAACCAGTAATTCAAACCGAACATAACCGATCAATTTTCATACACTAGATGTTTGAATACTGTCATACTAGTACACCACATTCAACCGTGTTCGTTCACATAATGACATATGAGTCACAAATAGAAAATTCACACATCGACACAATATAGTCACAATAATAGTCTAATAGGAATATAGGATAGCAAAAGTGCAAAACACATAGACAAATATTCTTCCACGTAGCTGATAGCTCATCACTCATCAGCATTATTCATCATATCTGGATCACTTTCTGTTTCTTCTTTCTCCTCATTCTCATTCTCCTACATTTCAAACACGCAGAACATGAGAATCAGCAGCACTAAAATTGAAGCAACATTATTAGCCATAGAGTAGACAGAACCTCAAGATCACTAAAATTGAAGCAACGATGTTGCATATTTTATGGAACATACCTCAATCAACATTTTATTAGCCATGGCAGTAGACAAAACCTCAAGATCACTCACAATTGAAGCAACATTGTTAGAATCTGAAAATTCAAAGCGAAAGACAAAGCCAATAAACAGTTACATTAGTAAATGAAAAAAAATCAATCCTTGCACAATTGTAACTAAATAAAGTATCACCTTTTCTTGCGGTCTTTACCCAATCTTTAGTGCAAATCAAAGCTTCTACCATCTCTGGATCAAGACGACTACGGTAAGGATCAATGACACGACCATCAGCACTAAAAGCAGACTCAGATGCAACCGTTGATACTTGTATGGCCATCACATCACGAACAATTTGTGAAAGAATAGGATACTCTTCTCTCTTATTCTTCCACCATGCTAAAATATCAAATTCACCACTAATCTTCAAAAGTGGATCTGACATGTATTTCTCCAACTCATTTGACATGTACATATCAGGTTCACTTGTATCATATAAGAAGCTTTCTAGTTCATCATCTACATTTTCCATTAACACATCACCTGTGTTACAAGTTTCATGTGCTTTACTCTTTATTGTTGAAGATGAAGGTGCAGAAGTAACATAAGATTGATACAATTTCTTTATCACACTAACAATCTCATCAAATTCAACTTGATACATATCACCATAGAACTTCTTCATATAGAATTCTATTAACTTTTTCTTGTACCTAGGATCAAGGAAGCATGCCACAGCAAGAGTAATGTTGGATTTCTTCTAATATTTCTCAAACTTTGTACTCATAGCAGTTGCCATTTTACTAATAATACTGTCCTCATGAACACACCATTCAGCAAGCAAAACCTTAATCTCACAAAAACCTCTATAAGATAAGTTTGCAGTTGGATATGCAGTAACAGAGAGAATGTTAGTAAGATCATAGAATTTCTTCAAGAATTGAAAAAGTTGTAGTGCCTTGTTCCATTCAGCAGGAGATGGAGATATTTTCTCATACTTACGGCGATTTGAAGACTTAAGCCTCACAAAAGCAGCCTTGTAGTACAAGGCATCCCTCAGCATCAGATAGGTTGAATTCCACCTCGTTCAAACATCAAGTGAGAGACCCTTCGATGTGTCCAATCCAGACTCAGTAGCACACTTCATAAGTTCCTCCCACTGCAATGGAGAGCTTTTCACAGCTAGCACAAGTGCTTTCACTTTGTCAATTGTTCCTGAAATTACTTTCAATCCATCTCTAGCAACCAGATTAAGTATATGACAGGCACATCTCACATGAAAAAACAGACCTTCACAAACTAAAGAAGCATGAACATTCACATTGAGATCGGAAATTATATCATTGACTGCTACTTCATTTGCACTAGCATTATCCAAAGTCAAAGCAAATAATTTCTTCTCAATGTACCATCTAACCATAACTTCAGTGAAGGTCTCTGACAACCTTTCACCAGTATGCCGTCCTTCCACATGAAAGAAACCAATAATTCTCTTCTGAATATTCCAATCTTCATCTATCCAATGAATGGTGACACAGATGTATGATTTATTCTGACATGATGTCCACATATCCATGGTTGCACTAAATCGACAATGGACAGTTTTAAAGTATGCATACAACTTCTCCTTTTCTTTCAAATATATATCCATTATTTCTTTTCTAACAGTGACACGAGACTTGATTGGAAAGCTTGGGCGCAGGGACTTAATGAAATCAACAAGATATTCGTGCTCAACTATATTGAAAGGGTACTCATGCATAGTTATTGCCAAGGAAAATTTCTTTACGCTAGCTTCTTGATCATACCTATAAGTTTGAACATGAGTAATGTCACTTCCATGATCTTTACCAACTTTGAGCTGTTGTTGTCCTTTTACAATACTATGTGCTGACTTTAGATGGTTCTTAAATCCAGTGGTTCCATGGTTACTCTTAGCTCTATATTTGGTCTTGCAATTTGGAAAATTGCAATACCCCCACAACTGTTCAAACTTCTGCCCGTTCACCACTACTATCTCTTTTTTCTTGGTAAAGTACTTTCAGACTTCAGATGTGCACTTCTTTTGTCTCTTTCCAGTAAGCTGAGGTTGCTCTTCCTCTTGCTCATCAATACAACAACATCTGGAGTTGCAACTACATCACCAATGCCACTGCCAATAGTTCTATGTGCATCTTCACTTGGCACATAACCCCTCTCACTCTCAGATGCTGCAGGAGTTGAGCTAGCTGTAACACTCGCACTTGCAGGCCTCTTACATCCTGCAATATATTATAGATCAAACAAAGACAAATATCCATCTCATAGGCTTGGGAGAAACTGAAACATGAGTTAGACTTTGCCAAGTGATGTTGGAGCATGATAAATGATGATAAGAAACTGGGTTCTGTTTTAGTGGACTGGGATATTCTCTGTTCATTTAGTGTAAAAAATGTTGGTGCCTATGATGATTTGATTTACATATTGTCACATCTGTAATTTTCAAAACCTCTGTTATGTTTAAAATATTTGAATTTGGTAGTGCATTTATTACTTTACCTGCTGTTGTTCAACACGAGTCATCTTCCAATACTTAGTTTCAGAACGAAGGATCACATTTAGAAATGGACTATGGATTTCTTCAAAAGGGGCATAACAGTTGTGATAATTCCCTTGGTCCATTCTGATATAGTATTTTTCAATGAAAATTCAAAGTTAAATATACACTATAGATACCTTCTAAAAGGTCCATTCTGAATTTCTGATATATGACGAGTGGACGACGGCGTGCTGAGTGTCGGGCGCCCGGGCCTGCTGGCCAAACCACTGCCCCGCGCACTGGCGCCTGGCTGGGGATGGCGCTGCCGCTGGGGACGACTGACGAGCGCTGTGGACGACGCGTTGGCTGGAGACGGGGCGACGGGCGGTGCTGGCTGGGGACGGGCGACGCAGGCTGGGGACGGGGCGACGGGCGGCGCAGGCTGGGCACGGGCGACGGGCGACGCTGCCTGGGGACGGGGCGACGGGCGACGGGCGGCGCTGCCTGGGGACGGGGCGACGGGCGACGGGCGGCGCTGCCTGGGGACAGGGCGACGGGCGACGGGCGGCGCTACCTGGGGACGGGGCGACGGGCAGCGCAGCCGTGCAGGCTGGAGATGGACGACGGGCGGTGTAGACGCGCAGGTTGGGGACAGGCGACGGGCGGCGCAGGCTGGGGATGGGAGACGGGCAGCGTTGGCTGGGGAGTGGGGATCGGTAGATCTAGCCGGACTGCGTACGGATTGCAGAGCCAGTCCAGCCGGAGTGCCGAGGTAGGCAGGTAGCGCCTCTGCGAAGTGCGGCCTGTCGACGTGGTGTGGGACTGTGGGCTGTGGGCTGGGCTAAAATTGAAAACGGGATTTCGGCGAAAAAATCCCGAATAAATACGGTATTTTGAAAATACGGTAGGGATAACAGAGATACCGTTTTTGATCCCGTTTTCGCATGGACTTTCCCGTTTTTGAACCGTTTTCGCATAATTCCGAAAATACGAAATCGGTCGGGAAAAAAGTAGAAAACAGGACGGGACGGGACGGGATTTTTCCCGCCCATTTTCAACCCTAGCCGTAGTCTGGCCGCGCTGCGATAGTCTGACAGGCCTGACTTGAAGGCATGTTGGAATATATATGGATGCTAAAGTGCGGAGTTACTAGTGGATTACTCAAATGGAACTTTTTTATGGAATCTTCAACCGTAAAAACAGCTATACTATTAAACCATCTTCAATCATATTCCCTTCATTCCATTCTTTTTCCGATTTCCTTCCACGTTCTCATTCCCTTTATTTTCTCTCATCTCCAACCGCTTCCCTTCGAACAGAATCACAAAGGGAAAGGAGAGAGAATCCCGATCTGGAGAGAATGACCTTGGTAATTTCTTCGTGATGGGAATTGTGAAGGGAAATCGTTGAAGCGTTGAAGGGAATGAAAATCCCGACGTAAAAGGAATTTAGACTCCGAAGGAAAACCCTTGGAGTTAATCTTAGTCTCACACTCTCACTCATACTCCATGTAACAACTCAATGCGCATGCATAATACGGAGGACAAAAATTAAAAAAAGATAACATACGGTATTATATTTATCAAAATAAATAATATATCAGTGTACTTGTAAATTTAGCATTTGTATTTGATATTTCGTTCACCGAAAACCTAGTTTGGGTACGCGAGGCATAAAAAACTATGGGCCTGACCATTTTCAACCCCTGAGGTGCCGAATACGGTACTATGCATCGTATTTGGCACTTGAGTTGTCGAAAACGGCTTGTAGCCGAATACGATGCACTGCCATATTCGACACATGAGGTGTCGAATACAGACCAGTGGTTTTATCACCACTCCTGCGTGCTGCTGCTGTCTGCATCTTGCTCATTCGGTCACACAGTAGCACTGGCGTGCGGCGTGCTGCTACTGTTCTTGTGTTCTTGTGCAACACATCTGTTCTTGTGTTGGCAACGACGTGCTGCTGTAAATTTATTTCGATGTAATTTTATCGATATTTTTTTATTCTCTTAATATAAATTTGTGTGAGTAATTTTTTAGTAAACAATAATAGTTGTAAAGCATAAATCATATAACCTGGCACAGAGGTTAATATGCTAATAACATTACATGTGACATGGGGTTTTTCAATGCTGCGCGAATGGACCATAACCATAAAGTGATGACAACAAATATTGACATATATGGTAAGACTAAAGACTAACTTAATAGCGTGTCTTAGGGAATGAAAATAGACTGAGTTACATTAGATACTCTCTACTGAGTGCACCTATGATATTTGCCCTTCATCAAAGCATCGGGGCCCTCCGCCTTAGCATAATGGGCCCTCTCCCGCTTCCTTTTCCTCTCTCCTTCGTGAGCTTCAGCCGTGGCGTGTTCCTCCATTTCCTTTCTCATGTGCTTATCCTCTTGACGTATGAGCCATAGTTCCTCCTGTTGTTGTTCGTACTCTTGACGTTCTTACGCTTTCCTCCTCCATCGTATGCTCATATCGACCCACCGCTTTACCGTTTCTGGTGCTAATTTTGCTCCATGCCTAGCCATTCCATGAAGTCACAGATAGGTGGAGGAGACTAAACAAATGAAATAAGAGGGGAGATTAGTAAGACAGTGCATCAAATCATATGAAAAGTACCACATGGGTGATCTATGTCGCTATACCGATGGGTATTCATACAGTCCATTTTGAGGCTTGTCGTATTGTTAGTTGGCACACATGAAGATACGTAGGTCATAGGTGTATGAAATGTCTTAGGACTCGTGAAGCCTGCACGGGTCGCCACAAAAGCATATCGCTGGTTCGACCCCTTGGGAGATGAAAATATCCCAATGTTTTTTCGGTGGCCTTGGTGGAGCTGATCAATAATTAAGCCCTAAGCTCTGCCGGTTGCCTGACACTACCCGCATAGAACTCCCAAAAGTCGTGTGCCTCGGCGTCGCCCTCACTTGCTTGAACCGTCGGTGTAACGTTCTCTAAACGAAATAAGAATGCATAACATAAATAAACAAATGACGGAAATGTGCATATATGATGCATTCTCAAGGTATACTAGAGCGCCGAGGTTCAAAAACACTTGTAAAAGATCACCAATGTAATAGGGTTTTGAAGTTTGAAACCTCGGACAAACAAACCTAAAGTGCACCTAGCCTTCTGTGGCTGGTGGTCAGACTGGCCTCGAAGTGGCGGCTAGATCACCGGCTTGCAGTAGGTTTTGGCCACTGGCGGTCTGACCGAAGTTGAGCTAGCGGTCAGACCGCCCACCAACGGTCAGACCGTCCCTAGTGGCGGTTTGACTTTGAATTTGGTGGCTGACTGATCTTTTTCACTGACCTATTGGCGGTCACACCGGCCTGAGCGGTGGTCAGACCGCCAGACTAGTCGGCAAAACCTTTGCGAGGTTGTCAGTGAGGATTTCGGCAAAGCCTTCGGTGACAAAGGGCACCAATGTACTCCCTACAGCTAGGCGAATGTTTTACATGGTTGTTCAGACACCATGCACGACCTGAACACGTAAAATCCTAAAAAGTATATCTACATCTTGGGTTCAAAATGGGTTTCCCATCAAAAACCGAAACGGCGATCGCCTAGATTTGGAAACGATGGAAGATGGGTATGAGGACGTTCACCTTGACATATAAGATCTTTGTACTGGATAACTTCGCTTCTGGAACGCTTCAATCCACCGATCCGGCCTCCGGAGGGTGACGGAGCCCGCTGGGGAGAAACGGCGAAGATCAACTTTCTGGCAAGGGGAAAGGGGAAAAGAGCTTGGTGAAGCCCTTCGGGAACCTCATGGGAGTCCCCACCTCCGATATTCGGCCTTTGATCGCTACGAACCGAAATCCCTCCAAAACCCAGGGTTTGGTGGAGAGAGAGGGGGGAGAGACCAAATGAGAGAGGGAGAGAGCGAGAGGGAGAGGCCGATTGCCTTAAGTGGCACCTCTGTTGAAAGCTGGCGGTCAGACCGACTTGGGTCTCGGTCAGACTGCAAGGGCACACGTGGTAAGCCCACATGGCAGGACACCTGGCGGTCAGACCACAGCTAGGGTTTCTTGCTGAATTGGCTTTAACTCTCCCCTCTTCGATACTCTTTCATCACCGAGGCACTTAGGGTTTCTCTAAGTGGCTCTAAACCACATCTAAGGGATTTGAAACATGTTCAACAAAACTTTACAGACCAACACGCAATAACACATGCGACAATACATGCGATAATGACTATTCATTGCTTAAGTACGTAATTAGCGATTTGGGCCGTGACAGAAGGCCGAGTTCAGCACGGCGTGCGACGCGGCAGCGCGAGGCAGGGAGGCGCGGGGCCGTTTGACAGCTACCACGCAGGGGAGAAGGAGGTGGCAGCACTCGGTAGCTCGCCGGCATCGCACGTGAAGGAGGAGGAGGTCGCGGTCACACCATTTGGTGGCTGGCTCAAGGATGGGGGTGGATCTCGCAGGATCGGCATTAAAACCTGTAAGCCCCTTCTCATATTCAGAACTCTCATATAGGGGCTCCACCGTCAATTTCAACGGTGGCATTAGGCAAACAGAGGCAACAGCTCGTGCGGGGACCGCATACGTGAGGAAGAAGGCAGTTCTAGGATGAAAACTATTTATAGATCCAAAATTGTTGTTAGTCTATATATTGATTTTTCATGTTTTTGTTTTGTGTAGCCATGTGGATGCACTGTATATATTTATATTGGATTTTGCTCGCGTCCAGTTCACGGTTGGAAAATGCAACGGTAACAAAAAAAAAATCGCGATTACCGGCCTTCTCAGTCTGACACAGTTTCAAAATTCGAGCGGTAACCAAATTTGAATTCAAAAAATTCAAACCAATTTTGAAAAAACTCAAAAAATCCAAAACAAAATCGATAAAAAAACTAGAGCTAATTTTAAGAGTATCTGTGCAAACAAAATTCAAAACAAATCTTGTTCCAAATTGGCGACCAAAGTTCGGAATTCGGTTAAATGGGCCGATTTGTTAAATGGGCCGAATGCACAGTATTCTGCGGCCCGTTTTGGCCCACGTGGAATAGATAAGATCGTTGTCGGTGTGGAGAGCGTTGTGCACAGCAGAAATTCCCCACGCCATTTCTCGCAGCCGAAGGCGTAGGTTCGGCACTCGCCCGACCAAATCGGCCGCTCTCCGGCGGGAATCTGGTGTTCCAAGAGCGGTTATCGAGCGCTGGGGCTCGGTTACCAACCACATCACAGTGGTAACTGACCGTCTCCACAGAGCTACGCGATCGTCTTCGCTGCAGGTCGGTAACCGACGAAGCAAGCTCGATAATCGTTCAAACTCAGCGATTTATCTTGTTTCTCGGTCGGTAATCGTGGATATGGGGTCGGTAGGGTTTGTCTGCGTTCGATTCCGACGATGCAGTGCGTGATGCGTTCGGTTGTCGATCGTTTAGTAGCATTCTTTTTGTGTATTATGGTCGGTAAGCAGTGTTAGAAGGGCAGCAGTTCGTCATGTAGTCAATTAGGAAGATGTAGCGGTTGATTCGCTCGGTTATGGACCTTATTACATCAGTTACCGTATACATGCGAATGTTGGTAATATTCGTGCAAGATAATTGACCATTTTCTAGCGATTTTAGGTGCAAATGTTGCTAATAGTCGTTCAATTGAGTTTATTAGTTGGCTAACCATTGATAATTTTTGTTCAATTGAGTTTACTAGCGATTTGAACATGTATGGAGATATTTATTAGTAGGCTAACCATTGAGTTTTCTTCTTCCAACAGAGAAATTGCAAATTAATCGATGACGGATAGAGATGTGGTGTGGCAACACGTGGATAATTTGGCCCTAGGGTTTAAGTGCAATTACTGCAATAAGGAAAAGAAAGACAGTTGTGCCACAAGGTTGAAAGAATATTTGGCAGGGCGCAGATCGAATGTTATATATTATGATAGGGTGCCTCCAGATGTGCGTGATTATTTCAGATGTGAGCTGGATATGGCAAGATATAAGAGGAAGGGAAAGGCTGAGGAGAGGGTTCAGAGGCAAGAGTCAGCAAGAGTTCACGTAGATTTGACAAGTGACAATGAGGACACAGAAGAGGAACAGGTGCAACATGCCATGGCTCAGTCGAGGGACGAGGAAGAGGGCAGGCGAGTCCTATGAGCATGGAGGTGGTAGTGGTAGTGATAGAGAGGGCTCTGTGTTAACGAGGATGCATAGGAGAGCATCTTCAACAAGAGAGCCACCACCAAGTGTCAAAGATTACAATATTACTTTAGCAAAAGCCCCTGTGCAGCTGAGGATTGACACCAGGTCATGGAGTGCGAAGGGAAATAAAGCGAAGGAAGCTATTGGTTTGGCATGGTCCAAATTTTTCCACACTTCAGGCATTCTTGGTAGAAGGGCGGACGATGCATTCTTTATCGCTGCAGTGAAAGAAACACAGAAATAGGGTGAATGATTAAGTTTGTAATAAATTTATTGTTGTCATATTTCTTTCTTTTTGACTTCTGACCATTTGTTCCATAACAGGCGAGGAGGTATCATCTCCAACTGGTCGTGATATAGATGGTAAGTATCTGGACGAGAATGAAAGTGCATTGAAGAAAATATTAGAAAAGTGGAAGCTAGAATGGCCAGAGTATAGTGTGACCATAATGTGCGATTCGTGGACGGGATCGACGCACATGAATGTTATTAATTTTCTCTTATATTGCAATGGTCGAATGTTTTTTCACAACTCTATAGATGCGACTGGCTACAGTCAAGATGCAAAGTATTTGAATAAGGTACATTATTTTGCTAAGTTGGTAACATAGTATTTCAATTGTTGCATATTTATTTGGTTCATTCTTTTATGCAGGAGATAAGAGCAGTGGTCAATGATTTGGGGTCACAAAATATTGTGCAGATTGTGACTGATAATGGATCCAACTACAAGAAGGTCTGTCAGGTTCTCAGAAGGGAATATCCTGCTATCACGTAGCAGCCTTGTGTGGCGCACATGATAAATTTAATGTTGAAATTAGTTGGTGATTTTACAGAACACGACATGGTCATCCAAAGTGTAAGGTCCATATCGTGATGGCTGTACAATCATTCAAAACTACATAAAATGATGAAGATCGCGATTGGTGGAGAGTTGGTGAGGTGAAATGCCACAAGATTTTTCACAAACTACCTATTTCTTTATAGCATTCTACGTTGAAAGGATAGGTTAATGCAATGGATGGCATCTAGTGAGCTCCAACAGTCTCGATACATTAGTTCTGATATTGGGAGATATGCACACAGTTGTCTATCCGACTTACCATGGTGGGACAATCTTAAAATGGTTATCGATTCTGTCCAGCCATTGTATGCATTCCTCTGCTATGCTGATCAGGACAAGGTGCCAACATTAAGTGAGGTGCTCCTGAGATACACCATTGTGAAGTAGGAGTATGAGGCGTTGTATCGCAATGATATGGATTCTATTAAAAAGTACATGGCAATTATCGATCGAAGAATGCATGATCTAGCCAATGGGACCTACATGAATGCCGATAATACACTCCTACCACTTGCTGTCTTACCTACATGAATGCCGGTAATACACTCCTACCACTTGCTGTCTTACCTACATGAATGCCGGTAATACACTCCTACCACTTGCTGTCTTATTTATACGGATGTTTGTGTTTCTAATGCTTATGGTACTAATACTTCAATCATGAACTTGCAGCGGCCGCTCTGAACCCCCGCACGCATTACGCGTATGGCACGGGTCCAAACTTGTTCAAAGATCTCCGTGCGGCATTCGAGAGGATGACTGATGTTAGTACTGCTGTGGAAGCAATTATTGAGGCTGAAACATATCGGACAAAGTCTCTCTCGTTCGCAGGTCCACTCGCTACACGGATGGCTTATGACGGTAGGACTCATCCTAGTACAAAAACCTTTACATATCTATCCGTTGCATCATTTATCTACTTTTCTGAGCCTCATATCACTTTATCTACTTGCAGCACAATGGTGGTCTATGTTTGGTTTGTCTACACCTACATTATCAATGCTTGCCAGACGCCTAGTGTCTCAGTGCGCTTCATCTAGTGGGTATGAGAGGAACTAGAGTACATTTGCATTTGTCCATACCAAAGTTCGCAACCGTTTAAGCTACAAGAAGCTCCATGAGTTGGTATATGTCAACTACAACCTGAGAATACAGAACAATTTGGATGTAGGTATCAGGTCGACTGTTGATGATGATCCATTTCAGCGGCTTATGGAGCTCACATTGAACGAGAACAATCCACTCTGGGACTGGATGGAGACCGGCAGATCAAATGCAGCCCCTGAGCTTGATGAGGAGGACACAGATAGTGACATACCCCTGCCTACTCACCTAGTGACAGACACAACGAACACACAGGACTTACAGCAGTGGGCTGTTACAGTGGTTGGTGACACACACACACAGGAAAGAGGAAGAAGCAAATGACGCATATAGAGAAGAGCAAGAAGACTAAGGGTAAGGGCAAAAAAACAAGTGCAAAGTGCTAAGAGCACGGATAGTGATCCAAAGAGCCTAACTTACCAAGAATCGAATGACAGCAGCTCAAAGATAGACAGCGATTGTCGGTGACATGAGAACCGGGGTCCACGAGTCCTGAGGCCAGGACAGCAGAATGCCACGTGGCGCCTTCCCTCGGGGACTATCACCCCGAGGCCCGAGAAGACCCAGTTCCGGGAGGGGTGCTCGGGGTCGTGAACAGTGATCCCCGAGTACCCATAGTTCCTCGAGGACCTGAGGAGACACAGTTCCGGGAGAGGGCACTCGGGGCCATGAACAGTGGTCCCTAAGTACCCGTAGTTCCCCGAGGACCCGAGAAGACACAGTTCCGGGAGAGGGCGCTCGGGGCCATGAACAGTGGTCCCCGAGGACCCATAGTTCCCCGAGGATCCAAGAAGACACCGTCCCAGGAGAGGGTGCTCGGGGCCATGAACAGTGGCCCCGGAGCACCCGGAGTTCCCCGAGGACTGAGAAGAGACATATCCGAAAGAGGGCGCTCGGGGCTATGAATAGTAGTCCCCGGGCATCCAGAGTTCCCCGAGGACCTGACAAGCACCTTGCCGGTGGACCCCACAAGGGCTCGGCGGTGAGGTGTCAGTTGGTGAGAGACCCGATGCTGCATTTAAGAGGGAGCATGGCCTGTCACTTTCAACCACTCCCCCCACGCGGCAATAAGTATTCACTACTTAAGTACGCAATTAGTGATTTGGGCCGTGACAGAAGGCCGAGTTTAGCACAGCGTGTGACGCGGCGGCGCAAGGCAGGGAGGTGCGGGGCCGTTTGACAGCTACCACGCAGGGGAGAAGGAGGTGGCGGCACTCGGCAGCTCGCCGGCGTTGCACGTGAAGGAGGAGGAGGTCGCGGTCACACCATTCGGCGGCTGGCTCACGACGATGGGGGTGGATCTCGCAGGATCCGCATTAAAATCCGTAAGCCCCTTCTCATATTCGAAACTCTCATATAGGGGTTCCACCATCAATTTCAACGATGGCGTTAGGCAAACAGAGGCGGCAGCTCGTGCGGGGGCCACATATGTGAGGAAGAAGGCAATTCTAGGATGAAAACTATTTATAGATCCAAAATTGCTATTAGTCTCTATATTGATTTTTTATGTTTTTGTTTTGTGTAGCCATGTGGATGCACTGTATATATTTATATTGGATTTTGCTCGCGTCCAGTTGTGTGTTTATTTCTTGAGAGGGCATTGAATTGAAAGCCCGCTAATTGGAAGGACCAGAAGCGTACTTGTCAATTCCGATCCAGGGGTCATTCTAATTTCTTCCTGGTTTGGGTGTTTTAGTATTAAACGATACCGGTGTGCTATTTCAGAATGTAGTAATAAAACAATATAATTTATTTCTTACGTGCATTCATTCTTATAGTCCATATATATGTTTTTAAAACAAAACAGTTTATTTATCATATGTATTCATTATTAAAATTGGAGAATTGCATATTTGCCACTCTTTTGACCTCCAATCTGAAATTTGCTACTATAAAACACGAATTGCAATTTGCCATCGAACCCCCTGCCGTCAAGAATCCATATTTTGGGGGCCAAAATATAATTAACGAAATTAAAAAGAAAAATTACAGTGACATGAAAAGATAATGTTGCCCATGCCCTATCTCTATCCTCGAGAGCTCGCACGCCCATCATCCGAGCGACCCCCATCAAACGGAACCCCATCTCTCGAGCTCGTTCTCAGGCATGAACGCTGGATCCCCAAATCCTCCTATCACTACCTCGAGTAATTGTGTATACGTTTTTCATCAAAAAAAAGTGCGTGTATACGTGCATGGTAGTGCTGATCGAGAACGCATGTCCGGTCCGAGACCTCCGGGTTGGTCTTATGACTTTGTGCAAAGTCGCGCCACGTGCTTTAGCTTTGACGCGAGCTAGGGGGACAACTATTCCTCAAACTTGTTGAAACCGAGCACATTTTGTTTCGATTTCGAGCCCTGGGCTGGGAACGAGTAGGCACGGGCATTCGTTTTTTTTTTTTTAGTTTGTTTTTTTTCGGTGTATGAACAATTCGGTTTTCAGAATATGAAGCTGAATATGATAGAAAATATTGGAAAACCGTCCAATTTGATTTTAGTTTTCGGTTTTCACCGAACTTTATATCAAATTGTTTTAAGTATCCAATCAACAACGGGTAGTGGCTAGTGTTTTGGAGGCTGAGGATTCAGGAAAATGGGGAACGAGTGGGGGCTGCTGGGTGGGTCAGGCCATGTGGATCGGTAGATGAGCAGGACTGCTGGCCAGTGGAGTCGGTCTTCAGTGATTCGGTGTTTGACACCCTAAAACCGAACCAACCACCATAAATTGAACAGCACAAAAATACGAACCGAATCAGCTACCGAACACCAGAAAAATGGCCAATATTGATGGTTCAATTTTGGTTCGGTTCGATTCTTCGGTTCCAGGGGATTTTTGCCCAAGCCTAGGAACGAGATATATACGTTCACAGGCGTGCGTCCGGTATACATGATACCCAAACTCCGGCTCATTTCTTACACACAAGTCTCGTGTACCGATAACCATTTTTATTTCCTTTTTTGTGTTTATGTGTGGACGAGTGCGGCTCCGGTGGTGTAGGCGACTAGGGTCAGGTCTGCTGATTGCTGCATTTAATCTGAGCACATAATGAGCGTGGTCTAGTTCTAGAAACAAAGCTCCCTTTCGAAGAAGAAAGATACAGCATGAAGAAATGTCTGTGTCCTCTATGCAACATTTACAATAATTAACACATAACATATAAAAGTCTTGTTTGAGAATATGATGGAGATGCTGTACAGACGGTGACCTTTGACATCTGAAATCTGAACTGCATTGCTCCTATTTGGGCACTCCAACTTAGGTAAGTTCTGACCCTAAATCCATCATGCCCAATTATCAGTTCATGAATTCAAAATTGGGCGTCGTAGTTCACATCTGAGTGTTACATGAAATATTTTACTTGCCATTTATAGTTTGTATTCTACTTCCAAGGGATTGATTGTTATTTGAATCCCGACTCAACTACTGAATTTATGATGCAGTTGTCGAATAATTTGAGTGCAAGTGCACAAAAGAGAGTCAGTACATGTAGCGAGTCTGATCCAAATGATACAATCATACAACTTTATATTAGCAAACCCACTAAACAATCCTTAGTTTTGTCGCCATTTAGCATTTACATACCAACATCATCATTTGATGAGTGCCTTTAATTTTTGTGAATTACATAAATGTTTGCAGTGGAATGAGTTACCTTTTAATAGAAACATATGGATGCTTATCAACTCAGGAGCACCCTTGGTGGCAATTCCAGATTACCTGTGCTACCTTCTAGCATCTCGACAACTCTAGTCATTGTTGGCCGATCAGTTGGAATCACTTGTATACACCACAAACCTACCACTATCATCTTTCTCACGAGTTCTGTGGTCTCACCATTAATCTCGGAAGCACTGCTACAGTAGTCATCCAAATGCTCATAAATCCACTGAGGAAAATATTGGCTACTAGACTCACTATTTGCATTGATACTCTTGTCCCTTGCCCCAACCATCTCAAGGACCATCATTCCGTAACTGTAGACATCAGATTTGCTACTTACTGTTCCAAATTGCTTTGAGTAGACCTCTGGGGCAATATAGCCTATTGTTCCTCTTGCACCAACAATTGAGATAGCACTCTCTTTGTTCAGGCATAGCTTGGCCAATCCAAAATCAGAGATCTTAGGACAGAAATCTTGATCTATTAGAATGTTGTGGGGTTTGATGTCAAAATGCACGATGCGAGTATTGCATCCTCTGTGGAGATATTCAAGTCCTCGAGCAATACCAACTGCTATGTCAAATAATTTCTCCCAAGTTAGTGTATTTTCACTTTTTATGTTGTTATTGAAGTCATACCTTTCAAGTGAACCATTAGGCATGTACTCGTAAATGAGTGCCCTTTTGGATCCTTGCAAGAAAAATCCTAATAAGGTAACAACATTGACATGAGAAGTTCTGCTAATGCTAGCAACCTCATTCATAAATTCCTCCCCATCACCCTTGGTGTCTTTTAGCATCTTAACTGCTACCTGGCGGCCATCGGAGAGGTTGCCTCTGTATACATCACCAAATCCACCTTGGCCTAGCCTTACAGAAAAATACTTTGTCATTCTTTTCACTTCTGCATAAGTGTATCTTTTTGGATGTAAATTTCTATTCTTTTGTAGAAAGGACTCAATGCTTGGTGCGTCCTTCGATTTAATGGACAACAAACTATGTTTGTGAGCCAAGAAGAATGCTAGGATAAGTAGACACAGCAGCAGTAGGGCCGAGGTGCTGACAATAGCATCTGCATCAGCAACAAGGCATCAATAGTGAATCCAATCTGCAAAGTGCTCTTGAAATCCAATTTGCAAATAAAGTTTGGGAACATTCATATTTTTTTTCCTCAAAAGGAAGGATATTTTCTCAACTGTGTGCCAGTGAATATTTTTTCTTCTTATGTCTAGAAGTAAGGTTTCAAAAAATAATGGATTTCAAAACATGGCATGTCAGTTGTTTGCATGTATTTCAAATTAGATGAAGAAAGGTACTGAGTACTGACTATATAAGCATATGATTGAATCAGGTTTGGTAAAAGATGAACATGCAAATAAGCATAGGAAACACAAAACACTGAAAGTGAGTCAAAGATTGAGGTTTCTTACACATTCTAATTCTGTTGTGATGCCCTGCAACCATTGAAGATAAGAAACTTGTAAGTGCATAGAAATTTTATGAATAAACAGATCGCAAAACTTAAGAGTATCTTCAACAATATAGATACCTGTTGTCTATAAGAGTTGCACATATCATCAATAGATAGCACAATAGTCAACTTCTCTAATAGCATAATTATAGCATCAATACTTATATATTAAAGCTCCAAGAATTGAAGTGATTCTAGGGCCTAAGTAACTGTAACTACTGTTCATGTAACTGTAACTACTGTTCATGTGGTCCTACGTATGTATATATGTATATATACAGATACAGATATGCATATACATATATATGTATGTACCTATATTTACATGTATAATATAATTTTTTGGGAAATTTCAGAAAAATAGCGAAAGTTATAATAGTTATATTGATAAATTGGTTAGAAATAATCTAAAATACACAGAAAAATATCTAAAACTCAAAAAAAATATGAAGCAAATTTTGTTAGATTCGTATTAAAATTATGTGCATGTTTAAAAATAATATTATTTTTTCCATAATTAAATGAATGTATTAAATATTAATAAATTCATAAATAAATATTGAGATACCCAAAATTGGTGAACATAATTTTTTTACTTCTTTTATCATGTTTTGTGAAAAAAAACGGGTGCAGCGTAGACGACTCCGTATCATTGTCTTTAATGAGTAGACTATCTGATCACTAGCTAGCTTTTCTCTCTCTTCGTTCATTCTCTCTTCTATATACGCAAAAATTTGATATGATATCTCTTATAAAGAGCTAATATGTATTGTTGGAGATGCCCTAAAGCATTCTAGCAAAATATAAACAGATTGCGAGTCTTTCATTCGGTTGACGGTTCGCCCGGGGAAGTAATGCACTTGGTTTCCGATGCAATTTAATTAGTTGGTCGCGGCATAAAGCAAAACGAAGTTCCTCGCAAAAGAAACGAACAAGAAATTGTATGCGCAACCTCAACAAATTAACATTCCACCGTCTGAAATCCAAGCGCGCAGAAAATCAAAGAAAAAGAAATGCGGGGGAAGAGGAGACATACGTACCGCAACGATCCGAGGTCAGGCCGCCGTCGCAGAAACAGGTGAATCCGAGCCCACCGTGCGTCTCGCTGCGCCGGTAGCCGCACCACCCGCCGGAGCGCTCGCATCGGCCGCACTGCTGGGAGTGAGCGTTGTACATCAACTCGAACCCAGCCCTCACCAGGCCACCGAACGATCCGTTCGCCAGAGGCGGAACGCCAGGGGCGCCCAACATTCCGTCCTTGTGTAAGGCCATCACCGGCGCCACCACCACCTCCTCGCACTCGTACTCGTACGCTTCAGCACCCGTGATCCCACCATCCGGGAAGACGTACGACCTCTTGCCATCATAATCTTGGCACCCACTCAATTCCACGGCGGAGGACCAAGATACGTTCTTCTTGCAGTTGTAGAGGAAGGTGATGTTGGAGTCGGAGGGCGTGAGCTGCAACCAGGAGCTCGTGTAGTCGATGCTGAGGTTCACGTGGAGGCGCGGGCAGCCGGGGCCGTACTCGCCAACACCGACGTCGAGGTCGGAGACCCAGATGGTGTGCGTGGTGTAGTCGATGGCGACGACTCTGTACCAGTGGGACTGGACGGGGAGGAGCAGACTGGCGTTGTTCTTGCAGGCAAGGCCGAGCCCGGGGTAGCCGCAGTCGGACGCTACTGAAGAGTTGAGCCAGAACGGGTAGGCGATCGTCTGGTCGCCGCAGGTGGTGTTGCTGCAGGTAGCAGGGAAGGCGTCGGCTGCGGCGAGGAGGAGCAGAACATGGAGGAGGTGGAGGAGCAGGGGAGCCATCGCGCGTGTGAATGGGACGAGGAGGGAGAGACCAGGGGGGAGTGCCGGTTTACTCGGGGAGGTTGTGCGTGAGAGTCAAGTGAGGGGGTTAGGCTGAGAGCGACCGGTCCTTCGACTGGCTGTTGAAATTTCGCGCCACGACCCACGAGCCCATGACCAACCACTAGCGCAGCCTACGAGTGCACTATACTGCACCTTGGCAGGGCCTCTCGTCCTTTCATCTCCCCGATATTCACGCGGGATGGCGATTGAGCGGGTTGCTCGCCGGTGAGTAGACACACCGTGTACTGATACAGGTTTTCTGATTTTGATGTATATGGACTCTAGAGTCCCATAGTCCAATCGATTTTATGTGCAAGAAACAATAATGGCCCTTTTATCACGATGAAAGCTCGCCCACTAGAGGTAATAATGGGCCTGGAAAACTGAGCCAGATTTTGGAGGATCCCTTTTTTTCGGCCTAGAGTCCGGCCGCGTAGGCACAACTGTAGCAGTGGCTGGAGTCAGCCGTAGTGCGGCCGCGCTGCGATAGTCTGACAGGCCTGACTTGAAGGCATGTTGGAATATATATGGATGCTAAAGTGCGGAGTTACTAGTGGATTACTCAAATGGACCTTTTTTTTTATAGAATCTTCAACCGTAAAAACAGCTATACTATTAAATCATCTTCAACCATATTCTCTTCCAGATCCGACTCTAACATTTCGGTGATTCAAGACGAGATTAAAAATAGAGTCTCATTATTAAATATAAATCACACAGATCTAATTTTTTCAGTTTTCTTTTAGGTCAATATACACAGTATATATATATATATATATAGGACACCTATTCTATACTCCTAGAGTATGTACTCCCACATGCAATATACCACCTAAACAAACACTTTATACTCTTTTATCATTTTTAGTATACTCTCATACTAATTCTAAGATACTCCAATATGAGTTGTATGAAAAAAAATTCAATATTAGCCTTTCATTTTTGCTATATACTCTTTTTTATACATAAAAGAAGTATATACGTAAATTATGATAAAAATCATGGAATTTCATAAAATTTTTCTTGGGATTTGTATTGTAGTATCTTATAATTACTAATGAAGTATATTTAAAGTGATAAAGAAGTATAACACACGTGTAAAAGTGGTATATGAGAGGTGGGAGTACATACACCCAGGAGTACATACTAGTTTTCCTATATATATATATATATATATATGGGGCTTCTGGGTTTTGGGGGCCCGAGGCGGTCGCCCCGCTCGACCCCCTAGGGCCGGACCTGCTCCCTTCATTTCATTCCCTTTCTGATTCTTTTCACGTTCTCGTTCTTTTTATTTTCTCCTATCTACAACCGCTTTCCTTCGAAGGGAATCGCTAAGTGAAATGAAAGATAATCCTAGCATGGAGGGAATGAACTTGAGAATCCCTTCGTGACGGGAACCGTGAAGGGAAACCGTTGAAACGATGAAGGGAACGAAAATCCCGTCGTGAAGGGAATTTAGACTCCGAAGGGAAACCCCTGGAGATAGTCTTAGTCTCACACTCTCACTAATACTCCATGTAACAACTCAATGCGCGTGCATAATACGGAGGGCAAAAATTAAAAAAATAACATACGGTATTATATTTATCAAAATATATAATATATCATTGGTGTACTTGTAAATTTAGCATTTGTATTTGATATTTCGTTCACCGAAAACCTAGTTTCAGTACGCGAGGCATAAAAAATTATGGGCCTGACCATTTTGGACACCTGAGGTGCCGAATACAGCACTATGCATCGTATTCGGCACCTGAGAGGTGTCGAATACAGACCAATGGTTTTGTCACCGCTCCTACGTGCTGCTGCTGTCTGCGTCTAGCTCATTAGGTCGCACAGTAGCACTGGTGTGCGGCGTGCTGCTGCTGTTCTTGTGTTCTTGTGCAACACATCTGTTCTTGTGTTGCAACGGCGTGCTGCTGTAAATTTATTTCGATGTAATTTTGTCGACATTTCTTTATTCTCTTAATATAAATTTGTGTGAGTAATTTTTTAGTAAACAATAATAGTTGTAAAGCATAAATCATATAGCCTGGCACAGAGGTTACATATGCTAATAATATTACATGGGACATGGGGTTTTTCAATGCTGGGCGAATGGACCATAACCATAAAGAGATGATGACAACAAATATTGACATGTATGGTAAGACTAAAGACTAACTTAATAGCATGTCTTAGAGAATGAAAATAGACTGAGTTACATTAGATACTCTCTACTGAGTGCACCTATGATATTTGCCCTTCTTCAAAGCATCGGGGCCCTCCGCCCTAGCATAATGGGCTCTCTCCCGCTTCCTTTTCCTCTCTTCTTCGTGAGCTTCAGCCGTGGCGTGCTCCTCCATTGCCTTCCTCACGTGCTCATCCTCTTGATGCGTGAGCCATAGTTCCTCCTGTTGTTGTTCGTACTCTCAACATTCTTACGCTTCCCTCCTCCATTGTATGCTCATATCGACCCACTGCTTCACCGTTTCTGGTGCTCATTTTGCTCCATACCCAGCCATTCCATGAAGTCACAGATAGGTGGAGGAGACTGAACAAATTAAATAAGAGGGGCGATTAGTAATACAGTGCATCAAATCGTATGAAAAGTACCACATAAGTGATCTATGTCGCTATACCGATGGGTATTCATACAGTCCATTTTGAGGCTTGTCGTACTGTTAGTTAGCACACATGAAGATACGTAGGTCATAGGTGTATGAGATGTCTTAGGGCTCGTGAAGCCTGCATGGGTCGCCACAAAAATGTATCGCTGGTTCGACCCCTTGGGAGATGAAAATATCCCAATGTTTTTTCGGTGACCTTGGTGGAGCTGAGGAAGGAACGGTCTATCCATAATTGAGGGTGAAGTTATTTATGGTGGTTGGGGGCTGGTGCATGGAATGGGTGGGGGCTGGAGCACGAGATTTCTTGTGAAAGCTGAAAAAGTTGTGGCATTGATGCTTGACATAGATTCTCTATGAAAGCTGTTGCTTGGTGTGGTTATTTCATTCTGCAAAAGTCTAGTAAGGATTTATTGTTGCCTCTGCATGGAAAGATGAGTCAAGATAGAGGTGTTATCATTTAATTTATGATTAAAGATCTGTCATGTGGTCACTTGGTGTCTAAAGCCTGAGCCTGTATAAAGGTTTTGTCATTTTATAGTTAAAGCTGAGTCGTGTGGTCACTTCGTGTCTAAAGCCTGAGTTAGGACAGATGTGTTGTTATTTCATGCTGAAAGCTCTATGGTGTGATCACTTCGTGTCTAAAGTCTGATTAACGACAGAGGTTTTGTCCTGTCATACTTAAAGCTCTGTCGTGTGTCACTTCGTGTCTAAAGTGTGAATCACGTTAGAGATGATGTGCTGGCAGAAAGGTGTTGTCATTTCATACTTAAAGCTGAGTCGTTTGATCATTTCATGTCTAAAGCCTGACTCATGACAGAGGTACTATTTTGCAAGTGATGCTGTGAACGACTATAAAAGGCAACGTTAAACTGCGTATGTTATCTCTACCCCAAACACAAGATGACGTAAAGAGATGGCAAACCCTGGTATGCATACGTTTGCTATACCACCGTCGTTGTGCAAGTGCGGTACTGCATGCGAAATGAAGGTATCCCATGAGCTCGAAACATTTGGGAGGAGATTCTTCCGATGTTCAAACTTTGATCATTCGTCTGTGTGTCACGGGGTATTTAATTTATGACATATTTTGCATGATTCATCAACTTTTGATCCGGATAGTAACTAAATCATGTGTACAATCGTCCATTAGGCTTTGTGACTTTATAATGTGGATCGACTTCGACATCAAAGCCGAGGACAAGAAACGGGTGAACCTGTTGAAGAAATGGGACATGGAAGACCTCGAGATGCAGTGACAAGCGGAGGAGATGAACGAGAGGTTGAAGAAAATGGGTGAGGACTTTGTGAGGTGGGAGGTAGAGAAAGAAAAGTCATCTCGCGGGAAGGGTGTTTTAACAAGTGTAGACCATTGAGTTTGCTACCGCCAATGTATTTCACGAAAGGCATTCATGTGCCATATGCTACACATGTTGTCAATTCTGTATGACTAGAAGCAATGTATCCCAATGTACAGCCTTAGCCTAATGTAATATTTCATTGTACCGTGTTGTTCGTAGTTGAATAAATTGTACCATATCATGTAACATTATATTAATGTGCACATGGTTTTGATGTGGAAAGTTGCGAGCCAACGATTTATTGCCTGATAGGACAGCACGCAGATACATTCGAAAGCGGCTAAGTGATGCTTTTCACATGTTGGAAAGAAGTGTGCTTGGATAGTACATTAATATAATACACTAACTATCACATGCTTTAGACATGAAGGTCACAAATAGTTCATAACATAATACGGTAATATAAGACACTAACCATATACCTATCGAACTGAACTAATGTAATGGAAAGATACACAAAATAAATAGTCGTGCAATAATCTGAACAAAATACATTGCCTAAGCATACAAGTAAAGGAGACTACACCTAACCCTTACCCTGGCTCGTACCCTGACCCTTATCCAAAACATTGCCTCTGACACGCTTTGGCCTGCGTATCGATGCTTGGACAACTACCTCCTCCTTCACCCGAGGATGGTCGTCGTGGCAAACCTGTGTGGTAGTCTTAATGCGAAAAATACCTGCATCACAATGTGCACAAACAAGTTAGTATTGCCATATAATGTGTACTAACTCAGAGAATATGGAGAATACCTAGATTATCTCAAGATGATGGTGCTGCCGATGCAAAATAGTGGAAGAATGCTCGTTGTGCCAGTCAATGTTGTTAGGGTAAGATGGTTGTCGTCTCCGAGGTGATGATGGTAAGTTGTATGGATAGGTAATAGCAAATCCATCATCATCTTTAGGGTCATAAGTGTCCTCCGGAGATGGAGGCCTCGAAGAGAGGGGTTGTTGTGGCATGAAATTATTGTCGTTGTTGTCATCTTGAGCGATCATGGTACGAGCACGTCCTATTTCGTTGTTGTTTGTATGCCATCTCGATGTGGTGCGTAAACGTCCTCTTGTAGTGTTTCTTAAACATTCTTCTGTATTCCTGCTACAACATCGAGGCATTGGTGGTATGAAATCATCATCCTCATTGTCCTCATCATTTTCTGCTTGAATAGTAGAGGGCACGCCTATACCCCTTAGGTTCGCTGATCTTCGTCGTCTTCTACGTGAACCAGACATCATACTCCCGTCGAAGAGCATATACATCACCAAGAAGTTTGGAATTTCTTTGTTGACCAACTCTGCACCTTTTGGGAACACCTAACGCAAAAGAGGAGTGTTCGAATCAGTGTAAAAAAGATAAGTAGGGTAACCAAATAGAAAATAATGAACCTGAAAGTGGGATGCCTCCTAGAGAAACCTAACACAGAAGGATGATAGGCTAGTTTGCACATCCTGAGATACCTTTGACGTCGCTCGTGCAATAGGGCCCTAAGGTCATATGTTGAAGTAGAGCGATTAACGCAGAACAAAAGGGTTTTGCATGCAATTTGGACACGACTTGGATTAGATTGTTCTCCTTTAAGGGATGTCACGTCCTAAATCCTTAATTACGCAATTAAGCGTAATCACGCTTCTTAAGGATTATATTTAATTTTGTGTAATTTTATTTTGGAACGCTAATGCAATTCGTCTAAAGTCAATTGTATGAGATAAATGAATTATTGAGAGAAAATAATGAAATTCGAAATAAAACAGACCCTTTCTTTAACATGTGGGCCTCATATGTGGGCCCACCACCCTAACCACCTAGAGGGGCAGCAACCACCTGCTCCCTCTCTCTCTCCCTCACCCCCACGCCTCCCTCTCCCTCTCCAGCTTGCCAAGCAAGGGAGGAGCTCCCCCTCTCACTCTCTCTCAAGCATTCTATCCCTCTCCCCAAAATCCGACCTCAAGAGAAGGATTTGAGGTATGCATGTGGCATCCACACGATCACAAGCTCATGAACTACTCGTCTATCCAATTCATTATTGTTTTCATGAAGGAATCAAGTTGTTCTTGAGTTCTTTAGATGTTCTTGAGTTTTTAGAGCAAAATGTAGTTTTGGGCGAATTTGAGCTATGAAGTCATGTTACTAGGTTGATGAGTGAGTTCCAGACTCCTTGAACTATCCCTAGTATGTTTCCCTTAGACTTGGTGTGGCTCACAAATCAAATCGACTCCAAAATTCCCTCGAAAACAGTTGTTCTAGACAGCCCGGATACTCTGGGTAAATCCGGATATTCCAGGTTCAGCAGAAGAAAGCCCATTGAATTGTATTAAAAAATCGTTAGGGTTTAGGATGCAAGTTGGGTCTAGAATCCTTTGGATAGGGCATATAAATATTTATATAGCATAGATCTGTCATGTGAGTCGAATCACCGGAGGAATTTTTTTTGAGAATATCAAAGTCTGCCCCACCCAGATAATCCGGGTATGCCCGGAGGGTCTGGGTTAAACTGGCAGATTTAACCGAGCACCCTCACCCGAAGCCTCACCCGAAGTGTCCGGCACAACCCGGATAGTCCGGACTAAACTTGAGGTTCCGGGTTAAATAAAAAATGGCTAACAGAGAACCCTCTCTCGGAAGTTGGCCCGGAGGCTTCGGAACCCAGATACTCCGAGTCAACCCGGATACTCTAGCCTCCTGATATTTTTCCGACTTCATTTAGATCACTTAGTGTGATATTAATTCGTGTGTCTTGCACATCTAACATGTTTTTATGCATATTGTGGCATGCATTGTTACACTTCAATCATACTCATCATTGCATGCGTTCTTCTCTTGTGAGCGGAGAACTGGCGCGTGACCCAGTGGTGATTGAAGACGACGTCCATCTCCCCGAATTTTGCGAGTGTTGCGCGGGTAGCATAAGGCAAACTCCAGAGCTGCAATGCAAGTATCTAAGCATACTTATCCCAATACTTTGGATCTCGTATGGTATAAATTGATAAAAATACCTTATGTATGTATGCATGAGTTTGAGTCGAAGTCGGAATAAGGTGAGTAGAACCTATGTAGATGCATGATCTTTTCCTTCAATTGTTGTTGATCCATATCCTTGTAGCCTGGGCATAGTCATGTTAATATCTAACTTAAAATGTGATATGAGTTGCTTATTATTGCATAGGTTTACGATATAAGTCGAGCGGTGAAATGTTTCATCGTTCGCGAGCATAGGCTTAATAATTACTTACACAATGATATTGATGATGAGTTGATGAGTGGTGAGCATGAGACGAGATGTGAGCGGTGTTAGGGGTATCATCTGCCCCGGAGGAGGTTCCCAGGCTAGTTCGGGGAAGGAGCCCAGGTACCGTAGACCACTTTGTATCGGTTAAGCACCGATCGTTGGTTGTCGTTGGCTTAAGCACTTAACGTACTCGCCACATGCTGATCTATTGGTAAGGCGAGTCGAATACCTTTGTAGATGTGATCATTTAGGCCTGAACATCGACGGTGTGAACGGGCGGGCTTGCAAGAGGTATCTAATTTGCATTGGGAGTTGTTCTAGATACCTTTGTGCCGAGCGATGCATGTATCAAATGGTTGGGCTTTGGGAAAGGTTGTCACGAGTACCTCCCTGTGTGCACTTTAGTGGGTGGCACAAGCCGAATGATTCTCGTGTCGTGTGGGTAAAGGAGTATCCCCCTTATAGGGTGTAAAAACATTTTGAAATACCGCGCTCTCGGTCATGAACTTGCCTTCTGGTCATGCGCACCATCGTAGAATTCCATTGTAGATTGTGATCGGTTATGTTGGTTATGGTGGAGATGGTTCGTGTTACATTTATGTTCGTTATGGTTCAAGTTACAATTATGTACAGATGGTCTTTACAGAGCATAGTGCTATTGTTGTTTGTTAAGTTTAGGTGCTCACACATGTATGTGTCAAGTTGCTTTTGCATGTAAATTTTACTTAACCATGTGACCGTTTTCTTGCTAACATTCAAATGCATGATCCTTGGAGTCGGACTAATTATAAGTTGCCCTTTATGGATTAAGTCTTGCGAGTACGTTCGTACTCAGCTGTTCTACCGGTTTTCCAAGTAAGGAGGAGTTGGTCTTTGGCTAATTCACACCTGTCGAGGGTGGTGGCGGGTATGAGTAGTGCATCCTACTCTGTTGGTATGCTTTTGTGATGAAATCTAAGGGCATGTGGCTCCATCCTGCTTTTGTTGTATAGTTTTAGCCTTCCACTGGGTAGTTTCTTTTGCAGGTTAGGAGTTGAGCATGTTTTAGTCTCCTCCTAACTCTCTTTTGCTGTAAATTGTAATAACTTGTTAAATCCTTAAGAATTTTTAATGTAATTTAATTACTTACTTTTTCTAAAGCTGTGTTGTGATGCTATATGTTGTAAAGGCATGTGAATAATGATCTTTCTGGTGATTAACTAGAATACTGTTTGGATGGTTTTCCCAAAGGAGATCATCCTTCTCTCCACTCACAACTTGCAATGAGACATTAAATGCTATATCGATCGTTGTAGGTGTCCATAAAAAGCATAAACTAGAAGATTCGGCTATAGATTTATTGATTCTAGACTACAATATTTTAGCTCTGCGTAAAAGCATGAATCTCTGATTATTTAACAAACATTAAACTAGTATTAAATATCATAATTAATATGTAACAATACTTAATAAATAAAGTTATGTGCCATAATTATTTGATAAATATTAAATAAATTAAAAGTAATTACATTAACAATACAATGAATAAGACATAATAGGGATGACTACTACATTAAAGTGAATAGTACATATGTCATGAACAAGTACAAGTGCACCGAACAACTACACTGGCTACTCAACGATGACAATACTGCACGCAATTCCAAGAGTGTAAGCGTATGGCGGGTGTGTGGCCCTTATCTCAGCGGCCTGCACTGGCCCCTGCCTCGTGTGCCCTTGTCTGTCATCATCATCGTCCTCCAATGTGGGATTCCACTGAATGTGTATCTAGACCCGCTAACTCGGCCATGCATGTATCATGATGAAAGATCCTCATGCGAAAGTGTGGATGCCCCTAGAACATGCTTTGATGGAGTCTGGTGTGCCGAAAGCTCACCCTACTGGTACCGCTTAGAACCCCGAGGTGCATCGGGATATTAGGGCTAGTATTCGCTAAGGAGATCGGTGAAGCTTGAGGTCTGCATTTCAGCAACTCAGTCAAAATCATGCGCGCTGGTCTAGTCAAGCATCAACTGCGTGCAGTCAACGATGTCCACTGCAGGAAGAGATGTCATCATAGTCTGAGGAGGCTGTATCCACTGCGGGCCCTATGAACCTAGTGTACACTGCTTAAGCTCAGGAGCCTACGTGCACTCCTCGTCCTCAGGACAAAAACGCGACACATGATGCTCCGAAGCCAAAGATGTCTCTCGTGAGTGTGCCCGAATGAGTTCGTCACGGGCACTAGACGAGCGCCTGCTATGGGAGGCACGTGACGGGTCCATGGCTGGTAGGTTTTCCCCCCTCCAACGTGGGGCACAACCACCCAAATCACGTTTATTGGATAGGAAGTGGGACCCACTCGTCCTCATGTAGTCCCGAAGAGGGTTCTGATCCCTCCGCATTGATGACCCTCTTGCTTCCCCCACAAGCTTGCTCCACCTGCGTATGTATGTTGTATGCCTTTTTGGTCTGTATAAGATGAGGGTCATGTTAGTAATACAGAGGTTTAACCAATAAAAATTATTATAAGTACCGCATTACATACCACAACATAAAGAAGGTGTGCATGATCCTCGGGGAAGGGTCTGGGAGTCGGCTCTACAAGTGCACTGAGTAAGGTGTCATGCGTGCGCAGACGGTACCACCAAAGGTACTCCTAGTACGTGGCGTCGTCTTATTGACTAGCAGGAATGACGACATCCACCGCAGCTGACTCCGTCCACCTTTGTATGTGCTTCACTCCCTGTGCACTCCTCCTGTACATCATATAAACAGTTATAATTTGTTAACATGGATCACCTAATGTACTAATGCTACCTACAATAACACACTTACTCGTGCATACGTCCGAAGTCTCGTGGGGGAGGTAGTGACATCACCTGTCGATACCCGAACTGTCTCTGTACACGCTCAGGATAATATACTTTTACATTGTTCATATACAATAAAAAGCATATGTTCATCCATAAGTCTGAGTCATGCCAACAAGAGGATGCGATGAACCCTCCAGTCATAATTTCGGTCACTCGTGTCATATGCCATGGATCCCACTCTACGAGATCGGCGCTGAAGACATCCAGATCACTGATCACCCATGAGTAACTACCATGGTCTAACTGCTAGCTCCTTCCTAGCCTAGCATTAATCCACTGATACCTCATCGTATGCCTCATGTCATCTACAATGCCATCGGAGATGGAGACTAGATAGTAGCTCTTGAGCACCCAAGGTCGATAAATTGGGAGGTACTCCTAGCTTGATAGCTGTAAGAGGTGTAGGCAGCCTGTAACATATCCCTTCTGGACTGTTGGGTTACACCACACAATCCTCTATAGGTTGCAGCCAACATAGCAGATCCCCAACTGTAATATGTCGGTTCATAAGGACGTGACATGAGGTGACTCGCTAATCATACAATATGAGGGACGACATAATTGTCTATCGTGTTGAAGAATATGATGCTTCCTAGTAGGACGTACAAGTAAATCTCATAGTACTGCATAGTTGTAGTCTCGTCCGCATCCGGTGGGTATGGGCCAAACTGTGGTAGCCCATTAATGCAGGACATGGAGACCCCAACATTCTTTATGTCATATTGCACACTAAACCTACAAGATTCATATGGTTAATGAAACTTAAATAACACTATAATATTTGAAGTACATTACATAATAAATAATTATCTACCATCAATGTAACCCTTCCACTGCTCCTTTACTGGTCGCGAAACTACTAACGGGGCGCCCCTAATTGGCAGCCTAATCAGCATGGCCACGTCCTTCAATGTTACGGCCATATCACCAAAAGGAAAGTGAAACGTGTGTGTTTCAGGACACTACCGATTAACGAGACCTGTGAGTAGTGGCTCCTTAATTGGTGGGAGAGGTATCTTGCCACCACCCGCCATGAGAGCTTCGACCATCATGAGAGCGGAAGATAGAAGTCTGTCACACCCAGTTTTAACAGACAAAACCAAGTGCGACTTATGTGTGCCCAGGAAGCTCAACACACATAAGGACATCACAGATGAAGTAACAAAAACAATACTTTTAACTTACAACTGTTTAACTTTTACATTAAATACTTCACCTAAACAACCTATTAGCTAAACGACATGAGGACCATTCGGCTTTTGTAACCCGCTAAAGTTCACACAAGGGGGCACTCGTGACAGCATTTCCCAATAAGTCCCAACATTTGAAACAGGCATCGCTCGGCACGGAGATAGCTAGAACTATTCCTCGAGCAAACTAGCTACATCTACAAGCCTGCCCGCTCACACCATTGATGTTCAAGCCCAAATGATCATAGTTACAGAGGTATTCAGCTCGTCTTACCATTAGATAACATGTGGTGAGTACGGTAAGTGCTAAAGCCAATGACAGCCAACAGTCGATGCTTAACCAATGCAAAGCGGTCTACGGTGTCCGGGTTCCCTTTCCGAACTACCCTGAGGACTTCTCCTGAGCAGAAAACACCCCTAACACTGCCCACATCTCACCTCATTCTCATTTCTCACACAACCGTCTCCATCATACTTTAATTGTGATCAATAATTAAGCCCTAAGCTCGCGAATAATGGCAGAACCATTGTTCGTCTTCTACCGAGGACCTATTGCATTGCTAAGCATTTCGATCAACCTTTGACATTATACATTGACAGCAACGCCAAGGTACAAGGATATATATATTCAACAACACAAGATATTGATTATACAATCATCATAGGTTCTACCCATACAAACCCGACATCAACTCACTAAATATGCAAACATACATAAGCATAATTTATCAATTAAGACTCCATTCAATTCAACTAAAGGGAATGCAATATGCTTAGATGCTTGCCTTGCTGCTCTGCCGATTGCCTGACACTACCCGCATAGAACTCACAAAAGTCGTGTGCCTCAGCGTCGCCCTCGCTTGCTTGAACCGTCGGTATAACATTCTCTAAACGAAATAAGAATGCATAACATAAATAAACAAATGACGGAAATGTGCATATATGATGCATGCTCAAGGTATACTAGAGCGCCGAGGTTCAAAAACACTTGTAAAAGATCACCAATGTAATAGGGTTTCGAAGTTTGAAACCCCGGACAAGCAAACCTAAAGTGCACCTAGCCTTCTATGGCTGGTGGTCAGACTGGCCTCGAAGTGGCGGTTAGATCACCGGCTTGCAGTAGGTTTTGGCCACTGGCGGTCTGACCGAAGTTGAGCTAGCGGTCAGACCACCCACCAACGGTCAGACCGGCCCTAGTGGCGGTCTGACTTTGAATTTGGTGGTTGACTCATCTTTTTCACCGACCTACTGGTGGTCATACCGGCTTGAGCGGTGGTCAGACCACCGGACCTGTCGACAAAACCATTGCGAGGTTGTCGATGAGGATTCCGGCGAAGCCTTCGGCGACGAAGGGCACCAATGTACTCCCTACAGCTAGGTGAATGTTTTACGTGGTCGTACGGACACCCTGCATGACCTAAACACATAAAACCCTAAAAAGTAGATCTACATCTAGGGTTGAAAACGGGTTTCTCGGCAAAAACCGAAACGGCGACCGCCTAGAGCTAGGAAACGATGGAAGATGGGTATGAGGAGGTTCACCTTGACGTATAAGATCTTTGTATTGGATCACTTCGCTTCTGGAATGCTTCAATCCACCGATCCGGCCTCCGGAGGGTGACGGAGCCCGCTGGGGAGAAACATCGAAGATCAACTTTCTGGCAAGGGAAAAGGGGAAAAGAGCTTGGTGAAGCCCTTCGGGAACCTCATGGGAGTCCCCACCTCCGATATTCGGCCTTCGATCGCTAAAAACCAAAATCCCTCCAAAACCTAGGGTTTGGTGGAGAGAGCGGGGGGGGGGGGAGACCTAATGAGAAAGGGTGAGAGCGACAGGGAGGCCGATTGCCTTAAGTGACACCTCTGCTGAAAGCTGGCGGTCAGACCGACATGGGTCTCGGTCAGACTGCGAGGGCACACGTGGTAAGCCCACATGGCAGGACACCTGGCGGTCAGACCGCGGGTAGCCCCGGTCAGACCGCAGTTAGGGTTTCTTGCTGAATTGGTTCTAACTCTCCCCTCTTCGATACTCTTTCATCACCGAGGCACTTAGGGTTTCTCTAAGTGGCTCTAAACCACCTCTAAGGGATTTGAAACATGTTCAACTAAACTTTACGGACCAACACGCAATAACACATGAGACAATACATGCGATAATGTCTATTCATTGCTTAAGTACGCAATTAGCGATTTGGGCCGTGACAGAAGGCCGAGTTCGGCATGGTGTAAGACACGGCGGCGCAAGGCAGGGAGGCGCGGGGCCATTTGACAGCTACCACGTAGGGGAGAAGGAGGTGGTGGCACTCGGTAGCTCGCCGGCGTCGCACGTGAAGGAGGAGGAGGTCGCGATCACACCATTTGGTGGCTGGCTCATGAGAATCGGGGTGGATCTCACAAGATCCGCATTAAAATTCGTAAGCCCCTTCTCAAATTCAGAACTCTCATATAGGGGCTCCACCGTCAATTTCAACGATGGCGTTAGGCAAACAGAGGCGGCAGCTCGTGAGGGGGCCGCATACGTGAGGAAGAAGGTAGTTCTAGGATGAAAACTATTTATAGATCCAAAATTGCTATTAGTCTATATATTGATTTTTTTATGTTTTTGTTTTGTGTAGCCATGTGGATGCACCGTATATATTTATATTGGATTTTGCTCGCGCCCAGTTCACGGTTGGAAAATGCGTCGGTAACCGACAAAAAATCGCGATTATCGGCCTTCTCGGTCTGGCTCATTTCAAAATTCGAGCGGTAACCGAATTTGAATTCAAAAAATTCAAACCGATTTTGAAAAAACTCAAAAAATCAAAAAAAAATCGATAAAAACTAGAGCTAATTTTAAGAGTATCTGTGCAAACAAAATTCGAAACAAATCTCGTTTAGAACTCCAAATTGGCGACCAAAGTTTGAAATTCGGTTAAATGGGTTGATATGTTAAGTGGGCCAAATGCACAGTATTCTACGGCCCGTTTCGGCCCACGTGGAATGGATAAGGTCGCCGTCGGTGTGGAGAGCGTTGTACATAGCAGAAATTCCCCACGCCATTTCTCGCAGCCGAAGACGTAGGTTCGGCGCCGGCCTAAACCAATTCCGCCGCTCTCCAGCGGGAATCTGGCGTTCCAGGAGTGGTTATCGAACACTGGGGCTCGATTACCGATCGCATAACAGCGGTAACCGACCGTCTCCACCGAGCTGCGTGACCGTCTCTGCCGCAGGTCAGTAACCGACGAAGCAAGATCGGTAATCGTTCAAACTCAATAATTTTTCTTGTTTCTCGGTCGGTAATCGTGGATATGGGGTCGGTAGGGGTTGTCTGCGTTCGATTCCGACGATGTAGTGGGTGATGCGTTCGGTTGTCGATCGTTTAGTAGTGTTCTTTCATGTATTATGGTCGGTAAGCAGTGTTAGAAGGGCAGCAGTTCGACGTGTAGTCGATTAGGAAGATGTAGCGGTTGATTCGCTCGGTTATGGACCTTATTACATCGGTTACCGTATACATGCAAATGTTGGTAATATTCGTGCAAGATAATTGACCATTTACTAGCGATTTTAGGTGCAAATGTTGCTAATAGTCGTTCAATTGAGTTTATTAGTTGGCTAACCATTGATAATTTTTGTTCAATTGAGTTATCTAGCGATTTGAACATGTATGGAGATATTTATTAGTAGGCTAACCATTGAGTTTTCTTCTTCCAACAGAGAAATTGCAAATTAATCGATGACGGATAGAGATGTGGTGTGGCACTACGTGGACAATTTGGCCTCGGGGTTTAGGTGTAATTACTGCAATAAGGAAAAGAAAGGCGATGGTGCCACATGGTTGAAAGAACATTTGGCAGGACGCGGATCGGTGCGCATTCGGTCACTTGTCACTGTGGACGCCCTGGCAACGGGCGCCATTGAGAGGGCCCACCGGGCAGCCACAGAGCCACCCGACGTGCCCGCCCTATCTTGTTCCTCTGCCACGGCAGGGCGGCAGGCGGAACACCTTGATCGTGGCAATGTTATCCCGAGACACACCAGATGATACGGGACGGGACCCGTGCAATTAATAGCCCCACGCCCCTCTGCCAAAGCATGGCAGGAACTGACGCTGCGGCGGGAGCAGTTGGATATGTCAGGCCATGCGCGCTCATTTAATGCGGCCTTGGACCTCTGACGGGCGGACACCTCATCGGTGGGCCCCTTGGGGGCCTCTCTGGGTCATCGGGGAACCTAGTGCTCGGGGGTACTGTTTACCTCCCCGAGCACTCTCTCCCGGGAATGCTTATCCCTGTATGAACCTTCGGGGAACCGAGAGCCCGGGGGGCTGCCACGAGCAACCCCGAGCACTCTCTCCCGAGCACTTTTCGCACAGGTCTTTCGGGGAACCGAGAGCCCGGGGGGCTGCCACGTGCAGCCCCGGGCACTCTCTCCCGAGCACTTTCGCACTGGTCTTTCGGGGAACCGAGAGCCCGGGGGGCTGCCACGTGCAGCCCCGAGCACTCTCTCCCGAGCACTTTCGCACTAGCCTTCGGGGAACCGTGCGCTCGGGGACTACTGCGCGCAGTCCCCGAGCGCTCTCTCCCGAAACTTAGCCCTTCTGATCATCGGGGGACTAGGGTGCTCGGGGGAGACCGGGCACCTCCCCGAGTACTTTCTTCCCGGTACTTAGACTCTACGGGTCATCGGGGAACTGGGGTGCTCGGGGACTAGAGACTGTGGCCCCGAACACCTTTCTCCCGGAACTTGGACTTTCCTCATCCCGCAGGAGGGACCTCGCGGGATGGTGACACGTGGTAGACGGCTGGCCTGGCCTCGGGACTCAGGGACCCCCGGTTCCTGATACACCGACAGTAGCCCCCGGTTCCTGATACACCGACAGTAGCCCCCGCGCAGATCGAGGAAAATACGCCTGGCAGCCGCTGACGCCGCACGACCAGCGGGAGATTCGCCTGGCAGTTGCGTCGACCGAGGAAACCGTCCCGCCGAGTGCACCGTTGGCAGGAAACATTTGAATCCTCTGAGATATAAAAGGGGGAGGGGATCGATCCGCCCCCCTCTTTACGCTATCTTGCGATCTTGTTCTCGTTTTCTTCGTGCTCTGGAGCCCTTAGAACTCCTTTAGGCGGTCAGAGCGCTTCTCCTCCTTCCTCTCCACCGCCCGACAACCTCCCCTCTCGTCAAGATGCCGAGAGCCGGAGGAAACCGCCATGACAGGACTCCGGACAGCGTGATGTCGGAATCTCGCTTGAAGAATGAAGAGGCGGCGGATAAGATCAGGAAGCTGCTGGTCCCCGAGGGCCAGCAGGGAGCCTCGGTGGCGACGCCAGCGAACTTTCCGCCGGCGACGACCATTCCCGGGCGCATCATCTTGTTCACGTCTTTCGTGGCGGCGGGACTGGTGCCGCCGTTCTCAACGTTCTTCCTCCAAGTCCTCGACACCTATGGCATCCAGTTGGTGCACTTGAGCCCCATCTCCGTCGTAGTGCTGGCGGTGTTCGCGCACCTGTGCGAGATGTTCGTGGGAGTGGCGCCTTCGGTGACGCTTCTCCGACACTTTTTCATCCTACGGTCGGCTGGGAAGAAGAGGGGGTACTCCACGACAGACGTCACGGGGTGCTGCAATCTTCGACTGCGAGATGGCTTGGGGGAGCAGTACATCCCCCAGGTGCTGCGCAGCAAATGGGAGGAGTGGCGGCGGGACTGGTTCTTCGTCGACGTCGACCCCGATGACCGTCTCGCTCTATCGGAAGTGGCGGCGGAGCCCCAGAAGTCGACGTGGGAGGTGCCGCCGCCGGAGGACGCGAGGTTGAAGCCGGTGTTCAAGCGCATCAAATTCCTGCGCGACTCCGGGCTGACCTCGGTAATGGTGGTGGCGGACTTCTTGCGCCGCCGCCTGGCGCCCCTGCGGGAGCGGGCCCAGCTGTGCTGGCTCTACACCAGGCCCGAAGATATCACCCGGATCCAAATCGGCACAAGCTGGGATCTGGGCCCAGCGGAGCTGAGGGGCATGACCCGAGTGGTGACCGGTGTGGAGGACACGAGCCGGGCGGTGCTCCCGTGGCCGGAGATGGCGCTCTGCGCTAACCCCGAGCCCGTGGTGATCTTGGCGAAGCTGCCGGAGTTCGACGCCTAGGGACTCGTGGACCGGCCGAGGAGTCGGAGCCCCGAGGCGCCCGAACTCCCTGGGTTGGACGAGGTGGCCAGCGAGGAGGCTGCGAGCAGCCCGGTGCGGGCCGGTGGCCCGGGCGCCGCGTGCAGCGAGCCGCAGGCCAGCGGTAGAGCCGCTGCGGGAAGCAGCCGCCGCACCGGAGAAGAGGGCACCGCCGACAGCGCAGCGGCGGCGGCGCAGGGAGACCGGGGGAAGCGCCCCCGAATCTACATCCCCGTGCCGGAGTCCCCGCCGTCGCCATCGGCAGCGGCGTGGCGACGGCGGCGTTCCCGGCCTTGGAGCCGCGCCTCGTGAGGATGGGGCCTGACTCGGCGCCTGGAGACCACGCGGTGGCCCCGCCGAGCCCCCGGCGGAAGAGGAGACGGGAGGATTCCGGGCCGGCACCGCCGGGCCCGGAGTTCAGGCTCCCCGCGGCCAAATGGCAGTACCGGGGAACTATGACCGCGTAAGTTTCATTTTTCGCTCTTTCTTGGGCGCTCTCCGCTCGAACTAAACTTCGGTTTTGACCTTCGTCTGCCTCCTGCAGGCCACCCACGGGCGCCGCCGAGGGCGAAGGAACGCCGGCGCTGGCGCCAGTGCCCGAGCCAAGCCAGCCGGCGGAGCCGAGGCAGGCGGACGCGGCGATGGCGGGGGGGCCAGCGGACGCGGCGGCCGAGGGGAGGACGGTGGAAGCGGCAGCTGAGGCGGGGACGCAGCCGTCGCCCGAACCCTCGGTGCCGGTGGAACGTACCCCGGGCGTGCAGAGCCCGGGGCGGATGATGGCGGAAGCAGTGGCCTTGCCGGGGGCCGGCGGATGCGGCGGCCGAGGCGGGAACGCAGCCGTCGCCCGAGCGCCCGGCGCCGGTCGAACCTACCCCGGGCGTGCCGAGCCCGGGGCGAATGACCGTGTGGCGACCCTCGGGGACCCCGAACCCCCCGGAGGCGGATCGCGGGGAAACCAGCGCTCCACCGGCGCCCGGCCGGCCTGCCGACCCCTTCCTGGCCGCGATCGAGGGCGTCCAGGTGGCGGTCGAGCGGCTGGGCGCGGCGGTGGACGCGAAGGAGGGGCAGCTTGAAGCGGAGCGTGCCCGGCTGGACTTGGAGAGGGCGCAGCTTGCGAACTCCCGGGAAGAGGCCCGCGCGGCGGCTGCGCGAGAGCAGAAGCTTTTGGAGGATACCCGCGCGGAGGTCGCGCGGGAGCGGGAGATTTTGAAGACCGCCCGCGCCGAAGCCGCGCGAGAGCGAGAAGGCGCTGCCCGCCTGGTTGAGGCGTCGCGGCAGAAGGCTGCCGAGGCCCTTGCCATGAAGGCGCAGGCGCAGGAACGGGAGGAGGCGGTCGCGGGCCGCGAGAAGGCGGCTGAGGACCTCCGGGCTGAGCTAACCCATCGAGAGGGCGAGGCCGATCGGACGCGCGCCAGCCTCCAACGTTGGAAAGATGAGCTCCAGGAAATTGAAGGAGATGTCCGACGGTGGGAGGAGGACGTCTCCATCCGGGAGGTCGACAACGAGATCACGGCGGCGGAGCTGGGCGCTCGGGAAGACTCGCTGACCCGCCGGGAGGGGGAGAATGCCGCGGCGGCGGCGGCCGTTGCCACCAGGGAGGAGGAGAACGCCAAACACGAGGCAGAGCTGACCGCCCACGAGCGGGCTTTGTCCGAACTGGTGGCACAGACGAAGCAGGCCACCGGCCTCGTATCCGGCGCCGGCGCTTCAGGTGCGGCCAGGGGCCAGGGTCTCGAGGAGCAGCTTCGGGTCGCGAAGGAGAAGCTTGAGGCTGCCTTTGTTTCGCGGGTCAACTTGCAGCAGATGTTGGAGGACGTACTCCGGCGGATGCGGCGGGCCGTGGAGGGGGCCAGCCTTGGCCGACTCGTCGCGGACGAGAAGAGCGATGGCCCCGGACGGCAAGTCCTTGGGCTTCAACAAGTCTGTGAGCGCCTCGAGGCGCTGCCCTGGGCCGTCCAGGAGCTTGACGCCTGGGAAGGACGCGGCTTGGCCCAAGCGGTGGCCGAGCACGTCCTGGCCTGCTACCGGAGCAGAGACTCGAACTTCCCGCTGGAGCCAGCGCGGGAAGGAGTGGTCGAAGCCGAGGGAGAGGCCGCCCGGGAAGCAGTTCGGAGCACCGCTGCCGAGGTGGCGGCCGGCTTCAAGCGGGAAGTGCCGCCGCCGCCAGCCCCCGGGGATGGCCAAGATGACTCCGACGCCGACTCTGCCTCTGATTAGGCTTTTGTAGTAGCTTCTTTTATTTTTGTCTTAGCTGGATGTAAATATGGGAGTGAACCCTTAGAAATGCTTGTATTCCCCTTGTGAATATAATGGAAGCTTTTCTTTGGGCTTGCAACTCCGGTGCTCTTGAGTACTTAGCGTTTCTTCTGAGGTTTTGCCTTGAAGCCCCGGGAAGTACTCAGTCGAACCGTTCCCGACCTTTCCGTCCCCGAGAACGAAGTCGTCCCGATCATCTTTCTCGGCGTGTTCAGCCCTCGAGCCCTCGCGAGTCCATATTGGCTAAGTCAAGAGACAAAGACACGAACTTCCTTGCTCGGGAGGTGGATCGATCCAGCACGGAACACGCCATGACCGGTGAGCACTTTTTCACCTTGCGACCACTCAGTCAGCAGACCGGAGACACGCATGGGCGGGAATGCGACCAAGAGTCCCCATGGTTCGGTGGTGCCCGGGCTTAAGACGGACTGAACCGAGCACCGACAGCCCGCCCCTGAGGCATAGGCTCCGGACTACTCGAGTGGCTTGAGCGATAGGATTACCCAGGACACCCAGGGACTCGGTAGTGCTCGGGGCCCTTAAAAGCTGACCGAACACCATGACCACCACGAAGGACTTCGGTCGGACATTGCCGCACGTACGGTACACCTTTCTACGGACCGTTCTGTCGTTCTAGGAAAAAGGTAGACACACGGTAGGGTTTTGTGCGCGAGGAGATCATCTCACCGGGCAGATTAGAATACGAGGGCCCCCGAGGATGACTCGGGAACAAAATACTATTGAACACAAATTCATCTGAATTTAATCACTCACCGGACAGCTATCGGCCCTTCGGCAGGCCGATCCAGGAGGAGCGTGCGCTCCGAGCTCGGGGTGCCCGGGGGCTTGGTTCCTTCAGCCGGGGCACCCGAGCGTCAAGGAGCACGCGAGGAGCCCGGGGTTGGGTGATCTCGACCACTCATGCCTAAGCGGTAGGACCACCCGAGGACCCCTGGGGCCGATCAGTGACCTGGGCATCGAGGCCCTCGCGGTCGAGCTGCTTTTGGTTTGATTGTCGACCTGTGACTTGAGAGAGAATAGGGAATTTCTTTGCTTGGTGCGCTCTGTTAGTGCGGTACTTGTTATAGACTGCTCTCGTTTTCGACCCGAGACCTCTCGAATACCCGGACCGGCGGATAAGAGCGGGCAGAGGCATAACCCAGAGATCCTATGGTTCGGTGGCGCCCGGGTATGACAGACCAGACCGAGCACCGACAGCCCGCCCCTGGGGCCTGAGCTCCGGACTACTCGAGCGGCTCGAGCGATAGGATTACCCAGAGCACCCAGGGACTCGGTAGTGCCCGGAGATCAGCCACGACACCGAACACCACAGCCTACCACATCGGACGTAAGTCAGCGGCAGCTGCTCGCGCGCATACCGATCGGGATTCTTTTATCAGCGGGGAAAATGAGAGAGCGAACTTTTCTCGCACAATCGAGCACCTCACCAGACAGATTAAACTATGGAATCCAGAAAAAAGAAATTGACATACGATTGCATATTAACATTTTCACTGAATTGACAATTTTTACAAGGTTGGGTGACTTACCCAGCTAGTGATAGCCCCCGGTCAACTTGGGCGGGGGTGAAGCCCCCGGCCTGGTTGACCTGAGCCGCGAGCATGGTCGTCTACGGGTAGAACCTGCGCAGGTGCTCGATGTTCCACGGGTTGGGAAGCGGCTGCCCATCTTCTGCTGCCAACCTGAAAGAACCTTCTCGCGGGACCGTGATCACGGTGAAGGGACCCTCCTCCCACATAGGGGACAGCTTATTCTTTCCTTCGCGCGACTGGATGCGTCGGAGAATTAGGTCCCCCACCTCAAAGGACCGTGCCCGGACATGGCGCTGGTGGTAGCGCCGCAAACTTTGCTGGTACCGAGCCGCCCGGACGGCTGCACGCCGTCGGTGCTCCTCCAGGTAGTCGACGTCGTCGCGCCTCAGCTGCTCTTGCTCACCCTCAGAGTATGCATGCACCTGAGGGGAGCCTAGAGTGAGCTCGGAGGGGAGGATCGCCACAGCGCCGTAGACGAGGAAGAATGGGGTCTCCCCGGTGGCGCGGCTTGGCGTGGTCCGATTAGCCCATAGCACGGCAGGCAGCTCGTCCACCCATCCCTTCCCGTGCTTTGCGAGCACGTCATAGGTCCGGGTTTTGAGGCCCTTCAGTATCTCCGCGTTGGCGTGCTCGACTTGCCCGTTACTCCGAGGATGAGTGACAGAGGCGAAGCAGAGCTTGATGTCGAGGTCTTCGCAGTAGTCCCCGAACAGGGCACTCGTGAACTGGGTGCCGTTGTCGGTGATGATCCGGTTCGGGACGCCAAAGCGACGGGTGATGCCGCGGATAAACTGGAGTGCTGTGCTCTTTGTCAACTTGATGACTGGGACCGCCTCCGGCCACTTGGTGAACTTGTCGATGGCGACGTAGAGGTACCCATAGCCCCCGATTGCTCGGGGGAATGGACCCAGAATGTCCAACCCCCAGACCGCGAAAGGCCATGACAGGGGGATGGTGTGAAGAGCCTGAGCTGGCTGGTGAATCTGCTTTGCGTGGAACTGGCACGCCCTGCAGCGCCGAACCAGCTCGGAAGCATCCTGGAGAGCTGTAGGCCAGTAGAAACATTGCCGGAAGGCCTTCCCGACCAGCGTGCGGAACGATGAATGGCCACCGCACTCGCCCTCATGGATCTCAGCGAGAAGCTCGCCGCCTTCTGCCCGGGAGATGGATTTCAGGAGGACGCCTCCTGCGCTACGCCGGTAGAGATCCCCATCTACTATGGCATAGCGTTTGGACTGCCGAGCAACTCTTTCGGCAAACGCCTCATCCCCGGGAAGGGACTTTTCCTTCAAGTACCCTCGGATGTCGGACATCCACGAGGTATCTTGAGAACATTCAGCAAGTGCAGCACACTCGCCGGACGGTGGCACCCTGACGGGGCTTCCCACTGAGGGCACCGCCGGGGTCCCCTGAATTGAGTTCGAGGTTTCCCCTTCGTCCTGTTCGGCAGGCAGGACGGAAGGCCGTGTGAGTCTTTCTTCAATGACTCCGGCAGGGACGCGCACACAGGAGGAGGCCAGGCGGGAGAGCTCGTCGGCCAGAGCGTTGTCGCGGCGAGGGATGTACCACAACTCAAGGCCATCGAAGCGCCTCTCTAGCTTCCTGACTGCTGCCACGTACGCCACCATTTGAGGATCCGTGCACTGGTACTCTTTGGACACCTGGTTGATCACCAGCTGGGAATCTCCCTTGACCAGGAGGCGACGAATCCCGAGCCCCACCGCAGCTCGGAGGCCGGCGATGAGACCTTCATATCCCGCCATGTTGTTGGATGCGCGGAACTGCAGCTGCACAACGTACTGGAGTTCTTCACCCGTTGGGGAGGTGAGAACCACTCCGGCCCCCGTGCCTTTCAGCGTGAGGGAACCGTCGAAGTGCATGACCCAGTATCCGGGCGCGTCGTGCCCGGGATACGCAGAAATCTCTTCTGGGACGACCTCGGGGACAGGTGTCCACTCTGCCATGAAGTCGGAGAGCGCCTGGCTTTTGATCGCTTGGCGACTGACAAAGTGCAGGTCGAACTCCGCCAGCTCCATCGCCCACTTGACAACTCGCCCGGTGCCTTCTCGATTCCGGAGGATGGGTCCCAGCGGATACGTGGTAACCACCGAGACCTTGTGTGCTTGAAAGTAATGGCGCAGCTTCCGGGAAGCGATGAGCACGGCGTAGAGCAGCTTCTGAGCCTGGGGATACCTTGCTTTGGCCTCCCGGAGGACTTCACTGACGAAGTACACCGGTCGCTGTACCCGGCGAGCCCGGGCGGTGGCTTCACCCGAGGGGCTGTTACAGCCCCCAGGCTCGGCGGCGTGGTCGGGGCTGGCTGGGTGCCCAGGCTCGACTCCCTGGTCGGGAGGAGCAGAGTGCTCGGACTCGACCCCTTGCTCAGGGGGAGCCAAGTGCTCGGGCTCGACCCCTTGCTCAGGGGGAGCCAAGTGCTCGGGCTCGACCCCCTGCTCGGGGGGGAGCCGCGAGGACTGGGGAGTGCCCGGGGGCGGCCGGGAGCTGGGACCCAGCACCTGGCCCCGCGCACTCGTCGCGCTCCACCACCAACACCGTGCTTACGACCTGAGGAGTGGCCGATACGTAGAGCAGTAGGGGCTCACCTTCGGAGGGAGCCACCAGCACGGGTGGTGAGGTGAGGTACTTATTCAGATCGCGGAAGGCCTGCTCGGCCTCCGGCGTCCAGTCGAAACGACCGGTCTTCTTCAGAAGCTTGAAGAGGGGGAGCCCTCGCTCCCCGAGCTTGGAGATGAAGCGCCCGAGGGCCGCCATGCAGCCGGCGAGACGCTGGACCTCTTTGAGTCGAGCCGGGGGTCGCATCTGCTCGATGGCCCGGATCTTCTCTGGATTGGCCTCGATTCCTCGGCCGGAAACCAAGAAACTGAGGAGCTTGCCCGCCGGCACCCCGAAGACACACTTCTCGGGGTTGAGCTTGAGGCGGGTGGTGCGGAGGCTGTTGAAAGTCTCGGCAAGGTCCTCGAGCAGGGTAGCGCGGTCTCGGGACTTGACCACGAGATCGTCGATGTAGGCTTCGACGTTGCGGCCAACCTGTGAATCAAGGGTAATGCAAATGGCGCGCTGGAAAGAAGACCCAGCATTGCGCAAACCGAAAGGCATTGAAATATAACAATAAGTCCCCACCGAGGTGGTAAAGGCAGTTTTTTCTTCATCCTCTACGGCCATGCGGATCTGGTGATACCCAGAGTTTGCATCTAAAAAATATAAAAGATCGCATCCCGCGGTTGCATCTACAATTTGATTAATGCGGGGCAAGGGAAAAGGATCTTTAGGGCAAGCCTTATTTAGGTCTATGTAGTCCACACACATGCGGAGCTTGCCGTTGGCCTTGGGGACGATGACTGAATTTGCCAGCCAGTCGGGGTGGAGGACCTCTCGGATAAACCCGACGTCGATGAGCTTGCTGATCTGCTCCCGGATGAACTCCTGGCGCTCAGGCGCCTGCCGCCGGACCTTCTGCTTCACCGGGTGGGTGTCCGGGCGCACCGCCAAGTGATGCTCGATCACCTCCCTAGGGATCCCGGGCATGTCGGACGGTTGCCATGCAAACACGTCGACGTTAGCCCGGAGGAAGGTGACGAGCGCGCTTTCCTATTTGCTGCCCAGGTCACCGCCGATCCGGACAACCTGGGTAGCGTCTTCGCCCACCACGACCTCCTTCGTGGAAACAGAGGAATCGGCAGCGAGTCGGGGTTTGGATGAAGAGGGTCCCAGGCCCCCTGGCCAGCCTTCGATCTCGGCCTGAGCTGAGACCAAAGCCATGTACGACTGCTCGGCGCAGGAAACAGCGCCACCGGAATCAGCAGTCACGGAGATGGGGCCTGCTGGGCCCAGCATCTTAGCCGTGAGATATGCATAATGGGCGGCCATCATGAATTTGGCGAGCGCCGGGCGCCCGAGGATGGCGTTGTAGGGGAGGGGGAGCTCCGCGACGTCGAAGAGGGCGTTCTCCGTGCGGAAGTTGTCCCGACTCCCGAAGGTCACGGGTAGCTCGACCTGCCCGAGAGGCAGGGAGCGCCCGGGCGTCACTCCGCAGAATGGAAGCGACGGTTTTAGGCGCCGGGAGGGCACCTGCAACTTCTCGAAGGCCTCCTTGGATAGGAGGTTGAGGCCTGCACCCCCATCGATCAGCACTCTACCGACCTTGACATTGCAGATGGTGGGGGACACTACCAGGGGTAGCTGCCCCACGGCTCCAGTACTCGCGAGGTGATCGGCCATGCTGAACGTGATCGGGGCGTCCGACCACCTCAGGGGCCTGGCGGCCTCTTCGCTCGGGGTTGCTGAGCACACCTCGCGCCGCATGGTCTTGATGCCACGCCGCGAGGAAGGCGTGTAGGCGCCTCCGTCGATGAAGACGACGGTATGCTCGGGCTCCTAGAAGCCAAGCTCGGCGTTGCCGGGGGCGGCCTCGGCATCGCCTTCCCCGCGGGACTTGTCACGCTCCCTCTGGCGTCGCTCGACGAGACCTTTGACCGTACGACACTAAGTGAGATCGTGCCATCTGGTCTGGTGTATGGGGCACCATTTGCCTGGCTCGGGCCCCGCTGGAGCGAGGGCCCTCGCTGGAGCAGGAGCCCGGCCGGGTGCCGGGGCTCTTGCGGGAGCCGGTGCCCTAGCTGGTGCCGGGGCCCTCACGGGGGCCGGGGCCCGAGGAGGGGCCCTGGCTGGGGGCCTTGCGGGCGTGGGCTGTCTGTCGGCGGCCGCCCGACGTTCTTGCCGGCGGTCGGGCTCTTGGGTCGGCCTACGGGCGGGGCCCTGGGCCGGTTCGACAGGAGCGGCGTCGCACCTTCTTCTCTTCTTCTTTTCCCGCCTGTCGGAACGGGAAAAACTTGGCTGGTCGGCGGTGGGGTGCGGAGCATGCCACGTCCGGGCCTCCGCCGCCTTGGCGCACTTGTCGGCCAGCGCGAAGAGCTTCGCAGTGGTTTCGATTTCGTGCGTACCTAGCTTTTCAAAAATCCGCTCGTCGCGGACGCCCTGCTGGAAGGCGACGATGACAACGTGGGGGGCTACCCGCGGGATGGTGTTGTGGACCTGGCTGAAACGCTGGATGAAGCGTCGCAGTGTCTCGCCCTCTTGTTGCTTGACGGCGTGGAGGTCGCACTCCAAACCGGGGCGGGTGAATGTGCCTTGAAAATTAGCCACAAACTGGTGGCATAGGTCATCCCAGGAGCTAATAGATCCTGTGGGTAAGTTCATGAGCCAAGAACGGGCAGAGCCCCTCAAGGCAACATGGAAATAATTTGTCATCACCTTTTCGCTGCCCCCGGCCGCTTGGACGGCCGTAGTGTAGATCTGGAGGAACTCGACGGGGTCGATGGACCCGTCGTACTTCTCCAGCAGCTCAGGGCGGAACTTGGAGGGCCATTTGACCCAACGGAGCTCAGTGGTGAAGGCACGGCAACCGGTGCCGTACCCCGTGGCGCGGGTGGCATTCTTTGGCGGCGAATGCCGGCGAGCCGGGGATTCCTGGCGATTGTGGGCCGGGAAAGAGGAAGCCTGATCTTCTACCTCGGCCTCCTGCCGGGTTTCTCGCTGGCGCTCGAGGGTGACACGCGCATCTTCGTGGCCCCTCCGCTCGTTGAGACGCAAGCGGAGGTCCTGGGCTTCGGACGTGGCCAGGGGGGTGGCGCTCCGCCTGCGAACGTTGCCCATTGATGAGCCGGTTCTGGCAGTGCCACGCTGGGTGGTGGTGCGGGAACTCCCGGCCAGCACCTGGCGGCGAGCAGTGCCGACCAGGGCGGCGACGTCTTGGATCCAGCGGCCTTCCGGAGTGTTCGGCGTCGCCTGGACAGGCGGATGCCTGAGGAGAGCGTGCGCCGCAAGTAGCGCACTTCCGGGGCCGGCCTCGCCGAAGGCGAGCCTACGCCGCAGAGGCACACGGCGCTGTCCAGAAGCGGACCTGGCGGCCGGGGTTTCGACCACCTGCTGGGGATCGGATGGCGCACCGGCGGCGGCGGCGGCAGCCCTGCTGGGCCCAGCGCCCTGGTCCCCTTGGGAGGGGGAAGCCGCGCGTGCAGATAGTGGCTGCTGCTGGAACGCAGCAACGACTGGGGCCTCCTGGACGTCGGGCAGCATTTCCTCACTAGAAGTGGAGCCGGAACGCTGGAGACGGTGTCCACCGGCCATTTTTTCCTGCGGAAGAAAACAAACGAACAGATTCAGGGATGTTCCCCCCTACCTGGCGCGCCAGCTGTCGGAAGATTAGCTCCTGTCGCAGGGATCCCGAGAGACCCCTTTTTAGAGATTCGGCCGAGGGGATGATCCTGAATAAGTTCGTCAGAGAAATAAATGGAAGTGGATGTAAATGCAACGGCCGGTGATGGGGGATGATCGACCTAGTGCAAAGAGAAATAAATGCACCGGAGTTTAGACAGGTTCGGGCCGCACGGGGGCGTAATACCCTACTCCTGTATGGATGCAATAACGGTCCTGAGGGAGATCCCTCGAGGATGTATCTGGTTACAAGAATATAGTGTCTAACTAAGAGCTTGAGACTCCCTGTTCTTGGGCAAGGACTGCGGTTTGGTTCTTGGTGCTTCTGTTGATTGCTCGATGCCTGCGGTCTCTTGCTTTATTGATCCTTTCTTTTTCTCTCTCTCTTTTCTCTTCTGTGTGCCGACCCTTTTATGCACTCGTCGGCAGCGACATGCTTCGAACGGGAAGGAGGGGGCACAAGTTCTAAGACGCCGCGGCTGAGAAAGGCGTCATCATTTCCTCTGGGCGAAGTGACTGGGGCGGTGGAAAAATGCGGCGCGCGTCCGGTCACTTGTCACTGTGGACGCCCTGGCAACGGGCGCCGTTGAGAGGACCCACCGGGCAGCCACAGAGCCACCCGACGTGCCCGCCCTGTCTTGTTCCTCTGCCACAGCAGGGCGGCAGGCGGAACGCCTTGATCCTGGCAATGTTATCCTGAGACACACCGGATGATACGGGACGGGACCCGTGCAATTAATAGCCCCACACCCCTCTGCCAAAGCATGGCAGGAACTGACGCTGCGGCGGGAGCAGTTGGATATGTCAGGCCACGCGCGCTCATTTAATGCGGCCTTGGACCTCTGACGGGCGAACACCTCATCGGTGGGCCCCTTGGGGGCCTCTCTGGGTCGTCGGGGAACCAAGTGCTCGGGGGTACTGTTTACCTCCCCGAGCACTCTCTCCCGGGAATGCTTATCCCTGTATGAACCTTCGGGGAACCGAGAGCCCGGGGGGCTGCCACGAGCAACCCCGAGCACTCTCTCCCGAGCACTTTTCGCACAGGTCTTTCGGGGAACCGAGAGCCCGGGGGGCTGCCACGTGCAGCCCCGAGCACTCTCTCCCGAGCACTTTCGCACTGGTCTTTCGGGGAACCGAGAGCCCGGGGGGCTGCCACGTGCAGCACCGAGCACTCTCTCCCGAGCACTTTCGCACTGGCCTTCGGGGAACCGTGCGCTCGGGGACTGCTACGCGCAGTCCCCGAGCGCTCTCTCCCGGAACTTAGCCCTTCTGATCATCGGGGGACTAGGGTGCTCGGGGGTGACCGGGCACCTCCCCGAGTACTTTCTTCCCGGTACTTAGACTCTACGGGTCATCGGGGAACTGGGGTGCTCGGGGACCAGAGACTGTGGCCCCGAACACCTTTCTCCCGGAACTTGGACTTTCCTCATCCCGCAGGAGGGACCTCGCGGGATGGTGACACATGGTGGACGACTGGCCTGGCCTCGGGACTCAGGGACCCCCGGTTCCTGATACACCGACAGGTGCCTCCAGATGTGCGTGATTATTTCAGATATGAGCTGGATAGGGCAAGATATAAGAGGAAGTGAAAGGATGAGGAGAGGGTTCAGAGGCAATAATCAGCAAGAGTTCAGGTAGATTTGACAAGCGACAATGATGACACAGAAGAGGAACATGTGCAGCGTGCCGTGGCTCAGTCGAGGGACGAGGAAGAGGACAAGCGAGTCCTACGAGCATGGAGGTGGTAGTGGTACTGACATAGGGGGCTCTGTGTTAACGAGGATGCTAAGGAGAGCATCTTCAACAAGAGAGCCACCACCAAGTGTCAGAGATTACAATGTTGCTTTAGCAAAATCCCCTGTGCAGCCGAGGATTGACACCGGGTCATGGAGTGCGAAGGGAAAGAAAGTGAAGAAAGCTATTGATTTGGCATGGTCCAAATTTTTGCACACTTCAGGCATTCTTGGTAGAAGGGCAGACGATGTATTCTTTGTCGCTGCAGTGAAAGAAACACAGAAATGGGGTGACTGATTAAGTTTGTAATGAAATTATTGTTGTCATATTTCTTTCTTTTTGACTTCTGACCATTTGTTCCGTAACAGGCGAGGGGGTACCATCTCCAACTAGTCGGGATATAGATGGTAAGTATCTAGATGAGAACGAAAGTGCATTGATGAAAATATTAGAAAAGTGGAAGCTAGAATGGCCAGAGTATGGTGTGACCATAATGTGCGATTCGTGGATGGGACCGACGCACATGAGTATTATTAATTTTCTTTTATATTGCAATGGTCGAATGTTTTTTCACAAGTCTATAGATGCGACTGGCTACAGTCAAGATGCAAAGTATTTGAATAAGGTATATTATTTTGCTAAGTTGGTAACATAGTATTTCAATTGTTGCATATTTATTTGGTTCATTCTTTTATGCAGAGATAAGAGCAGTGGTCAATGATTTGGGGCCACAAAATATTGTGCAGATTGTGACTGATAACGGGTCCAACTACAAGAAGGCCTGTCAGGTTCTCAGAAGGGAATATCCAGCTATCGCGTGGCAGCCTTATGTGGCGCACACGATAAATTTAATGTTGAGATCAGTTGGTGATTTTAGAGAACACGACATGGTCATCCAAAGTGCAAGGTCCATATCGCGATGGTTGTACAATCATTCAAAACTACATGAAATGATGAAGGTCACGATTGGTGGAGAGTTGGTGAGGTGGAATGCCACAAGATTTGGCACAAACTACCTATTTCTTGATAGCATTCTACGTCGAAAGGATAGGTTAATGCAATGGATGGCATCTAGTGAGCTCCAACAATCTTGATACATTAGTTCTGATATTAGGAGATATGCACACAGTTGCCTATCCAGCTTACCATGGTGGGACAATCTTAAAATGGTTGTCGATTCTGTCCAACCATTGTATGCATTTCTCCGCTTTTCTGATCAGGACAAGGCGCCAACATTAAGTGAGGTGCTCCTGAGATACACCATTGTGAAGAAGGAGTATGAGGTGTTGTATCGCAGTGATAGGGATTCTTTTAAAAAGTACATGGCAATTATCGATTGCAGAATGCATGATCTAGCCAATGGGACCTACATGAATGCCGGTAATACACTCCTACCACTTGCTGTCTTATTTATACTGATGCTTGTGTTTCTAATGCTTATGGTACTAATGCTTCGATCATCAACTTGCAGCGGCCGCTCTGAACCCCCGCACGCATTACGCGTATGGCACAGATCCAAACTTGTTCAAAGATCTCCGTGCGGTATTCGAGAGGATGATCGATGTTAGTACTGCTGTGGAAGCACTTATTGAGGCTGAAACATATCGGACAAAGTCTCTCTCGTTCGCAGGTCCGCTCGCTGCACGGATGGCTTGTGACGGCAGGACTCATCCTGGTATGAAAACCTTTACATATCTATCTGTTGCATCATTTATCTACTTTTCTGAGCCTCATATCACTTTACCTACTTGCAGCGTAATGGTGGTCTATGTTTGGTTCATCTACACCTACATTATCAATGCTTACCAGACGCCTAGTGTCTCAGTGCGCTTCATCTAGTGGGTGTGAGAGGAACTAGAGTACATTTGCATTTGTCCACACGAAAGTTCGCAACCGTTTAAGCTACACGAAGCTCCATAAGTTGGTATATGTCAACTGCAACTTGAGAATACAAAACAATTTGGATGCAGGTATCAGGTCGATTGTTGATGATGATCCATTTCAACGCCTTATGGAGCTCACATTGAACGAGGAGAACAATCCGCTCCGAGACTGGATGGAGACCGGCAGATCAAATGCAACCCCTGAGCTTGATGAGGAGGACACAGATAGTGACATACCCCTGCCTACTCACCTAGTGATAGACACAACGAACACATAGGACTTACAGCAGTGGGCTGGTACAGTGGTTGGTGACACACACGAGAAAGAGGAAGAAGCAAATTACGCATACAAAAAAAAGCAAGAAGACTAAGGGTAAGGGCAAAAGACAAGTGCAAAGCGATGAGAGCATGGATAGTGACCCAAAGAGCCCAACTTACCAAGAATCGAATGACAGCAGCTCAAAGATAGACATCGGTGATGATGATGGTTAAGGCGGCGATGTTCGTCCATGCCAATCCTCTGTCGTTCCTCCCGTGCAATTCACTGGTGAGAGTCAGTTTTGCATGCCACATAGGATCAGGACCATAGTGCCCCATCCTCACAGAGGCATATAATACAGGGTGGCCACGATGGACCACAAGATAGTGTGAGCTATTCCAGCAGCTATGGCATGGAGAGTAGTTCTGGATCGTATTCGTACCACTATCCTGTCCATGATGCTCAGTCAGAGCCTCCTATTCAGTGGGTCTATGAGTGGCAAGACCCTGAGTTTTATGCCATTTTGCAAGGACAATAGTCAACCACTTCTACATGGATAAGGCAAATATGGGCTGCGTTTAAGGCAGAGTTGCTATCGACATGATGGATAATGCTAATATCCACCGAGGAGTACAATATGGCTGAATTTCATCGTCCCCCAAGCTGATGGTTCTAAAGGTGATAAAAATTTACTTTTTGCAACTACTTTATTTCCATACCATGGTATTATACTATTTTTTTTCCATTTCGTAGGTTGCACATGGCGTGGATACCATGGTAAGTGCTGATGGATGGGATGTAATTGCGTTTTTAGCTTTACTACGGACAATTCGATATATATTTATTAATTTCAGGCGCTGCATATGTAATGTACGTATATATTCGATGAAACAATTATATGTTCGTGCTCGCATTGCTATTATTATCTGTTTGTTATCTTGGAAACTTCCAAAATATAGCAAAGGTCATGTCAAATTTTTTTCTAATGTAACAAAACATACCATGATATTATACTATTTTTTCCTTGATTTATTGGTGATTTTTTATGTCTTTTATGATTTTCCTACATAATTGTTGATAACGCGCACATACCACTCGGTAATCGCTCAAAATCGTTCGGTTTTCGCTGCAAATCGGTAGGTGTTTGGACTCTCGGTTACCGTGTAAACCTATTGATTTACCGCAAAAACCACTCGGTAACCGGTCCAATTTGATCGGTTACCGAGCGGTTAAATTCGCGATTTTTTTCCAAAATTTATTTTTTTTAAAGAATTTTGTCCGAAATTTTTTAAAAATTCAAACAGTTATCACAGTTACCATAGTTTTTGGATTACCGCTGGAGCTCGATTACCGAACTTCGATCGGTAACGTGAACCATGGTCCAGTTGTGTATTTATTTGTTGAGAGGGCGTTGAATTGAAAGCCCGCTAATTGGAAGGACCAGAAGCGTACTTGTCAATTCCGATCCAGGGGTCATTCTAATTTCTTCCTGGTTTGGGTGTTTTAGTATTAAACGATACCGCTGTGCTATTTCAGAATGTAGTAATAAAACAATATAATTTATTTCTTACGTGCATTCATTCTTATAATCCATATATATGTTTTTAAAACAAAACAGTTTATTTATCATATGTATTCATTATTAAAATTGGAGAATTGCATATTTGCCACTCTTTTGACCTCCAATCTGAAATTTGCTACTATAAAACACGAATTGCAATTTGCCATCGAACCCCCTGCCGTCAAGAATCCATATTTTGGGGGCCAAAAAATAATTAACGAAATTAAAAAGAAAAATTACAGTGACATGAAAAGATAATGTTGCCCATGCCCTATCTCTATCCTCGAGAGCTCGCACGCCCATCATCCGAGCGACCCCCATCAAACGGATCCCCATCTCTCGAGCTCGTTCTCAGGCATGAACGCTGGGTCCCCAAATCCTCCTATCACTACCTCGAGTAATTGTGTATACGTTTTTCATAAAAAAAAAAGTGCGTGTATACGTGCATGGGAGTGCTGATCGCGAACGCATGTCCGGTCCGAGACCTCCGGGTTGGCCTTATGACTTTGTGCAAAGTCGCGCCACGTGCTTTAGCTTTGACGCGAGCTAGGGGGACAACTATTCCTCAAACTTGTTGAAACCGAGCACATTTTGTTTCGATTTCGAGCCCTGGGCTGGGAACGAGTAGGCACGAGCATTCGTTTTTTCTGGATTTTTAGTTTGTTTTTTCGGTGTATGAACAATTCGGTTTTCAGAATATGCAAGCTGAATATGATAGAAAATATTGGAAAATGTCTAATTTGATTTTAGTTTTCGGTTTTCACCGAACTTTATATCAGATTGTTTTGAGTATCCAAGCAATGGCTAGGGTTTTGGAGGCTGAGGATTCAGGAAAATGGGGAACAGGTGGGGGCTGCTGGGGTGGGTCAAGCCATGTGGATCGGTGGATGAGGTCAGCTGGCCAGTGGAGTCGATCAGTACAAAAATACGAACCGAATCGGCTACCGAACATCAGAAAAACGGTCAATATTGGTGGTTCGATTTTGGTTCGGTTCGATTTTTCGGTTCTAGGGGATTTTTGCCCAAGCCTAGGAACGAGATATATACGTTCACAGGCGTGCGTCCGGTATACATGATACCCAAACTCCGGCTCATTTCTTACACACAAGTCTCGTGTACCGATAACCATTTTTATTTCCTTTTTTGTGTTTATGTGTGGACGAGTGCGGCTCCGGCGGTGTAGGCGACTAGGGTCAGGTCTGCTGATTGCTGCATTTAATCTGGGCACATAACGAGCGTGGTCTAGTTCTAGAAACAAAGCTCCCTTTCAAAGAAGAAAGATATATCATGAAGAAATGTTTGTGTCCTCTATGCAACATTTACAATCATTAACACATAACATATAAAAGTCTTGTTTGAGAATATGATGGAGATGCTGTACTTTTTTTAATAAAATGAGATTTTTTTGGAGATAAAAAAATGAGATGTTGTATTGTTGCATTGTATTAAGACAGGTAAATCTACAGTTGAGATACAACGCCCCTCATCCAGCCTGCCACCGCAAAAGATCCTCTGCTAGTGCAGTCCCAGCCTCCTGGGCACCAGGCCGTGCCCTCCCGCGGGGATGCGGTGACTGGGGATTCCGGTGAGAGATCTCTAGGCCTCGACTCGGGCGGAGGCAACAGCGACGTAGGCGGCAGGTGGCACCGCTACGACAGACGGCGACCTTTGACATCTGAAATCTGAACTGCATTGCTCCTATTTGGGCACTCCAACTTAGGTAAGTTCTGACCCTAAATCCATCATGCCCAATTATCAGTTCATGAATTCAAAATTGGGCATCGTAGTTCACATCTGAGTGTTACATGAAATATTTTACTTGCCATTCATAGTTTGTATTCTACTTCCAAGGGATTGATTGTTATTTAAATCCCGACTCAACTACTGAATTTACGATGCAGTTGTCAAATAATTTGAGTGCAAGTGCACAAAAGAGACTCAGTACATGTAGCGAGTCTGATCCAAATGATACAATCATACAACTTTATATTAGCAAACCCACTAAACAATCCTTAGTTTCGTCGCCATTTAGCATTTACATACCAACATCATCATTTGATGCGTGCCTTTAATTTTTGTGAATTACATAAATGTTTGCAGTGGAATGAGTTACCTTTTAATAGGAACATATGGATGCTTATCAACTCAGGAGCACCCTTGGTGGCAATTCCAGATTACCTGTGCTACCTTCTAGCATCTCGACAACTCTAGTCATTGTTGGCCGATCAGTTGGAATCACTTGTATACACCACAAACCTACCACTATCATCTTTCTCACGAGTTCTGTGGTCTCACCATTAATCTCGGAAGCACTGCTACAGTAGTCATCCAAATGCTCATAAATCCACTGAGGAAAATATTGGCTACTAGACTCACTATTTGCATTGATATTCTTGTCCCTTGCCCCAACCATCTCAAGGACCATCATTCCGTAACTGTAGACATCAGATTTGCTACTTACTGTTCCAAATTGCTTTGAGTAGACCTCTGGGGCAATATAGCCTATTGTTCCTCTTGCACCAACAATTGAGATAGCACTCTCTTTGTTCAGGCATAGCTTGGCCAATCCAAAATCAGATATCTTAGGACAGAAATCTTGATCTATTAGAATGTTGTGGGGTTTAATGTCAAAATGCACGATGCGAGTATTGCATCCTCTGTGGAGATATTCAAGTCCTCGAGCAATGCCAATTGCTATGTCAAATAATTTCTCCCAAGTTAGTGTATTTTCACTTTTTGTGTTGTTATTGAAGGCATACCTTTCAAGTGAACCATTAGGCATGTACTCGTAAATGAGTGCCCTTTTGGATCCTTGCAAGCAAAATCCTAATAGGGTAACAACATTGACATGAGAAGTTCTGCTAATGCTAGCAACCTCATTCATAAATTCCTCCCCATCACCCTTGGTGTCTTTTAGCATCTTAACTGCTACCTGGCGGCCATCGGAGAGGTTGCCTCTGTATACATCACCAAATCCACCTTGGCCTAGCTTTACAGAAAAAGACTTTGTCATTCTTTTCACTTCTGCATAAGTGTATCTTTTTGGATGTAAATTTCTATTCTTTTGTAGAAATGACTCAATGCTTGGTGCGTCCTTCGATTTAATGGACAACAAACCATGTTTGTGAGCCAAGAAGAATGCTAGGATAAGTAGACACAGCAGCAGTAGGGCCGAGGTGCTGACAATAGCATCTGCATCAGCAACAAGGCATCAAGAGTGAATCCAATCTGCAAAGTGCTCTTGAAATCAAATTTGCAAATAATGTTTGGGAACATTCATATTTTTTTTTCCTCAAAAGGAAGGATATTTTCTCAACTGTGTGTCAGTGGATATTTTTTCTTCTTATGTCTAGAAGTAAGGTTTCAAAAAATAATGGATTTCAAAACATGGCATGTCAGTTGTTTGCATGTATTTCAAATTAGATGAAGAAAGGTACTGAGTACTGACTATATAAGCATATGATTGAATCAGGTTTGGTAAAAGATGAACATGCAAATAAGCATAGGAAACACAAAACACTGAAAGTGAGTCAAAGATTGAGGTTCCTTACCCATTCTAATTATGTTGTGATGCCCTGCAACCATTGAAGATAAGAAACTTGTAAGTGCATAGAAATTTTATAAATAAACAGATCGCAAAACTTAAGAGCATCTCCAACAATATAGATACCTGCTATCTATAAGAGTTGCACATGTCATCAATAAGTAGTACAATAGTCAACTTCTCTAATAGCATAATTATAGCATTATCTATAAAATTAATACAGGCCCACATGAAATAGACTACATATCATTGTCTTTAATGAGTAGACTATCTACTGATCAGTAACTAGCTTTTCTCTCTCTTCATTCATTCTCACCTCTATATAGGCAAAAATTTGATGTGACATCTCTTATAGCTAGCTAATATGGATTGTTGGAGACGCCCTAAAGCATTCTAGCAAAATATAAAGAGATTGCGATTAGGTAATGGATAAGAACGGATCGTGTTAGGTCAACGATAGATAGGGAAGATGGGTTGCAACTTTTCCTCCAAGGTAGTGCATGCGCATTTGGGATTATGCTTTACTTGGCAAAAAAAAAAAAGAATGATTTACGCTGACGCTTGACTGTAGGAGCTTTCGAAATACAATCAACACAACATTAGTAACAAAAGAGTTCTTAAAGGACTATTGGCTGGCTTTGTTGATCTGTATAACTGTAATTCAAGGTACCTTACTTCTCCACGAGGGCTAGAGATTCCCATGCTAACCTGTAAATGGGAGAGGAAATGACGTACACCTCTTATTTTGGTGGAGTCGGATTACAAAGGTATATAGTGGACTAGATAGATATCACAGTTCTCATTGTCGTTTCCGCGTAGTAGATTAAATACAATTCTATTGCTACAAGTAATTAACCTATGCACGATATGACTTTCAAGCTTCTTTTTTCATGGAATCTTAATTATTGCAGTTTGGACGATCTGGAAACAAAGATATGACTTTATTTTCAGACAAATTCAACCCTCCTTTCAGACTTGGTTGATAGATTTTAAGGAAGAAGTCTCTGTGCAACTTCATACATTCAAGTTTCAACTTCATTGTTCAGTTTCCAACTGGCTTAGTCTTCTTGTGTAGATTCCTTTTCTGCTTTTCTTCTTTTGTTCTTTGCAAAGCTTTGTACAGTGTGATCTCGTGTTTTTATTTTAATAATACCTACCACAGTAGGGGCCTCTCCTACTGTTTTTCCTAAAAAAATCTTATGCACGTGTGGCAACTGGCATGGGGAGATAAAGCGAGTGTATGGCATGTGTGTGACAGACAGACAGAGAACATAGTATGGAAAACCAAAGAGAGTAAGAAAGGCCGAACTAATTGGCAGTCTGGAATTGTTGGGGTAGGTTGATTTTTCATCGTATTGAGGGATTTGATATTGCAAGCTCATCGTATCTTACTCATACCCATCCATCATAGTTGAACAAATCTATTCAGGCTAACCTTAGGAGAAGTAATTAGTTTATTTCAAAGCCCTAGGAAGAAACTGGAACAAGTAATACCCATCATTACAGATTTGCAGTCATCAATTGACGGGTTAGAATACAAATTCTTGCGAGTTGCACATGATAATTGATAAGATTTCTTTAAGTTCATTCAGTGTTTTTATAGCTTTGCACTAGTTTTCAACTGCTAATGTATTTTTTTTCCAATTTTCAGCATGTTCTTGATATCATATCTTCTAGAAAGCATGCATATGGTAGAGAAAAAAAAGAAACAAGTATATGAGTTGATATAATCACATAAGGGAGTCATTGATAAAAAATTTAAGAGTAATACGGGCAGTTTAAGGAATTTTTTAAGAACTCAAAGCATTCAAAAGTATATTTGGTTTATTACTGAGCTTGACAACCTTGAAGTTATCGGATGATATTGAACTGAAAGATTGCTACGCTAAATTTGCAAATACTTTCGCTCTACATGGTTCATATGATGTTGAGTTAAATGATCTAATGTCCGAGATAAGGGTTATGTAATTGACTTTGCCAGATAAGCCAATATCTTTTATGGAGATTTTTGAGTATATCAGAGAAACATATTGTTATCTTAATATTTTTATTGCTTATTGAATTTTATTTACTATGTTGGTGACTATGGCATCAACTGAAAGAAACTTTTCCAAGTTGAAATTATTGAAGAACTATTTGAGGTTCACAATGTCTCAAAAAAGATTAAATAGTTGGCAACTTTATGCATTAAGAAGAAATTGTTGAATGAGATTGATGTTGATACAATCATCTATGACTTCGAATATAAAAATATTAGAATAAATTGTTTAAGATGATCTTTAGAAAATATTTCAAGTGAGCATTGCTTTTAATATACTTTTAGTGTTTATCGAAAATAATTTTTTAATACAACAAATATTATCTTTACAATTTATATAATAATTATTTTTTGAAATTTTAATTTAATGGTCCTTTTTAGTTTCGTGCTGCCCCACCAAAATCTCATACAATAGGATGAAGTGAAGCAAAGCGACCAATAATACCCACCGCAATAGTGCAATTTCGAAAACCAGTATACAAAGCTTTGAAAGGCTTACCAGAATAATTAGCGCTGCAATTGTGAGCGTCGACTCGCCCACCGGAGCAAATGCAGCCTACGAAGAAGTCCCCCGCCTGATTGTAGCTGCACTGTCCATTTGATCCCTCGCACTGGCTACACGCCGGGGGCTTTCGGTCCCACGCCATCTGGAAACCGCTACGAAGATAGCTGCGATATCCACCGTCCGTCCACAATGGATCATTTCGTGGATCGGCTGGGAGGCCTAATTTGAGTACAAGCGCTTCAATCACTCTCTGGCACGCCCGCCACCAATCTCCGGCCGGCACGGCACGCCGCGGCAACACGAAAGACAACCCAGACCCGTCGAAGATTTGGCAGGTGATTTGTTTGATGTTAGCCGGCTTGACGAACCCGGTGTCGAAGGAACAGTCGAGAAAGAAGAGGAGGTAATCAACCGTGCTGTTAGGATAGGACAGTGTCAGAGGATTAGCTCCTGTCATAGGGATCCTGAGGGACCCCTTTTTAGAGATTCGGCCGAGGGGATGATTCTGAATATATTTGCTGGAGAAATAAATGGATGTAAATGCGATGGCAGGTGGGATGGAGCGATCTAATGCAGAAAGGAGTAAATGCACTGGAGGGATTTTTAGACAGGTTCGGGCTGTGCTGCGCGTAACACCCTACTCCTGTGTGGATTCTATAAATGCCCTGAGAATGTCTCTCAGGAATGTGCTGGTTACATGAATGTTTGTCTATCCTAGAGCCTCGGGCTCCTTGTTCTTCGGTGGTCTCAGCTTCTATGCTTGTACGAAGGTATTCTTCGATCTCTAAGCAAGCGCCAGAGAGTTCGAGCGCTCCTCTGTACCAACTCAGACTCAATCTCGATCTCCGCTTCCTCCCCTCTTCTATCCGCGCCCGCCGACTTCTTAAATATCTGCCGGCGGTGGCGTGCCCCGAATGGGAGGGCACGAGTTTCAAGGTGCCATAAATGGAAAAGGCAGTCATCATGGCCTCTGCGCGAAGTGATGGGGGTTGAAAACGCGCCCCGCGCCCGGTCTTCAGTCGTCATGATGGCGCTGGCAACGGGCGCCGTGGAAAGGGCCCACCGGGCAGCCGCAGAGCGGCCCGGCGTGCCCGCCCGGTCTTGTTCGCCTGCCACAGCAGCGCGGCAGACAGAACGCCTCGGGCCTCGCGATGCTATCCCGAGGCGCGCCGGATAGCGCGGGATGGGACCCGTGCATTAAATGTCCCCACGCCCTTCTGCCAGAGTATGGCAGGGACTGACATCGAGCGTGGCAGGAGCAGTTGGAGGTCACAGGCCACGCGCGCCCTTAAATGCGGCATCGGGCCTTTCACTGGCTGACACCTCATCGCTGGACCCCTGTGGGGGCCACTGACGGGAGGCTTCCTGGGCCGTCGAGGAACCGAGTACTCGGGGGGTCACTGTTCACCTCCCCGGGAACTCACTCCCGAAAATGCCCTCTCTTGGTCCTCGGGGAACCGAATGCTCGGGGGTCACTGTTCACCTCCCCGAGCACTCTCTCCCGGATTTGACTGTTCGGGTCCTCGAGGAACCAAGTGCTCGGGGGCCACTGTTTACCTCCCCGAGCACTCTCTTCTCGGTACTCGACTTTCCTGGTCGTCGGGGGGCTCAGGTGCTCAGGGGTCACTGTTCACCTCCCCGAGCACTTCCTTCCTGGTTACTTGGTCTTCGCAGATCATCGGGGAACCTGGGTACTCGGAGACCACTGTTTGTGGCCCCGAGCGCACTCTCCCGGGACTTAGTCTTTTTTACCTCGCAGAGATGACCCCCGCGGGAGGACGCCACGTGGCGGATTGCTGGCCTGGCCTCGGAATTCGGAGACCCCTAGTTCCTGATTCACCGACAGACAGCCACGAGGCCTGCGGGAACGTCACGTTGTTCTCGACTCTGGGACAGGTCCCTGTCTCCTCAAGGACCTCCTGATCGACCACGGTGACGGTGAGGTCCCGGTAGTCGATGGTCGAGACCGTGTAGTTGCCGCTGCCAAGTTGCAGGATTGCCTGATTGCCGTCCTTGCACAGGATCCCCAAGCCAGGGTAGCCGCAGTACGAACTGTTGTAACCCAGGAGAACTGCCGTCTCGTTACGAAGATAGAACGGGTAACTAATGTTGACGTTGCCGCAGGTGTTGCCGGCACAGGGAGGAGTCATAGTTGTCTGCGCTGGAAGGAGCGCCATGCGAAGCGGCAACCAAGATGACAAGGAGAAGCAGCAGCGGCAGCCGGTGGCGTAGCAAGAGAGCCATGGCTAAACAAGTCAGGCGAAGCTGGTGGTCCAAGTGATTTCTTGCTTGCCGCGCGCGCGCGCCCGTTTATAGGTCGCCAGGGCGTTGGCAGTTTCCGAGAAGGTTGGGTGGCCCAGTAGAGGGACGTGGCGGCACATGATAGGACATTAGGACAAGCCCGTGGTTGACCGTGACCCGCTGGGTCTTGCGACACGGCAATAGGTGCCGCGCACGTGGGTTAGGAGTTCGGAGTACGGAGAAAAATTTTATGAGACCAGGTCTCACGGTGAGATCCATACAGTGTGTTGACACGTGTTCTCGCGTGTGCAGGCATGCACACGTGCGTGCCGTTCGATCGCGCATCTACGGTGCAGATGAGGGTCTCACCGAGGCCTTATACGTGCGGGTCTCACGAAATTTTTCTCCTCGAAGTACACCCCGTCGCTGTTCCGTCGAGACTGCTGAGTCTTTCATTGGTTGACGGTTCGCCCGGGGAAGTAATGCACTTGGTCTCCGATGCAATTTAATTAGTTGGTCGCGGCATAAAGCAAAAAGAAGTTCCTCGCAAAAGAAACGAACAAGAAATTGTTATCGACTCTGGGACAGGTCCCCGTCTCCTCCAGGACCTCCTGATCGACCACGGTGACGGTGAGGTCCCGGTAGTCGATGGCCGAGACCGTGTAGTTGCCGCTGATGAGTTGCAGGATGGCCTGCTTGCCGTCCTTGCACAGGATCCCCAAGCCAGGGTAGCCGCAGTACGAACTGTCGTAACGCAGGAGAATTGCCGTCTCGTTACGAAGATAGAACGGGTAACTGATGTTGACGTTGCCGCAGGTGTGACTTTGCCGGCACAGGGAGGAGTCATAGCTGTCTGCGCTGGAAGGAGAGCCATGCGAAGCGGCAACCAAGATGACAAGGAGAAGCAGCAACGACAGCCGGTGGCGTAGCAAGAGAACCATGGCTAAGCAGAGTCAAGCTAAGTTATTTTTGCCCCTTAGTTTGGTGGCCGCCGGCCTCCGTTTATAAGGTCGCGAGGGCCTGGCGAACTCTCTCGGAAGGTTGCGTGGCCGATTGCGTGGCCGACGAGAGGGACATGGCGGCACATGATAGGAAGAAGCCGTGCTTGACCAGGACCAACTGGGACTCGCAACATGTCGATTAGTCCCGTCGTTGTTCCGTCGAGGCTTGTGTGTCTCTAATTGGTTGACATCGATGGAAGAAAGGCTCCTGGTCATATTTCCGCGTTTTAGCTAGAAGCTTCGAGTGTTCCTAAGTGGTCAGCAACTAGTAAAAAACTACAGTTGTACGCGTACACAGGATCAGGGACCCAGTCCGCTCTGTTTTGGAAACCACTGAAATGTGAAATCGATTTGAACACAAAGTGTGCTTTCTCCGACCCCGAAAACACGTCCTCGGACCAAGGCATAGCAATCATACAACGTTCTCTACTCGCACGGCCAGTTTCTCCAGCAAAGAGCCTGCATCAACGAAACGATCACGTGTTCTAGGCGTGTAAAAAAGAAATCTGGTCACTTGCCGGCCAGAGCAAAATGCTAACTAACTTCTCAACTCGCCGACGCAAGCATGTGTGCTGCCGTGCATTTCCCTATTGTTTCACATTGAAGCAGGCACAGACGCACAGTACGGTTCTCTGCTCTACAAAATGCTGTGGAGCACAGCAGGGCGCCTGGGCATGAAAACTTGCGGAGCAGCAGTGCGAAATTAGAACAAGGAGTGCGAGGTCATAAACAATCCTTGTCGAATGAGGAAAACATGAACCAGAATTTCAAGTTTAATATCTACCTACCCGCGCACTTAATTTTCAGGCAAACCAAACTAATCCCGGACTAGGTCAAGTCAACGCGCACCATTAGAAAGGGGAAAGCAGCTCTGCAGCTGCAGCTGCAGCAACGCGGGACACACACACCGGAAACAATCAAGGGGGCTACGAGATGCAAATGGCCAAGTAAGAATGAAGGGTAAATTCGAAGGATCAGTTTCTGAAGGACTTACTCGATGGCGACTCTCCTGTGCTGGCTCCACTGTTTTTGCAATCCTGGTTCTGGTTGCCCGCCTTCCCGTCCTTGCACAAGCAACCCAGAAAGTCGCCGTTCCGACCGTAGGCGCACCGTCCGCCGGACTGCTCACATCGGTAACACAGGCCTGTCGTCTTCTGGTTCCAGGCCAGCTCGAACCCCTGCCGAAGCACGTAACCGTATCCGCTACTTGTCAGCACGGACGGAGTATCGTTTGCCGTCAGAACCTCGCTTCTCACTGGCACGGTGACAATCGCCTTGCAGTACACGGACAACTCGTGCTCCAGAGGTTTGTCCACCTCTTCAGACGTGAACACGAAGGAGACTCCACCGTCCGCCGAATTATTGAACTCCGCGCAATCGATTTTGTATTTGTCAAAACGAGGCGGCGCGGGATCGCTTGATGTGGCGTAGCAGCCGAAGAAGAAGGTGAGGTTGTCGTAGGAGCTGGTGTTGTGCAGCCACTCCTGGCCGAAGCTGACGTTGTGGCGAACCCTGGGGCAGCTGCCGCCGCTGAGCGCGTCGCTGTCCGCGAGGATGATGGTGCTGGTGTTGTAGAAGATGTTCTGTACCGTGTAGTTGTCGCCGCCGAGATGGATGATGGGGGTCTTGGTTGCCCCCTCCTCCCGGCAGAAGATCTTCAGATCGGTGTAGCCGCAGGAGAAGGATGTACTGTAATCGGCGGTGTCTTCGGTTGCGTTGGAGAGGTAGAACGGGTAGTGGATATCGACGCCCCCGCACCAGAACGATTCCGAGCACATTGAACGGTCGTAAGTGGGCGGGAGAGAGGCGCCATGGGAGGCGGGGACATGAGCATGGACGAAGAGGAAGAGGAAGACGAGGACGGGGAAGCGTGGTAGGTGAGCCATGGTGGCGAGAAGACGAGGCGAACGCATTTGGCTCTTTTGTTAGGCAGTTACCACTAATCGTGTACGAGCTTGGTTTCTTGCGCGCGCCGCGGTTTATAAGTCGCGTGGACTTGACCGGGTTTGGTTGTTGGTGGGCCGGAGGCGGGCCACATGATCACCCGGATTGAGACGTTTGGAGACTGATGAATCAGTGATCGTCGGCTGCCTGCTACTTCATTGTTCATTCCGATCCTTGTTTGGTGCACGCGAGATACGATCATCGGATAACCCACTTGTCGGAGGGCGTGAGCTGCAGTCAGGAGCTCGTGTAGTCGATGCTGAGGTTCACGTGGAGGCGCGGGCAGCCGGGGGCGTACTCGCCGCCACCGACGTCGAGGTCGGAGACCGAGATGGTGTGCGTGGTGTAGTCGATGGCGACGCCGCGACGACTCTGTACCAGTGGGACTGGACGGGGAGGAACAGAGTGGCGTTGTTCTTGCAGACAAGGCCGAGCCCGGGGTAGCCGCAGTCGAACGCTACTGAAGAGTTGAGCCAGAACGGGTAGGCGATCGTCTGGTCGCCGCAGGTGGTGTTGCTGCGGGTAGCAGGGAAGGCGTCAGCTGCGGCGAGGAGGAGCAGAACACGGAGGATGTGGAGGAGCAGGGGAGCCATCGCGTGTGTGAATGGGAAGAGGAGGGAGAGACCATGGGGGAGTGCCGGTTTACTCGGCGAGGTTGTGCGTGAGAGTCAAGTGAGGGGGTTAGGCTGAGAGCGACCGGCTGTGGAAATTTCGCGCCACGACCCACGAGCCCACGACCGATCACTAGCGGCAGCCGACAAGTGCACTATACTGCACCTCGGCAGGGCCTCTCGTCCTTTCATCTCCCCGATCTTCACGCGGGATGGCGATTGAGCGGGTTGCTCGCCGGTGAGTAGTCACACCGTGTACTGATACAGGTTTTCTGATTTTGATGTATCTGGACTCTAGAGTCCCAGAGTCCAATCGATTTTGAGTTTTTTTATTTTTATAATTTTTTAGTTAAAATTTAAATAAATAAATTTTTGATGAAAAAATTTGCAAAACTAGGCGTCCGCAGCCCTCTCAGAGGGGCGGCTACGGGTGCTAACCGCCCCCTGAGAGGACGGTAGGCCTAACCGCCCCCTCAGAGGGCGGCAAGATGGGCTAACCGCTCTCTCAGAGGGCGGCTAGGCCCTGATAGGGCCTAACTTAAGGGTATTTTTTCTTGTAAAATTAATTTTTATTTTATTTTATCCTCTAAAAATGTATTATTTATGTAATTAAAGAAATAAAAAAGAAAGGGGTGTAAGGAAATTAAGAAATTAAATTTGGAGTAGGTTATGTAATAACGGGAGAAAAAAATCAGTAATTAGTAGTTGCAGCATTTTACGTGGGTATGGAGTGCGAACGAGGACAAACATAGTATTAAACACGTGGTGAAAATATTACAATACACTGTAACCGCGACGATACGATGAGGAAACAAAGGTGGCATGTACGATTCGCACTAAGACCTACTTATTAGTGCGCCGATCCTAATCATAACATGCCTTAGAGAGGGAAAGTATGTCGGGTTACATTAGATACTCTCTACTGCGTGCATCTAGGATACTTTCCCTTTCGGAGGGCATCGGGACCTGCCGCCTTAGCACGGCGGGCTCTCTCCCGCTTCCTTTCCCTCTCAGCGTCTCGAGCCTGAACCACGGTACGGTCGTGCGCCGCCTTCCTCATACGCTCTTCTTCCTCCCGCTTGAGGCGAAGTTCCTCTTGCTGTTGTTCGTACTCCCGACATGCGTAGGCTTCCCTTCTCCACCTCATGTTCATGTCTACCCACAGCTTCTGTGAGTCATTTTGCTCATTATCGAGCCACTGAATAATATCATAGAGCGGTGGAGGGGACTGAACAAATAGAACAAGAAGAGCGGTTAGTAAAAGAGGGTGCGTAATCGGAAGAGATGAGGCAGATATCTGTTACCGTACCGGTCGATAACCAGTTGTTGCATGGCGAGGCTTGTCATACTCGTAGTTGGCACACATGAAGAAGCGTAGTCCATAGGTGTATGAGATGTCCTACGACTTGCGGAGCTTACAAAGATCACCACAGAAGCACATTGGTCGTTCGAGACCTTCAGGTATGGTAGTCCCCTAATGTTTCTTTGGTGGGCTCGATGGAGCTGAGGAAGACATTGCACTTGAGAGATATGAGAAATGAGCGATGCTTCACCGTAAGGAGGTTCGGTTATTTATAGTTGGGGGAGGCAGGAGCATTGGATTTGCTCTTAAAGAAAGGAGTGAGGGCATGGGCGTAGCTGGTGGGAGGAGCATCGGATTCCATCTTGAAGAATGGGAAAGTTTTGTCATTGCCCATGGTCAGAGATTCCACGTTTATTGGTACCCGTGTTGTCATTTACTGATTTGAAAAAGCTGGATAGTGTTGTCACATCTTGTTTAAAGCATGCGGCAGGAGGCATGTGTTGTCAAGTCATGGTTAAAGTTTAGTGTTGTGGTCACTTCTTCATTGAACGTATTTGAATATGAAATGCATTTACGAAATGCTAAGTCAACCATACAAAGTGAACGTGTCTTAATACATAGGAGTACATCATGAAGCGAATATGCATATGTTAGTTACATAAAATGTAAAATGCTACTCATGTCTCCCTCGTTGCCGTCGCCCGTGCGCCCCATCATGGTCCCGATGCCGCTGGTTACCCCTCACGTGACCCCTGGAGTAGGTGAGGGGGTCGGGTGGGCCGACATGCCTGGTAGGCTTAGTAGGAACCACCGGTGTCGAGGGCTCGTCGTGCGTGGGCTGTGTCCGAAGCGGTGCACTGGAAACCTGGGACCGCTGAAGGATGTCGTAGTCAGGTGTGCCCCCGAAGAAGTCACAGACGATGTCGTATGCGGTGTCGGGGTCAGCCTCATCCTCCTGACTAGGGTAGGAGGACTGTAAAGGCTCGGCAGGCGTCCATGTGTACTGGCTAGAGGGGCCTGTGAACAAATAATCACGTTAGATACGAACAATATGGTATTGGAAGTAGTAGTAAAAAATGTATAATTGTACCTGCGTGGTACGACGGTGCAGCAGAAGAAGGCCACGCTGAAGTGCCGTAGTACGTTGCGGGGGGGGGGGTAGGGCGTGGGGCCGCCGAAGACGGACCGGCCTCGTCACCGAAGTAACCTGAGCACAGTACTAACTTATTTTGCTGAAAGTATTAGAAATTAGGAAGAAGGGTTCCCGTAGTACTTGACTGTGGACGCACAGGGCTCGATCTGCGAGGCTGCTTCGAGACTTGTGCAGACGGACCTAATGAATGTTTAATAACAATAAGTAAAGGATATTGGTCAAAATTATTCAAAAGTTTAATTCGTACCATGTTGCTCGGACCTAATGAATGTTTAATAACAATAAGTAAAGGATATTGGTCAATATTATTCAAAAGTATAATTCGTACCATGTTGCTCGGACCCTCCAAGACGTGATAGAAGGGGTCGTGTGGGTGCCGACACTGAAGAACGTCGGTGCACGTCTGACGGCCGAGACGACTCGGCGTGTACACCACTCATCCTGGGAGGCGGCCCTGCTACATCTGTGGTAGATCAGCAGGAGGTGAACTTCAAGGCGCGCGTCGTCTTGTCGAAAACCCGTCTAATGAAGCTCGCAACATCCGACGCACTTAGGTGATGTCCTTGCCGGACACGGTCCATGGCAGCAGCTGCATCCCTATTTACGTCATAAATGATATCTGCCTGCGGATACGAACAAAAGTGAATAATTAAAGTATACGGTTATGTTCATTCAATATGGAGTACGGACTTCAAAAGTTACTTACTGCTAAAGCGGCGTCCTCGTCCCAATGCACCGGGTATGTCTCCGTTGTCGATGCGACGTGGGCCCGGACATCCTCAGGGGTGTAGGTGACACGGGTCCGCGTACGTGGTACATACCACCGTAGGTACTCCCTGAAGTTTCCCTCGGTGTGAGGACGCGTCTCATCAATGATGTCCTGTAGCGCTTCGGCCTATGTTGCCACGTAAGGGGCCAAGCGGTCCGTCTAGAGGTTGCCAGCTGGCTAGCCTTTTCGCGTGTACCTGCATTGAAACCACGGTAAATGTAAGTCAAACTGAAATGAAGGTTGCTCAAACTATAATTTTGCAAATGTACCTGTGGACTTGCAAGGGGACAGTGCGGATGGGGACGAGCGGGAATGCCTGGTGACGGCCAAACTGCCACATGACGCGGTGCGGTGAGTACTCTTCGACGTAGATGTCGAAGACAAGGGGCACCTTGGTGAGCCAGTACTCCTCGTCGCGGGTGCACAAGGGTGACAAACCCAACCCTGCACGTGTATGCACGGACCGAACGCTGTATGGCTCCCATACCACATCGTTAGGACGTAGCCTGTCAAACTGGGTACGAAAATACTCGTACGCGCTGCGAGGCTGCTCGTGGGCCCAGTGTGGCTGAGTGACAAACATCAATACAGATATTCAGAGACTAACATAGTACGATGGAAACTGTTAATGTAAAATACGTACCCATCGATGACACCACAGCGAGGCCATTGTAGGCGCGTCCTCGTCCCTCTCGCCGTACCATTCCTCTGGGTACGGGGAGCGATCCACCACCGGCCTGCTTATGGCGAAATGCTCGTACGACCATAGCTGAAGAAGAAGTGGACACCCGGCAAAAGTGGCTAGTGCCTCCTTCTTCGTGCATGCGTCGCAGAGCGCCCGATACGTCGCAGCAAGAACAGCTGATGCCCAGCTGAACTACGGTACGTCCTCCACATCAGCGTCCGCTATCGACCGGGCGTACGGCACAAGGGTCCTCGTAACCAGGTGACCTTGGCCACTAGTGAACATCACCCACCCAAACAACCAAAGGAGGTAGGCCTCCAAATGTCTCGAGACCGCGTATGCGTTCGCGTGTGGGTGGATGTACGCCGGCTGCATATATGACTGGTGTCAGAAAAAATCATTACGACATACTTTGTTAGTATTCGATAGGTTGCATGTTACCGTACCTGGAACTGTAGGATCCACTTCTTCGTTGGCCCTCGTGCATCGGATAAGAACTCAGCCACGTAGGGGGGTGCATCCGCCTTTCGCTCCACCGGCCCAAATCGCTGATGCATGTCGTTCATCCAGTCGGCCTGCATATCGATCACCCCAACCGTAGCTCCCGCGCAAGGAAGGCCTAAGAGGTAGGAGACGTCCTGCAGGGTCGGGGTCATCTCTCCGCACGGTAGGTGGAACGTATGTGTCTCCGGCCTCCAACGGTCGACCAGTGCTGCTATCAGCGACCGATCGAAGTAGAAACGACGGGCTGCAACCTCGGGGTTCTCCGTCGATCGGGTCTCGACCAACCGGCAAAGCGGTAGGAGTCCGACCGCTGCCAACCTATAAGTATTGCAGTACATCAATAATATGTAACAACAGCAGTGATATGACAATTTCGTATCAAATTTTCTAAGTACCTGTGGGTCCATCGCTCGTCTACCGTCAGCAGCTCTCCGGGCCTCGTGGGCGAAACACTCCTAGCTCCGTCTAGTGCTTGGCGGATAAGAAGCTGCGATGCTTCTTGTCCACAGCATGGTCCAAAAGCTCCGGGGTCGAAGGGTGAGCCATATCTGCATTTGAAAGACATGTACATTAATACATTTATAAATAAATACAACAACAATATACTTTGAATGCAAATTAACTATATGCGAAATGAACACATATTAAAATGGTACAAAACTAGCTGAACACACATGAAGCTCACCTAAACAACAGGTGCACCACCACTGTCGTACAGCAGAGCCCATTTTTCATTCGGCTCATTGCGTATCCACTGTGAAAAGCTCCTAATAGATGAGCCCGATCTCCTTACAATCTGCGGAGTATCGGTTGGGAGAGGACCGAGAGCTATTGGTTCCTCACCGTTAGGTGCAGCCTCCGTAATTTGTTTAAGAGTCAGTTCATCAAGTCTTGCCCATAATGCATTGAACTTACGTTGCTGGTTCTGACTGCACAACTTCTTGAAGAGCTTCATTAATTCTTTGTTTTTAAACTGTCTGTAGAAGTTCGCACCCATATGGCGCATGCACCACCTGCTTTTGAGATCTGGCCACTGTACTGGTACACCCCATCGCACGCTACCATGTTGCATATCCAGCAAAGCCTGCAACAATCCTGCATGTCTATCATGAATGAGACACACATCTGGTCGGTCAAGAACAATTGCATGCTTCACCCGCTCTAGGAACCAATACCAGCTGTCCCCGTTCTCACTCTCCACGAACGCAAACCCTAGTGGCAGGACTTGGTTGTTACCATCGACCCCTATTGCAGACAAATTTGCCCTTTGTACTTTCCAGTCATGAATGTTCCATCTAGGCATATGATGGATCGGCAATATCTAAATGCTTTGATAGTTGCACCGAATGCAAAGAAAGCACGCTGCAACACTCTTTTTCCGCTGTACTCCACATCAGTAGAGGGGTAATGCTTGATATCATAGTAGCTGCCTGGATTTCTTGCACAAATTGTGGCTAATTGACGAGGTAGATTGTGATACGAATCTTCATATGTATCGAACCTCATCTCAATAGCCTTTTGTTTCGCCCTCCATGCCTTCGTATAGTTTATTGTGTACTGGAACCTTTGCTCAATAGCACAGATTATTGATCGTGGCTCATACCTTAGGTTGTCCACAATCTCTCCGTACATAACATTTGCAATGAAAGCAGAAGACAGGTTCCGGTGGGCGAACTCTATTTCCTCAATATGACAATTATGTTCCTTAACTATTGAGCATTGCCAGTAGTCTGCCCATTTTCCTCTGAATGCGTGCACCCGCCAAGGGCACTGAGGAACCAAGCACTTCATATCATACTCTCTTTTACTTGATTTAACAACCTTGAATTGCCTACGAAGAGACAACGACTAGAATTTCACTGCATCAATAACTGCCTCTTTTGTAGGGTACATAGCACGCTGTGACACCTCATTCTCATGGTACTGCCACGGTGTCTGGTCAGCCTCGCTAACCACCAACTTCAAAAATTCTTGATCCCGCCACTCTGCAGGAACTGGAGCATTACCCTCCTCATCAGAAGAATCCCCATCGGCAAGGCCTTCCTCCAACTCTTTATCCTCCAAATCCATATCTTCAATGATGCTAGGGATGTGCTCCCCTTCATCAGCTACACCCATGGGCTGCAGCTCTGGGACATCACCAACCTCCTCCCTGGACCCTACATTAGCCGCCTCTGACTCATCTTCCACTGCTTCACTTGGTCCTACTACTGCTTCTACAGAGTTCACCTCATTTTGATCTTTCAGGTACGCCTCAGCTAACAAAACAAGCGGCATGCCACGTTCACAGCATATATCTACATACTGCCTCCAAGTTGATGTGGCTTCGATGGGAACAAGCTCACCAAAATATCCATGACTAGCACCGCTCAGAACAGCTTTCAACTTCAGCTCATATTGCTGCGGATCCAGTTGGAAAAACCGCATGAGCCATTTGCACACACCCACAATAGTCCTCTCATTAGCCTTACTAAGCCCCTTCATGATATGACGAAATTCAGAGAGATCTACACCGTTGGGACCGTACCTAATTTCACCCTCACCATAAAATATCTGGAAAATTAATTTATCTGTCATTCCTGGAAACTCCCGCAAACATAACCCATGTTAATACAACAAACTATATTTCTGATTATCGGATAAAATAGTTTTTAAATGCTACCCTAGGTTCGTAAATTATCATCTACTGTTGCCTCATACGTCCGTATGTACAAATAATATACTATAAACTATATACTACAAATAACATACTGAAAATAATATACTAAAAATAATATACTATAGATAACAAACTGAAAATAATATACTAAAAATAATATTCTATATTGAACTGCTATCGTACCATTTTCTAACTAAATTTGACAATTTTCTAAACCCTAGGTCATAAATATCTAAAATCTATGTCATATACTACTACTGCACTAATTAACAACAATAAAAAGGATAAAAAGATTTACCCAAAAAATTTCTTCAAATCCGCGGCCCAAATACAGCAGGGCTTCGCCGACCTCTCTTCCTCCCCTCTCCTCTCCTCTCTTCTCCTCTCTCTTCTCAACTTTTCATTTTTTCCGAATTTTATGGTTTTTTCCTCATTTTTCGGACTTTTTATAGACTCCAGGGGCGGGGGCCGGCGCGGCGCGACGGGCGGGAGGAGCCCTTACCACCTCCTGAGAGGGCGGTAAGGAGCTCTACGCGCCCCCTCAGGGGGCGGGAAGGCCCTTGCCGTCCTCTGAGGGTGCGGTTAGGCCTACCGCCCTCTCAGGGGGCGGTTAGGCCCCGTAACCGCCCTCTCAGAGGGCTGCGGGCGTCTAGTTTTACAAATATTTTTGCCGGGAATCTATTTATTTAAATTTTAACCTAAAAAAATAAATAAATAAATAAAAAAAACTCTTCGATTTTAAGTGAAAGAAACGATAATGGCCCTTTTATCACGATGAAAGCTCGCCCACTAGAGGTAATAATGGGCCTGGAAAACTGAGTCAGATTTAGGATGATCCTTTTTTTTTCGGCCTAGAGTCCGGCCGCGTAGGCACAACTGTAGCAGTGGATAGAGTCAGGCGTAGTCCGGCCGCGCTGCGATAGTCTAACAGGCCTGACTTGAAGGCATGTTGGAATTTGGATGCTAAAGTGCAGAGTTACTAGTAGATTACTTAAATGGAACTTTTTTATGGAATCTTCAACTGTAAAAACGGCTATAGTATTAGGCCCTGTTTGTTTCGGATTATAAAAGCTGGATTGTGATCAAAATCCAAAAACTGAAACAAACAGCTGGATTGTAAAAGCTGGATTTTGATCACAATCCAAAAGCTGAAACAAACAGCTGGTTGGAAAAGCTGGATTGTTACAATCCAACACACAGATTGTAACAATCCAGCAATCTGCTTTCCACCAGATTCTAACAATACACAATCCAGCTTTTTACAATTCAGATTTTACAATCCAGCTTCTTACAATCCACAATCTATAAGCTGCTTTTCATAATCTACAGCTGAAACAAACAGGACCTTAGTCTCACACTCTCACTCATACTCCATACAACAACTCAATGCACGTGCACAATACATAGGGCAAAAAATCAAAATAGATAACATACAATATTATATTTAGCAAAACAGATAATATATTGGTGTATTTGTAAAGTTACCATTTGTATTTGGTATTTCGCTCACCGAAAACTTGGTTTCGGTATGCGAGGCATCGAAAAAGGGTGGGCCTGACCATTTTCAACACCTGAGGTGCCGAATACAGATCAGTGGTCTTGTCACCGCTCCTGCGTGATGCTGCTATCCGCGTCTTGCTCATTAGGTCATATAGTAGCACTGGCGTGCGGTGTGCTGCTGCTATTCTTGTGTTCTTGTGCAACACATCTGTTTTTATGTTGACAGCGACATGCTGTTGTTGTAAATTTGTTTCGACGTAATTTGGTTGATATTTTTTATTCTTTTAATGTAAATTTATGTGAGTAATTTTTTAGTAAACAATAATAGTTGTAAATTATAAATCATATAACCCGGCACAGATGTTACATATGTTGATAAACATTACATGTGATATAGAATTTTTCAACGCTACGCGAATAGACCCTAACAATAAAGAGATGATGAAAACAAATATTGACATGTATGGTACGTCTAAAAACTAACTTAATAATGTGCCTTAGGATTAAAAATAAAATAAGTTACAATAGATACTCTCTACTAAGTGCATCTAGGATATTTGCCCTTCTTCAGAGCATCGGGGCCCTCCGCCTTAGCGTGATAGACCCTCTCCCGCTTCCTTTTCCTCTCTTCTTTGCGAGCTTCAGCTACGGCGTGCTCCTCCGTTGCCTTCCTCATGTGCTCATCCTCGTGACGCTTGAGCTATAGTTTCTCCTGTTGTTGTTCGTACTTCTGGTGTTCTTACGCTTCCCTTCTCCATCCCATGCTGATATTGACCCACCGTTTCACCGCTTCTAGTGCTCATTTTTCTTCATATCCAGTCATTCCATGAAATCACAGATAGGTGGAGGAGACTGGACAAATAAAACAAGATGAGAGATTAGTATGACCGTGTTTGAAATCGTGTAAAAAGTACCACATGAGTGATCTATGTCTCTATACTGATGAGTATTCATACAGTCCATGTCGAGGCATGTCGTACTGGTAGTTGGCACACATGAAGAAACATATGCCATAAGTGTATGAGATGTCTTAGGACTTGCGAAACATATATGGGTCGCCACAAAAGCATATCGCTGGTTCAACCCCTTGGGGGATGAAAATCTCCCAATGTTTCTTCGATGGTCTTGGTGGAGCTGGGGAAGGAATGGTATATCTATAGTTGAGGGTGGGGTTATTTATAGTGGTTGCAGGATGGTTCATGGACTGAGTGCATGGAATAGGTGGGGGCTGGAGCACGAAATTTCTTGTAAAAGCTAAAAAAGTTATAGCATTGATGTTTGACATAGATTCCACATGAAAGCTGTTGCTTAGTGTGATCATTTCTTTCTGCAAAAGTTCAGTAAGGATTTATTGTTGCCTCTGCATGGAAGGCTGAGTTAAAATAGAGGTGTTATTATTTAATTTATAATTAAAGCTCTGTCTTGTGGTTACTTGGTGTCTAAAGCCTAAGCCTGTATAAAGGTTTTGTCATTTCATGGTTAAAGCTGAGTCGTGTGGTCACTTTGTGTCTAAAACTTGATTCATGACATAAGTATTGTCATGTCATGTTTGAAGCTCAGTCGTGTGATCACTTCTTATATAACGGCTGAGTCAGGAGAGAGGTGTTGTCATTTAATTTATGATTAAGGCTCTGTCGTGTGGTCACTTAGTGTCTAAAGCCTGAGTTAAGATAGAGGTGTTATATTTCATGCTGAAAGCTCTATCGTGTGATCACTTCGTATCTAAAGTCTGATTCACGATAGAGGTGTTGTCATGTCATACTTAAAGCTCTGTCGTGTGGTTACTTCGTGTCTAAAGTGTGAGTCATGACAGAAATAATGTGCTGACAGAAAGGTGTTGTCATTTCATACTTAAAGCTGAGTCGTTTGGTCACTTCATGTCTAAAGTCTGACTCATGACAAAGGTACTATTTTTGCAGTAGGGTGTGGTTGTAACAGTGTGTGTTTGCAAGTGATGTTGTGAACGACTATAAAAGGCAACATTAAACTACGCATGTTATCTCTGCCCCAAACACAAGACGAAGTAAAAGAGATGGCGAACTCAGGTATGCAGAATTTTTGGTTGGGAAATTCGAATGAATCATTGCTATACCATTGTTTGCTCTGTTATACTCAATGGATGGGGTATTAGTAGATCCAGCCATCACTATCAAAGCTATTGGACATACGTTTGCTAGACCACCATCGTTGTGCAAGTGTGGTACTGTACGCGAAATGAAGGTATCCCATGAGCTTGAAACATATGGGAGGAGATTCTTCCGATGTTCAAACTTTGATCCTTCGTCTGTGTGTCATGGGGTATTTAATTTATGACATATTTTGCATGATTCATCAACTTTTGATCCGGATAGTAACTAAATCGTGCATACAGTCGTCCATTAGGCTTTGTGATTTCATAATGTGGGTCGACTTCGACATCGAAGCTGAGGACAAGGAAGGGGTGAACCTATTGAAGAAATGGGACATGGAAGACCTCAAGATGAAGCGACAAGCAGAGGAGATGAAGGAGCGGTTGAAGAAAATAGGCGAGAACTTTGTGAGGTGGGAGGCGGAGAAAGAAAAGCCATCTCACGGGAAGGGTGGTTTAACAAGTGCACACCATTGAGTCTGTTACCGCCAATGTATTTCACGAAAGGCATTCATGTGTCGTATGCTACGTGTGTTGTCAATTCTGTAGGACTAGAAGCAATGTATCCCGATGTACTGCTTTAGCCTAATGTAATATTTCATTGTACCGTGTTGTTCGTAATTAAATAAATTGAACCCTGTCATGTAACACTATATTAATGTGCAAATGGTTTTGATGTGGAAAGTTGCAAGCTAACGATTTACTGCCTGATAGGACGGCATGTAGATACATTCGAAAGCGGCTAAGTGATGCTTTTCACATGTTGGAAAGAAGTATGCTTGGATAGTACGTTAATATAATACACTAACTATCACATGCATTAGACATTAATGTCACAAATGGTTCATAACATAGTGCAGTAATATAAGACACTAACTATATACATATCGAACTGAACTAATGTAATGGAAAGGTACACAAAATAAATAGTCATGCAATAATCTGAACAAAATACATTGACTAAGCATATAAGTAAAGGAGACTACATCTGACCCCTACCCTAGCTCATACCCAGACCCTTATCCAAAACCCTGCCTCTGGCACGCTTTGGCTTGCGTGCCGATGCTTGGACAACTGCCTCCTCCTCCACCTGAGGATGGTCATCATGGCAAACCTATGTGGTAGTCTCAATACGAAAAATACCTACATCATAGCGTGTACAAACAAGTTAGTATTGCCATATAATGTGTACTAACTCAAAGAATATGAAGAATACCTAGATCATCTCAAGATGATGGTGGAAAGAGCCGATGCAAAATGGTGGAAGAATGCTCATTGTGCCAGTCAATGCTGATAGGGTAAGATGGTTGCCGTTTCCGAGGTGATGATGGAAAGTTGTAAGGATAGGTAATAGAAAATCCATCATCATCTTTAGGATCATAAGTGTCCTCCAGAGATTGAGGCCTCGAAGGGAGGGGTCGTTGTCGCATGAAATCATCGTCGTCGTTGTCATCTTGAGTGATCATGGTATGAGCACATCCTATTTCGTTGTTGTTAGTACATCATATCGATGTGGTGCGTGAACGTCCTCATGTAGTGTTTCGTAAACATTCTCCTGTATTGCTGCTGCAACATCGAGGCATTGGTGGTATGAAATCATCATCCTCATCGTCCTCATTATTTTTTCTTAATAGTAGAGGGCGTGCATGTACCCCTTAGGTTCGCTGATCTTCATCGTCTTTTACGTGAACCAGACATCACACCCCCACCGAAGAGCATATACATCACCAAGAAGTTTGGAATTTCTTTATTGATCAACTCTGCGTCTTTTAGGAACACCTAACGCAAAAGAGGAGCGTTCGAATTAGTGGAAAAAAGATAAGTAGGGTGATTAAATAGAAAATAATGAACCTGAACGTGAGATGCATATCGGTCGGGCAACATCACTATCGTTCTTAGACTCCTAAGAAACCTCACACAGAAGGATCATAAACTACTTTGTACATTCTAAGGTACCTTTGACGCCGCTCGTGTAATAGAGCCCTAAGGTCATTGGTGGTTACATGTTGGAGCGGAGCGGTCAACGCAGAATAGAAGAATTTTGCATACAATTTGGGCACGGCTTTGATTAGGTTGTTCTCCTTTAAGGGATCATCCTTCTCTTCACGCACAACTTGCAATGAGGTATTAAATGCTATATCGATCGTTGTAGGTATCCATAGAAAGACTGAACTAGAAGATTCGGTCATAGATTTATTAATCATTGACTACAATATTTTAGCTCTACATAAAAGCATGAATCTCTAATTATTTAACCAACATTAAACTAGTATTAAATATCATAATTAATATGTAACAATGCTTAATAAATAAAGTTATGTGCCATAATTATTTGATAAATATTAAATAAATTAATAATAATTATATTAACAATATAGTGAACAAGACATAATAGGGATGACTACTACATTAAAGTGAATAGCATATATGTCATGAACATGTACAAGTGCATCGAACAACTGCACTGGCTACTCAATGATGACGACGCCGCACGCAATCCCCAAGAGTGTAAGCGTATGGCGGGTGTGTGGTCCTCATTTCAACAGCCTGCGCAGACCCGTACCTCGTGTGCCCTTGTCCGTCATCATCATCATCCTACCATGTGGGACTCCACTGAACGTGTATCTAGATCCGCTAACTCGGCCATGCATGTACCATGATGAAAGATCCTCATGCGGAAATGTGGATGCCCCTAGAGCGTGCTTCGATGGAGTCCGGTGTGCCAAAAGCTCACCCTGCTGGTACCACTGTGAACCCCAAGGTGCATTAGGATATTGGGGGTACTGTCCGCTAAAGAGATCGGTGAAGCTTGCGGTTTGCATTTCAGCAGCCCATCAAAATCATGCATGCCACTCTAGTCAGACGTCTACTGCGTGCAGTTAACGACGTTCTCGTAATGAGTCAATGCTACATGCGGAGGTGTCATCATAATCTGAGGAGGTTGTGTCCACTGCGAGCCCTGTGAACCCAATGTATGCTGCTTGTGCTCAGGAGCCTGTGTGCACTCCTCGTCCTCAACACCGGAACATGACACATGATGCTCCAAAATTAAAGGTGTCTCTCGCGAGTGTGTCCGAACGAGTTCGTCATGGGCACTGGACGAGTGTATGCTATAGGAGGCACGTGTTGGGTCCATGGCAGGTAGATTATACCCTCTCCAACGTGGGGGCACAACCACCTAGATCATATTTACAGGAAGTGGGACCCTCTCGTCCTCATATAGTCCCGGAGAGGGTTTCGATGCCTCCGCGTTGATGACCCGCTTGCTTCCCCACAAGCTTGCTCCGCCCGCGTATGTATGTTGTACGTCTTTCTGGTCTATATAATATGAGAGTCATGTCAGTAATACATAGGTTTAACCAATAAAAATTATTATAAGTACCACATCACTTACCACAATATAAAGAATGTGCGCATAATCCTCGGGGAAGGGTCTGGGAGTCGGTTCTACAAGTCCACTGAGTGAGGTGTCATGCGTGCACGGATGGTACCACGAAAGGTACTCCTGGTACATGGCGTCATCATATTGACTAGCAGGAATGACGACATCCATCGCAGCTGACTCCGTCCACCTCTGTATGTGCTCCGTTGCCTGTGCGCTCCTTCTGTATGTAATATAGACAATTATAATTTGTTAACATGGATCATCTAAGGTACTAATGCTACCTACAATAATACACTTACTCGTGTGCCCATTCGGAGTCTCGTGGAGGAGGTAGTGGCATCACCTGTTGATACCCGAACTTCCTCTATACACGCTTAAGATAATATACTTTAACATTGTTCATATACAACAAGAAGCATCTGGTTATCCATAAGTCTGAGTCATGCCAACAAGAGGATACGATGAGCCCTCCAGTCATAATTTCGATCACTCGTGTCATACGCCATGGATCTCACTCCATGAAATCGACGCTAAGGACGTCCAGATCACTGATCACCCGGGAGTAGCTACCATGGTCTTGCTGCTGGCTCCTTCTTAGCCTGGCATTAATCCACCGATACCTCATCGTAAGCCTCATGTCACCTACAATGCCATCGGAGATGGAGACTAGATAGTAGCTCTTGAGCACCCAAGACCGATAAACTAGGAGGTACTCCCAGCTCAATAGCTGTAAGAAGTGTAAGTAACCTGTAATAGATCCCTTCTTGACCGCTGAGTTACAACACACTATCTTCTATAGATTGTAGCTAGCATAGCAGATCCCTCTCCCTTTTTTGGGAGGGAGAAAGTGCTTGAGAGAGGGTGGGAGGGAGGGAGCTCTCAGCTCCTTGTGCTAGTTGGGAGCATGAGAGTGTGAGAGAGAGTGGGTGGGGTAGCTGCTACCCATGAGGGAGAGATAGGGGTGGTTGGCCCACTCCGGTGGGGTCCACGTGTTAAAAAAAAGATATTTTCAATGTGATTTCTATTCTTTTCTCTTCCGAATTACCTTCTCTCATCCGATTAACTTTAAACAAATTGCACTAGCGTTCTAATGTAAATTACCCCAAAATTAATCTTGACCCTAATGACGTATAATTAGACTTAATTACATGATTACGGTTTCGAGACGTGACATCCTATGTGGTGAAACTGCAGTTTTCTGCAAATCATCAAAGCAAATGAAACTGCAGTTTTTTTTGAAAATCATCAAAGCAAAGTCTTGTATCTAATTTGACGAACCACTCAGAAATAATAGCTTTATACGAAGCCGCACGGGAATACGTATAGTTTAGAAGAGTGATCAATTATATCCAGCAGTCATGTGATTTGACCACTACTAACACCTCAACTATTATCTATGAATATAATGTTGCATGTGTAATTGGGATATGTGAAAGGCAACTTAATGAAGCATATCAACCTCAAGTTTTTTTATACTCATAAGTTGTATAAGATGAACGAAATAAAGGTAATGCATACCAAGTCATGTAAAAATTTTCAAGATTTATTCACTATATCTCTTTCCACATTTAGTCTTGTCAGATGTGTTCATAGCATTAGGATAATAAGGCTTAGAGAGTTACATATTTTAGTGGGAGAATTGTCACATAGTACTGATATGAAGAATTAAATCTTAGTCAAGAAGATTAAGTGTCTAAAGTTAATCATAAAGATTATATAAAATATTTTAGGTAAATTGTACTCTTTTTCCTTTAAATAAGTTTTTCTGAAATTTCTCATGTCAAGATTTTTAATGAGGTAATTTATGTGACACGAGATATGTACTTTTTTTTTTCAATTTTTCCCACTAAATTTTTGAAATTTTAATGAGACATAAATTTCACAAAAAATATCTAAGAAAAAGTGTTAGAAAAGTTTCACAATCGAATATAAACTCGTATCTATCCGTTATGAGTTTTGCCCACTCGTTATAAACGTAAATAAATAAGGATTAACTTTCCCTTTTACTATCGAAATTCCAAAGAAGCAACGGCTGCACCAATCCGAGGCTCCAAGCCTGTCCCATCCAATTGCATCCCGTCGTCTCGTGCCGTCGCAAGCACGAGGCTGTGAGCGAGCCAGCCAAGGCGTTCTCGATTTTCCCCTCTCTCCTCAATCCTCCCCCCCCCCCCCGCCCTCTCGCCGCCGCGATCGAGGAGGCGCCAGAAACCGAGAGAGGGTCTCCTCCCTCCGTCACCCGAGCGACCGAGTCCCCCGGCGCCTCCAACCCCGATTCGCCCCGCCATCCCGCGCGCTCTCGATGGATTTGGATCTGTGGATCTCCAAGGTCAAGGAGGGCCAGCACCTCGCCGAGCACGAGCTCCAGTCCCTCTGCGAATACGTGAGCTTCCTGCCCCCTGACTCGCTCGTTCCGCCGCTAGGGTTTTGCTCGCCTCGTTGCTTTCCCGAGCGGCGGCACGCGCGCGCGTGCACGCCAGGGTGTTAGGGTTCGTGGTGGTTGGTGGTAGATGGGGGCAAAATGGCGGCCTTTGCTGTGGGATTGGTGTGAAGCGTGTATTGGTGGTGGATGTCAGGATGTATGTCTGTGTGTAACTGCGGTTGGTTTCAATGGTCGTCCAGGTTAAGGAGATCCTCATCGAGGAGTCCAACGTGCAGCCGGTGAACAGTCCCGTGACGGTGTGCGGAGACATCCATGGGCAGTTTCATGACCTGATGAAGCTCTTTGCCACCGGGGGGCACGTCCCCGAGACGAATTATATTTTCATGGTGCGGATTGTGGAGCCTTTTCTTTTTTTTTCCTGTGAGATGTGGTTGTTGAGATGGTTTTGGATGATGATGTTTTGCTCAATCGAGCTGTGGTTGACTTGCAGGGTGATTTTGTGGACCGTGGCTTCAACAGCCTGGAGGTTTTCACCATTCTTCTGCTACTAAAAGCGAGGTATTTAGTTAGCTTTCTGCTTGGGATAGTGGATTGTTTGCTCGATAGGTGCAAAGTTCAAACTTTCTGGTGCCTAGCTTCTGCTGTACCTGCTTCACTACTTGGCTTTGTTGGTATAACAGAACCTCGTTATTTTAGGAAAGATACATGATTAGTTTTGTTTGTATAATAGAACCTCATTGTTTTAGGAAAGATACACTATGATGTTTCGTTAATGACCAGAGTAGCATTAGTCCTTACTTAGACAGAATAAGCTATTGAATGATAAAGATGTAGTGATTGACTGCTCCTTGATTATATGTCTGTTCCTGTTGCTCTTTCGGAACTGCCTTCTTGCATTATCTTTCTTGGATTCTTGAGCAGTCTATGGGGCTGCTCTAGCTTCTAGTCAATCATGCAGTTAAATAGTATGTGTATAGTTCTGAGAAATAGAAATAATATCCTGGAGTTGAGTTGAATAGTTCAGGATGATAAGGCACCGCACATATTAACCATGTTTTGTATATTGTGTGCCAACATACATGGTAGCTTTGGTCTAAAAAAACGTGGTTTCTGAGTGATGAGTGTGTTTTGCTGGCTGAAATTTGAAACCAAAGTTCCTTCATATTTACAAGTAACTTGAACTTCTAATGTAAAAAAAGGGTCCCATGTCACCATTTTTTTACAATAAACTAGCACTCTTATGAAGTAGTTTTAACTCTCATCGTCTTTGTTGTTTCGATTTCCCTGAAGCGTCACAATGTATGGCTAATTCTTGTCACTGAATTTTTTGACTGGCATTAGGTATCCTGCCCACATAACTCTTCTGCGTGGAAATCATGAAAGTAGGCAGTTAACACAGGTATGTCCTGGTTTGGAGAAACTGAGAAAGTTGATAGTGTTATAGAGTTGATATTTTGTGATTCAAGAATCGTATGCTGCAACTAAGTGTCTTGTACTCCAATCTATGTTCTCATGATTTGAATGTTCCACTTTCGACTATTGACCCGTCTCTCTTTATCTCTCCTGCCTGCTCCTCTTTTAGTGAGTGCACATCAAAAATGCAAATGTACGAATACAAGTCACACATACATGAATTTTAAAGTCTTATGGTTCACGAATAACAATATCTGATAGTAAACTGTGTTCTCATGCTTAGGTTTTGTTTAGTCATTTCCATGTTGAACTATATGACATTGGCCATATTTTTTATCTACATTATATACTTGTATTCGAGTCTACCACAAATAGATGAGTACACATGGCATGCTGACTTAGTGCTTGTCAGGCAGGCATACTAATATTCTGTGACTTATCTTTAGGTGTATGGTTTCTATGATGAGTGTCAGAGGAAGTATGGAAATGCAAATGCATGGCGGTACTGCACTGATGTTTTTGATTACCTTACACTTTCAGCTATCATTAATGGCCAAGTAAGTTCCTGTATTTAGAATTTGCAGGTTGTCAGTTCATGTTATTTGTGCCAAATCATACTTAAATGTTAAATCACATGCTGTAAATTCAGGTCCTCTGTGTTCATGGTGGTCTTTCTCCTGATGTACGCACTGTTGACCAGGTTAGTTGAACTTTTTTCCATAACTTCCTTTTTAACCATCAGTCAACATATATGTTCATGAATACTTGCTTAAATGTGATCCTTCCCCTTGTACGGGATTCGTCTTGTAGGTTTGCTATACGTAGTGAATACAGAAAAAAAAATATACATATCGCACCTGGTCTAGAAAACAATGAAATGATCTGATGCGGACTCTTAAGATTCACAACTGTTAGAAAATTACGTTGACAGAACATTCTGCTGTTAGCTATGGATATATCTTAAATTCGTACCAGTGTATATTCATTCAGACTTCCTTACAGCCTTGCTTCCCATGTCTCTAGCACGTGTTGGCCTAGCCCATAAGGGTCATGCCGACTTGATTTCATCCCCACCCTTTTTCCAGTATCGCACTGGCAGTCCCTCATGAGTGCGGAACACACCTTTTTGTTTTTTTCTTCCTCTGAGCAGGATGACTATTGCAACTGCTTATTACACCACCAGGCGACTGGCCTTCTAGCCGATTATTCTACTGCCACCAATGCGATTGCCACTTAGAATATTAACCCACTATCCTAAATACTTTACGGGCACTTTGATTAGACATCTTTTAGTGAAATGGTAGAGATCTGTAAAACTGTATTATGTTTTTAAAAGATATCCGTTCACTGAAAGCAACCTTTCTATGGCACTCTGTATAAACTATAAGTAGTTTACTAGTGTTGATAGGCGAGTGAACATCATTAAAGCATCCCGCAGGCACCATGCTAGTTTGTACATATCTACGATCGTAGTTAAGGCGTCGCCATAGCCTCGCTATATCCGTCTGGCGGAAACTCAAGGTTCGCCACGCCGACGCCACGGCTCCCCATCCGCCGCCCAGTGGAGGGCCACCAGGGAGCAAATCAGGCAGATCTAGAGTTGGGTAACCTGGATCTGCCATCGCCGAAGCTGCCCCGTCGCCCTCCGACTTCATTCCCATTGATCCCCTTCCGCGCCGCCGTCGCTGAAGCTGTGCGACAGAGAGATGGGGAATGAGAGGGAGAAGTGGGGGCAAGGGAAGGAAGGAGAGGCGGCTGGTGGAGGTGTCCTAAGGGAGGGAGGAAAGGAGAGAGGCACGGCTGGTGGAGCCGTGGAGGTGGCCTGAGGGAGGGGGGGGGGGGAGGGAGAGAGAGAAAGGCGGCTGGTGGAGGTCCTCTCGTGGAGAGGATGAGAATCCTATTCTAGGGTAAGTGGAGTGGGCTGGTGGGCTGGGCCAACCCCTCTCCCTTCTCTTTTTTCCTTTTCCTTTTTCTTTCCTCTTCCTTGCTGCTCTTTTGGTGTTTCTTTAGCCTATATGGCGTCGCCACGCTGCGCGCCATAAGCGATATAAAGGTGTGAAGGTGGCAGGTCGCCACACCTCACCACACTACCATAATAACTATGTTTGCGATATGATTTTCTTGAGTAACATATTGGTTGATATCAATGTACTAATGGAGTAATAGGTGCTTAGCACTGCTGGCCCATAATTTTAGGAATAGTAGGAAGCATGATTCTGTGATCGATTTCTCATAGGAATAGATGTTTCAATGGAATTAAGTATATGATTATCTTTTTTTGTCGCTAGATACGAACAATTGATCGCAATTGTGAAATCCCCCATGAAGGTCCTTTCTGTGATCTGATGTGGAGTGATCCTGAAGAGATAGAGACATGGGCTGTTAGTCCCCGTGGAGCAGGTTGGCTTTTCGGATCACGAGTGACAGCAGAGGTGCATACAATATCTTTTATTCAATTCTGGATGGCCTTTTCATTGCTTAATGAATGCTATTTTGTTCTATGCAGTTCAACCATATTAACGGTATTGAGCTAGTTTGCCGGGCTCATCAGTTGGTCCAGGAAGGTCTAAAGTACATGTTCCAGGAGAAGGGCCTTGTAACTGTGAGTTTCACATATAGACTGATCACTACAGATACTCATAGCGTTTTGTTATTTTAGTCGTTTTCATTTTCAGTTTGACCATGTTAATGATGATGCTCATGTTAGTTTCTTCTTTTTTTTCCAGGTGTGGTCTGCACCTAATTATTGCTACAGATGTGGCAATGTTGCTTCTATATTAAGCTTCGATGAGAAGATGGTATGTTAGTTCTTTACTTGAAGTCTTTGGCATACATGATACTTTTTTGAGTCATTCATACTAATCTGGTGACTGTAGGTTTTATTGTTCATATATGCAAGAAGTACGTGAACAGAGATAATTGTTGTTTAAAGGGCATGAATAGCTTATGCGATAAGCAATGGAAAGCTATACTACGCGACCAGTGTTTCTGGCCAATATTCTTAGACCTTTACTTTAGTGGAGTAGTGATAAAATTTAATGTTATGGTATGACTAGACGTGTTCGCCATTAGCTACCCTTCACTCCTTAAAACACCTAGAGTGCATTCGACTTTTTCTATACTTGCTAGTGACATTGGTTGGACCTGTAACAAGGAATGAAGCTAATGTGTACTAAATACTAATCGGGAGAGGGCTTGAGTTAGACCTTCAAAGGAAATAAACGAATATTTGTCTAACCGCATCGACCGTACTTTTTGAGGAGTCGAGTAAACCCTTTGGGGTTTAGTAGTTCATCAGCAACTACTCAGCATGTGTCTGTTGTGTCTTTGCCTGAGGAAGGGGGTAGAATTTGCCATGTAAAAGCAAAGTCACTTCAGTTTATCAATAAGTATCGGAAGACCTCTGATTCTTTTTGTGCAGTCGTATCTGATCACATCCGAACTTTGCATCATCATATGTGCCTGTATCTTATTTCAGGGCTGTGAAGGGGCTGATATGTTTTATTCCACTGTGCTTCTTAAGTTGCACCATATAGTGTTTTATGAGCTATAGCTGATGCTGATCTATGCTATACTTTGCTCTATTGCCAGGAAAGAGATGTTAAATTCTTCACAGAGACAGAGGAGAACAACCAGATGCGGGGCCCAAGGACTTCTGTCCCATATTTCCTGTGACTTCAATTGTACAATTTTAGAAATCAATGTTTTAATCTGTAAGGTCTAAAGGTCAGCCAGAGTTGTTTATTGCTGTAGGTGTTCAGATCATAGTGCAATCTGATGCGTTTGATTTCTCAGTTCTTTTAACCACATGTACTATAGACCATTGGGAGGTGTCATATGCTCCTGTATTCCTTATGACACTGTCAAGTTTTGTTTCTGATTTATTTCACGTGCTATTTATCATGAACCATACGTGCGTCTTGCAGCTCAGAAAAGTTGGGTTCAGTTTTATTCACCTTGTGAGATGTTCTTCAGTTTTCGCTGACACAGTAAGATATTTTGTTGTAAACATCTTACGTACGCAATTCCAGGTGTATGTTCTGTAAAGCAGCTTGATTCTGTATGATGTATGATGGACCACTCTTATTAAAAAAACGTTTACCGTGGATGGCCCACCGAATTTGTTATCCTTCTGATGGATAAGCTCCATTTTCTCCAACCGAACCAGTTCATGATTTCTCATGAGACACTTCAACGACACAGAAGCAGCTGTGATACCGATCGCCACAATCAGTGGCTGCTAGACGAGTAGATGCCCTCCCCGGCCGCGCCTGCGCGCAACAGTCATGTAGCGGCAGAGGCGTAGCCCGCCCTTTGCCACTTATCCGACGGTGTGGAGAAGGCATGCCCTCCGCGGCCGGTCTTCCTCGGCTCCTCGCCTGCCCGAACGAATCTTGCATGGATGGCACGCGGACGGCTGCCCACCGGGCCGCGTCATCGGGCCACGCACGATACGTAACCCGAGCCGGCAGCGATCGCCTTTCGATTAGGACGGCGCGCGCGTGCCGTGCCGTGCCGCGGCCTCCTCTCACACCTCATGTGAACACGAGCAGCCGAGCTGAGCTCCCCTCGTTTAGAAAAAGCTTCGACGTGCATGTCTCCGCTGTCAGGTTGTGTCATGCGAGCCTCTTCTCACGGCAAGTGAAACAACAATCAGTGGATGCTGGGGGCATCTTTCGGCAGGCTGTTGACCCTTTTCCCAATTCTCATGATCGTTCAGGTGAGGGCCGCGATAGAAAATTAAGTTACTCTTCGTCGTCCTGCCTGACTTCCCTTCATTTAATATCCGCAGTTCACCGAATTTATAACGAATGCACGTACTTGCTCACTCCAATTATAAATACATGTGATCTTGATAAAACATAGTCTCTAATTATAGTTTGGTCACTATTTTTTATTAGAATGTATTTATAAAATCTATTGAATTTTTAATATTATAAAAAAATAAAGATAAATCACATAATTTTAATGTTTTTAAATTAAATATTTTTAAAGCTATTGTTGGTCAAAATTTTAAAACTTTTTTCAAAACACATATATTTATGGCCCGAGGAGTATGTTTGACCGGTCACGGAGATAGTTCACTGCTCCACTTGTGAACAGTTATTTAGCCCGTCAAAGGGAGAGAGAAAAAAATCCTGCGTTTTTTCTTTTTGGAGAATGACGGGAGGCGCAGGTGATAATGCAGCAGCTCTTCGAAGGATCGGGAACATGTACAGAGAAAAAAAATAGGGCAAAGGAATCTGCACTTGGGCACCTGGCCTTGTAAGATCGATGTGATACAATCATTGGGTTGCGGCTGCTTCGCCAAAAATCACGTTCTAATAATCGATGAGCTCAACAGAGAGGAGATTGAGCGAATTAGGATGAGGGGAGAGGCCGAACAGATCGAAACAGCATATCCTGCTTTGGCGCTATCTCCTCCGATCCCGATGCGACGGTTGACGCGCCGGCGCCGGCGGCAAGGCTGTCCGCCCGCCCCGCGGCGACCGCGACCGCGCCGGGGGCTGATTCTCCTCCTGCCCCGTTGCCCGCCTGCGTCCGCCCTGCAAGAACTCCCCGACCTCCGCGTCGGAGAACGACGACGAGCCCCCCGGCGCGAGCCGCCGCCGCGGCCGCCTCCTCCACCGGCAGCAGCACCCCCTCGCGGCCCGGAGCGGCGCGCGCGCCACGCAGCAGAGCACGGCCACGGGGAGGCACGCGCAGAGCACGCAGCACTCCGCCGCACACTCCGCCGCCGAGGACACGCCGGGCCCGCGCCCGCGCGGGTCCCCTCCTCCTCCTCCTCGTCCCGGCCGCTTCTTCGCGTCCTCCTTCTTCCTGTGCCCCGCCGCTGCCGTGGCGGCGTCCATGAACTTGCCCTATGCTCTGCTGCTTTCCCGTGGGTTGCTTCGCTTTCGGTGCGGGTGATCCGAACTGGAGGCGTGGGAGGGAGGAACCCTCTGCTCTGCTGTCTATTGCTGTGGGTTTCCTATTTTATCTCTGAAAAAAGAATAAATTTGATTGGAATATTAGCCACTTCGCAGATCGCAACGCTGATGTGTACTGCAATCTGTTCTGTCTCGTCCTTATTGTTCACGAGCCGAAAGTTCGTTAGGTGAGACTGGACGACTGGATAGATACCCAAAGCAGTCGCGCTTTGAAGAATCTCATTCCTCGCGTATGATAGCAGTGATATATTCCGGGAAAAAAATTACTGGTCGAAGTATTTTAATAGTTTGGCTGGGTACTTTGTTGTTGTGCCGAATAATTTGGTTGGCACTGGTTCCTGCGACTCAGCTGTAAGATATTACCCGGTCAAAACGTGGTCACTTTTAAGATGATGATGATGATGATGATCACAAGTGTGCAACGTATTCAATTCACGGGCGCATCAAATAGGGTGTGGCCCCTGCGAGGCTGCTCGGCCACTGGTGGCGACGTTGTTGCACTAGGCCGGCCGGCGCTTTGCTTTAGTCAGTGTCAAAGGGACCAAGGGTACCTTAAGCTTAAGGAAGGAACCCACCATTTCTTTGCAGAAATTATATAAAACTTAGTCTCATAAAATGATCTCCTCTTCTATATGTTACGTGTCATTTTTCTTCCTCTCAATTATATATATCGATCTTTAAATTAGGAAAGGATGGTATGAATCAGAATCTCATAAGGACATTTCGATTAAAGATCTTGTAGAATTTCTTTTCATTATAATAGGGATAAAAAACCGGATAGTAAGGAATAAATATTGTCTTACTATCCAATAGCAACTACAATAAATTAATAAAATATATTACTCTCTCCAGTTATAAATATTTTACGATATTCGACGTACAATTTTAATCATTATTTTTTATTATTATAAAGTTAATAAAATATAATATTATGAAAGTATTTTTTAAGATAAATCTACACATGTGGTTTTTATATTTTTAAACTAAATATTTTGGAAGCTATTAATAATCAAAATTTTAAAAATTTAACCAGATCTTTAACAAAGCAATAAATATTTATAACCGGATAGAGTACCTCTATAGTACTATTAACACTTATCCTAGTCCCAGCTAGGATAAGTGATAATAGGATAAGTACTATTTTGCAATAACCAGATAGAGTAACTCTATATTTATAACAAATATTATCATTTATCTGATAAAATTCTCAAATTTATTTTATAGGATTTTTATCAAACTGTTTATTGCAAAATTCCCTTAAGGACAGCGCTGACACATGAAAAAATTTAGAATTTGCATGCAAGTTGTACTACTCCCTCCGTTTAGAAATAGTAAGTGTATTTTCTTTTGAAAAAAAAATCAAAATTTACATATTTTGACTAATATTTGATCAAATTATAAGAATGACTAGTGTAAAAAATTATATAACTATATTCATAATTTAAAATTATTTTACATTATATATATTTTGTGCTATAAATGATATATTTTGAAAAAAATCTTAATTAAAATCTAACTTTAAAAATCGAACCTAAAAGATCTATTATTTATGAACGGAGCAAGTACTTATTACAAAGATCCTGTTATCCATGCAATCTCGAAAACTCCTATAGATTTACACATCCATATAACACGCTCAATCTTTTCGCAGGAAATCCCCAATAAATATTCGCTATTCCACTTGACAGAATCAACCATATATTCATTCTTATTGAATAAAATTATCTGCTAACACATGGTAAATACCTACCAGTTAGATCTCAGAAAAACCTCTCTGTCATTCAACACGAACCTCCTCTCAAGTCTCAACAGAGACTCTCGTAGTAGAATCTCATGGACAAAGCAATAATTAGTCATAACCACCACCAGGAGCAGGTGCAGGCCGTGCAGCCCATTTAGCCAGGAACCCTTTGTAGTGCTCCAAGAGCTTCCCGGCGTCCGGCATCGCCTCCTTGACGGCGTCCACCGCCAAGAACCGCTCCGCCCACGCGGCCAGGCCGGGGAACTTGTCCTCGTCCAGGAGGTTGGTGCTGCCCACCTCGTCCACCACCTTGATCCACACCAGGAAGCTCCCGAGCGCGACGTCCACGAGCCCGACGGCATCGCCGCCGAAGAAGGCCTTCCCCTTGGAACACTCCCTGAACGCTTGTTCCAACGTCTCCACCACAGGGACGACGTTCTTGAACGCCTCTGGTTTCTTCTCCTCCGTCGTCGACCAGAACAATCCCCTCCAAGCCAGGAAAAACTGAAGGCACATTAGACGGAATCATTCAATCAAGTGCAAGAGAAGCAGGATTAGTATCAACACCACCAACGCGTTCATGCCTTGTCGTCGATGTAGGCTGCCCAGAAGCGAGCCGTGGCGCGGTCGTGGGCGTCGGCCGGGAGGAGAGGAGGTTCGGTCCCCGCCCAGGCCTCGTCGACGTACTGCACGACGACGAGCGACTCGCACACCGCCCTGCCTCCGTGGATGAGGACGGGCACCTTCTTCTGCACCGGGCTGGACCTCAGCAGGAGGTCGCTCTTGTTGAACAGGTCCTGCTCGATGTACTCGTAGATAAGCCCCTTCATCGCCAACGCCACCTTGACGCGGATCACGTACGGGCTGTACCACGAGCCCAGCAGCTGCAGCTCGCCTCCGGTCGCCATTGCAGTGTTACCCGAGGCTTGTCACTTGTCAGCTTGTGCGAGTTGTCCCGATCGATTTGTACTGAAGGGAGGACGAGCGTGTATTTTATATACACGGTTAACTCTTGACTAGCTAGCAAATGAGCTGAATAGACAACTTTGAATTGTTGATCGGTGAGCCGGTGATGCTCCACGTCGTTGCTTAATGGAGAGTATGTGACTATTTTCGTCAGCACTGTCGTCTGCTGAGGGAGTTGCTTATTGGAGAGTAGGTGACTATTTTCGTCAGCACTGTCGTGTGCTGAGGGAAGGAGGCAAATCATGGAGTGGGCCGGTGAATGAATCATTAAAATTGGCATGCGTTTTTTTAGATGAGTTGAAATTAGTTGCTAATTTTTTAAGTCGGACGCGGACACACCGTGCCCCCTAACGCGCACGCACACTGTGCCCTAAGGTCACTCCTAATACAAACAATATCGTAGTCTTCCATATTATCCGGATTATCCGGATACTAGTGTAAATATAAACTCTCGTAATACTTGGTATCTATTAATAAGGTCCATCAATAAATATAAACATTATTTATAGAAACTATATTCACCAAATACATTATTTTGCCTATGTCTTACCTCTTGGATTGTGTGCTCAAGCTCCAATATATTTCTTAGCTATTTCTTCATGTTGGATTTGGTGTCTAGATAGTGTCTTATAGAAGACACTATCTTCTTTTCTCTTACTTTAATCACTTGTCACATCATCTTTTATCATTCGAGGAGAACTATTTAATATCTAAGACACTAGCATTAGAAGTGACCTAATAGATTAAGACACTAGCATTAGAAGTGACCTGATAGATTGGAGGTCTAACCTTACATAGCACCATTGTTGGAATCTTAATCATAACACAAAGAACAATATTCACACAACGGACCAGTAGTTAGTGGTTCTTGATTGTTCATTTATGTCACATCAGTTGGCTATATTCCTTTTAATTCTAGAAGTATCCCCAGAATAATCCTAGGTATTACAGTCTATGTAGATCTGTAAAACTCTAACCTAGTTGTGACTGACACAAGTCTTAAGGAACACGCATCAGGCCTCCCTTTGGCCCTAACAATGTATTTCTTCTAGTCGTCTTTTCGCCAAATCCTCTTTGACTCATATGCTCCTCTCGGAGCCGCCCTTCATTCTCTTGCCAATGGTCTCTTTGTCGCATCCCTTCGGCTTCGGTTTTCACCTGGCGTCCGAGCTTCGGCCTCGCTTCACATCCGGCCACCTTCCAGGCTTAGCTATCGCCTTCACCTTTTAGGACCATCGCTTGCACCTTCAAGATCCCTGTCCTTCGCCATGTGTACTTGGCCTTATTCCTGCATAGCACAATGAAAACATCTCTATTGTGATGTTAACATTGCTACCTAGTTTTGGGGTTGGTTGACGTGGCCGGAGTCAACAAGAGGGTTAACGTGATACCATTCCCCCAACAACGAGTATACACATTAATCACTAAACATACTGGTATGTGTATATACTATTTCTACTATGAATTTAATTCTTAGAGAAATATAAGCAAGCATGTCAATTCTAACCCTAAGGAAGGGGGAGTTGGGATGGTGGTAGGGAGTGGTTGTCCCGAGTTGGACCATCGGGAACATGCGTGGGCCACAATATTTCTTTTGGTGGGCCGCTGGGAAGGAATACCCCCTGCCGCTGGGGAGTCATTGGTTGGATGGAAGCTAAGGGTGTGTTTGGATGCTCTGCTGAGCGTGTGTATGCACTGACGGATGCAGAGCGGAGAGGTGTGTGCGTGTTTGGTTGGCGCTCGTGACTGCACCCGCTCATGCAGTTGCATCCGCCCAGCCAGGCTCGGGGAAACACCGGAATCGGCCGTTTCCGTCGGGCCTGGCTGAGGAGATGTAAAAACACTGTGCATACGAATTTTTTTTATTTAACTTTCGATTTTATTTAGAGGTCTAAAAATTCTAAATATTTTCGTGAGCAAATTAGAGCTCACTAACAACCCATTTTAATTAGGTTGATCCAAAAAAACCTAAGTCAATATTTAATTAAAATTCTCCAAAAATCATAAAAAAAAAATCACTAATATTTTTATCCAGTGATATACTAATTTATAAAAATATTTTTAACCCTGTGTTATTTGATAAAAAAAATGAATTCCTTTGTAATATAATATATACTCATGCAGACAATCGAACACAATCTCTTCTCAATCAGACTGAGCAAATACAGCTAACCAAACAGATCCTACTATATTTCTCTAGTCTATCTCAACTCAACCTGTATAACTTATACGAGGACATACGAGCAAACAAACAGGTCCTATGAAGTTATCACGGATACAATTAGACTCGACCAACTCGAGCGGGCCTGACGGTCCGGATAGCTGTTTTGGGCCTGTACTAGGTAGCAGCCGACAATGAACCAAGTCCACTCGAGCCTTGGCTAAAACTTGTGTGCGGTAGTTGTAGAATTAAAATTTACAGAGGCAGTCTACCTGTCCAGAAGAAAAAAAACAGGCACCATAAACTTTACGGGTCAGGCTTTGGTAACCGTTTTACCAATGAATAAAACTGGAATTTTCTCCGACTCCACGAAAAAGTGCTCTGGCCAAGATACACTGCCCCTATTCCAATGCATAAACAAACACCGGTGCATTGGCACATTGGTTCCGCCCACTAAAGTTCATATTTTGATGTCCACATTTCATATGCGTGTGATATGATATGCACTCGCGGACTCGCGGTTGTGACTTGTGAGTGCCATGCGTACATAGCGGTGTGTGAGCGTGTACATATTCCATGCAATCAAAGAAAACGCAAAAAACAATAGTACAAGGCCCACATCGCATTTCACTTTCTCCATTGCAACTCACGGTGCACAATCCTCTGGGGGAAATCACGGTGGCACATCGAACAACATCTCACCATCCCGCAGTCCTTATTGGGCAAAATCACAACTCAGCTGGCAGCAAATACATCTCAAAGTACAAGTACTAAATAGTTTAAGAGCCATACCCTGGGGATTCGGATCCAACTCAACATATCCAATTGCCAAACAGACCCCAGATGAGTGGGCAAACAGCGTGTTCAGCTAGAAGCAATCCATTTAGCCAGAAACCCCTTGTACTGCTCCATAACCTTCCCGGCGTTCGGCATCACCTCCTTGACGGCGTCCACGGCCAAGAACCGCTCCGCCCACGCCGCCAAGCCCGGGAACCTGGCCTCGTCCAGAAGGTTGGTGCCTGCCACGTCGTCCACCACCCTGATCCACACTAGGTGGCTCCCGAGCGCGACGTCCACGAGCCCGACGGAGTCGCCGCCGAAGAAGGCCTTCCCCTTTGAGCACTCCCTGAACGCTCGCTCCAACGTCTCCACCACAGGGACGGCGTTCTTGAACGCTTCTGCTCTCTGCTCGTCCGTCGTCGACCTAAACAGCGCCATCCACGACGGGAAAAACTGCAGGCACATGTTACTTTATGCACGGAAACACTAATTCTAACGCAAGGTTGCAAACCCCAAAGAAGATTGATTTCGTGCGTGCCCTAAAAAAAATGGATTTCGTGCAGCAATAATATCATACCGTGTCGTTGATGTATGCTGCCCAGAACCGTGCAGTGGCGCGGTCGTAGGGGTCGGAGGGGAGGAGCGGAGCCCCGGCCCAGACCTCGTCGACGTACTGCAGGATGACGATCGACTCAAGCACCGGCCGGCCGTCGTGGATGAGGACGGGCACCTTCTTGTGCACCGGGTTGGACCTGAGCAGGAGGTCGCTCTTGCTGGCGAGGTCCTGCTCGATGTACTCGTAGCTGAGCCCCTTCAGCCCCAGCGAAACTCTCACCCGGATGACCCATGGGCTCGACCACGTGCCCAGCAGCTGAAGCTCGCCCCCTCCTCCTTGCTGTTCTGCTGCCGCCGCCATTGGAGCCTTGGAGGTATGGCAGATGCTAGCTAGCTAGCGTCGTGTAACGTTCTCTAGAACGTAACCTAGATCGAGTCGTGCCTACTGCTTAGTTTGGCTAGTATATAGTAATAGGTTGAGTGGCCAACTTGGAATTTGTGAGTGGTGATTTCTCCTTGGCTCCTTGTCATTCACGCCACTGCTTGTTGGAGCGACGGAGGTACTGCGATTTCGTCAGCGCTGTCGTGTGCCGAGGAAACGGAGGCAGATGATGGGGATTCAGCTGCCAGGTGGCTAGTCTAGTTTCGTGTTAAAGTGACTGCCTAGATAGCAGCACATGGTGAAATACAATGGGCTTTGCGTGCTAGGGTAGGCCGAACCATGCTGCCCGGTTGCGTTCGAGCCACACAGCCCACATCTATCCAGCCACGGGCCCGAGTATTACCGCACCAGATTTGAGGCCTGTGTACGAATCCCGTACTGATCCAATAGCTAGGCAGCACCAGTGTTTTAAGTCCAGATTTTTTTGTGTTCAAAGCTGTCTTTTGGCCAGATGACTTGGTGTACATATGTAATATGTGCGTATATACTCGGCGCTGGTGTGCACCAATTTTAATAATAGTACGAACCAACGTATTTTTGGACTGGTTGGACGAACATGTCAACAACTGATTCAGCACAGCAAATGAACAACCTACTGTTGTAAAGTGTCACCCTACCGATATGACAATTCCTAATAGCAAAACCATGTCCGATGTTAGCCGGGAAAAAAGAAGGGGAAAAAAACAACTCCCTGGTCATATGTCGTAGGTAAAAATTGTGAAATGATGCTCCACCTTTCCCTAGCTACTGTTACGAATTATCTGGACTGAAGACGCACGTGTCCAAATCGAGACTCCAGCTGCCTCATCGACGAAATGCGACACCAACCATTCGCACATTCTGTGGCTCAAAAAGGATCATGAAGGCCCCTATTTGTAGTACTTCCACCAAAGCTTGCATCGAACTACCCAATGGGCAGCCGTCAAGTACTAAATTTAAACGAAAGCGATAAATTTTCCATCGGCTTCAGGGAACTAGTACAAACTGCCCGAGCAGGAGGGCAGTGACACGAACAGCGTGGATAGAATGGGATCAGGCACGCTGTGTGGTAGCGAGGTCCTCTAGCTCTGCCCTGCCAAGCAAGCAGCACTTGTCCTTGTTCACCGACACACACACAAAAAAGAAAAAAACTCCGCTCCGTTTTGCCTCCTCTTCTTCCAAACAAACTAAAATTTGCAGGGGCTTCTAATCTTGGACTTCATTTTTGTTTCTTGGACTCTTCTTCTTATTAGGTTGCATCCTCTGGCGCTGATTGGAGGCCGGCCGCCATGGATGAGGTCCCAGGAAGAAGTGGCTCGGTGAGGGCTACAAGGAGCATATTTGGCGAAAGCATCGGTGGGAGGAAGCCGGAGAAGAACAGAGCAAGGAATGTTCTAGCACAAGAGGTGATTTATTTCTGAACTTTGCTGATTCATGTGAATAGTTGCTAAGCACTGGTCGACCGTAGTATTTCATATCCAAAAGAGATTTCGGCATTTCAGTTGATTCTTGTGAATAGTAGTTAATTAAGCACTGTTCTATTGAATTTTATTTCAATCTTTCCAACACAACATTATGTTTCATAATTCATATTCCGAAATTGCAAAAAAAAAAATCATAATTGAGTATCACCTCGCACTTCGGTGTGCGCAGAATTTTTCATCGGAAATCAAGCAACTAGCAAAATCCGGCATGGATAGGCTGAACGAGCGCAAGGCGGCTGTGGATAAGGAGAGAGCCGGCGCCGAGTCCGAGCTGTCAAGGGCGCGCGCCATGGCGAAGGAGTTGGAGCGCGAAATCGAACAGACCAAGGCCAGAGCAACGTCCAAGAGATCAGAGCTCCACACAATGTGGGCAACCAGGGCAAGCAAGGAGGGCACGGATGCGTCGAACTTGCAAGAGGAGGGCGACGCTGCTGAGTACGCGGAGGTGGTGCAGGAGCTGGACCGTGCCAAGCAGGAGCTGCGCAAGCTGCGGCTGGAGGTGAAGTCCGCGGCGGAGGCCAAGGCCAAGGCCGAGAGCGACATCGTGGCGTCAGCGATCAAGATCCAGTCGAACCTGCGCGCCACCGACGAGATGAAGCGGCGGGTCGACGAGGCGAACGAGGAGCACGTCCTGGTGGAGCTCGCGCGCATTGAGGCCGAGCGGGAGCGCCGCGAGATCGACGCCCAGCGACGCGCCGAGGCCGAGCGGTACGCCAGGGACATGGAGGCCACGAGGGCCAAGATCGAGGCGCTGCAGAAGGACGTGGGTCGCACGAGGGAGATGGAGGCGAAGCTCGCCGTGACGAACGCCGACGTGGAGGTCCTGCAGGCCGAGATGGAGCTGGTGCGCGCCATGGAGAGGAACAGTACCAAGAACGACGAAACAACGGAGGCTGTGGCGAGGCGGAAGAAAGAAGAGGCGCAAGACAAGGCGTTGCTTCAGGCTGCGGAGGCCGAGCTGGACGCGGCCAAGAAAGAGCTGGAGAGCATCAAGGCGGGGGGCTTCCAGTTCATGACGTCAATGGACAGCACGCGCACCGAGATTATGCGAGTCGCCGAGGAGGTCAACCGGCTCAAGGCGCAGGAGAAGAAGGAGGACGCGCAGGTGCAGCAACTGAACGCCAAGCTGCTGAAGGCGAGGGCCCGGATGGAGGCCGTCAAGGCGGCCGGCGAGCGGTCCAAGGCGATCGTATCCAATCTGACGTCGGCACTGCAGCAGCTGCAAGCAGAGACCGAGGCAGCTAGGAAGGAGGAGGAGCTGACCGAGCTTGAGCAACGCTGCCTGAGAGCAGAGACCGAGAACGTCAATGCCGAGATCGCCGCGACCGACGCACGTACTCGGAAGTCGGTGAAGGAGCTCGAGGCGGCGAAGGCGTCGGAGGCCGCCGCGATGAATAAGCTGAAGGCCGCCGTGGAGAGCACAATACAGGTGAGGGCTTCGCAGGGATCGGGGACAATAACTATCTCGCGGTTCGAGTACGAGTACTTGAGCGGGCGCGCGGCGCTGGTTCGGGTGGTGGCCGACAAGAAGGTGGCCGCGGCGCAGGCGTGGGTGCAGGCGCTGAAGGCCGGCGAGAATGAGGTGGCGGAGCGCGTGGAGGCCATCGAGCGGCAGACCAGGGAGATGGCCTCCAGAGAGGCGCAGGTTGCGGCAGAGCTGGAGAGGGCGGCGGCCGAGCAGAAGGCGCTGGAGCAGGAGCTGTACGACCTGAACGCAGCGGCGGAGCGGGACGGACTGCAGTGCGCGTACCCGCGGCGGCGGTCGAGCCGTGTGTCGGCGACGATGAGGCGTGCGAGGGCACGACGGTCGTCGGTGTCGTCATCAGCGGGGATCCGGAACCCGCGGTCGCCGTCGTTCACCATCAAGCGGAAGAGGAAGGTGATGCCCAATCTCCTGAAGCTCATCAGGGCGAAGAGAGACGCCAAGGGCACAAACTGAGGTGAGCCGTGAGCCGCACAGAACTGTGCATCATCAGCATGCCGCTTTGGCCGCTGCTGCCTGCCGGTTGATGGCTTGCATCTGTTCGCTTCTTATACATGTTGCTGCAACGCAATTGTGCAAGAACTAGTGCAGTATGGACCTCCTATATGATCTTCTGCATGTACAGCATAGTTCTGTTCTTGTGTGACTTGCTGTGTTTGTAAGCTTACAGTCATTTGTAAGTGCGTTCGAGCTTGGACCAGAGACATAAAAGGCTATACAGCATTTCAATCGCTCGTTTGTAGTTTTGTACCATGTATGTAGATCATAGTCCTATACTCCTATTCAAAGAATGATTCATGTACGGGGAGTCGATAGATACCCTTGGCAGTCAGCAGAACTAGTTCATCTGTGTGCTTTAGGGCCGGTTTGGTTCACGACTCTAGAGTGCTAAGCCAGATTTTGATCATACTAGATGATTTGGTTAGGGTTAGATTCAAAGTCAAAATTTGGCTTCGCCTGAATTTTTTTTGGCCGTACCCGTCTACAATAATCTGGCAGCCTGGGTGAGTTCTGGGCGGCCGATTTGGCCGCCCGTGTTTCAGCTTAGTTGCACCATCAGCAAATGCTGAGGTGGTAACTTGTGATTGGCTACATTAAATGGGTTCCTTTTTATATTATCAAGATTCAAATCACAATATTCGCTAAATAGTTGTGTTCTTGGTAATTAAATATATATAAATCAAGAGACATGTTGATTATATTTTAATGTTAAAAAATTAGTTACATATGGATCATACATGTCATGCTCACACCTTTTAAAAAATTTGATATGGCCATAATACAACACCTTTGACACTATCCTAACTTTAGCTTGCTCACGAACAAATAACTGTTGACCTGTTTTTGGCATTATCCTACCTTTGCCCACGACTAATATTTGATTAGGCTTATTGAGTTGTTCAACCAAACAATTTTAGAGCATTTGCAACCGGTTTTTTAAATCTTGCTCCCTATATCTTTATATAGAGATAATCTCCAAAAAATTTCTTTTTATTTTTCTACACGCTTCAACACACTCCTTAAATCCCACTCACTAAGTTCCACTCACTTATATTTTATTAGTATTCTATAAATAAAAAATATTTGCGATGGCTAATAGCTAAATTTTATATGCTTTTGATTTTTGTTTGAATTCAAATTGAATTAAAAAAAATATCACATGAAATGATAAAAATATATATAGAGAGCATTACAAAGGAACTCAATTATTCACCATATAACCTAGGACTAGAAATAATTTTCAAAATCAATCCATCACATAAGAAGAATAATAGTGATATTTTTAGATTTTTGGAATTTATTTGGGGACCTAACAATTGTTAGAATTTATAAAATTAGTCTTTTTAGAGAATTTTAGTTTATATTCTACACATGTTTTTAGATGAATCTAATTAAAATATGTTGTATATGGATTATAAAACACGTAAAAAGTTTTAGAATTTTTTTTAAAACAGAATATTACTGTTTTGAATATCGAAGATAGAAAAAGAACTAAGAGCCGGTGAGTACTGTTCACAGTAGGTACCCGTATCATCATCTCCTTCATTCCTGCCGAATTGGAGATGGCGAGCCCAAAAATGAAAAGTGTGTTGGTGAATCGGTTAGAGCCGTTTTTTTAAAATCTGAATCGTTAAATTTAACCATAGCGAGTCGTTTGCCCAGTCAGTTAGAGTTGGCTCTTACAACCTCTTAGCTTCGGAAGTAATTCATCTGAATATTCCCTTTTTGGAATGGGAAGAACATGACGCCTGCGTGACCGCGTGAAGCACGACAGCATCAACGCTACGAATTCAGCTGGTCCGTCTCCCATCTTTTGCAACTTCCGCTCAGGTCACAAGATCTGTCGTTCCGGTTAGACGGCGACTGCTGTAGAAGCTGTCCCACCAGTCAGCCGCACCACCCCAGCTGGTTTCCCGCATGGCGGCACCTCGGCTCACGAAACCAAACGTGGTAATGCCGCCGTAACAAAACCGGAGACGAGAGGAAAGTCGAAAGCCAGAGAACACACCAGAACCGAGGATCCCAATCGCCGAAGGGAACGAGACCGGCGCCATGCGAGCCCCCCCACGCGTCCGACCTCCGCGCCTTCCTGGCCGCGGCCGCCGTCGCGCACCTCTCCTCCCCCCGCGCCTCCCCGTGCGCCCCTCCTCCCACGCCACTGGGGCTCCGCGCGTTCGCCTCCTCCCGCGACTCGCCGCCGCCCTGTGAGCAAGGGGCGGCGAAGCCCACGATATGCACCGCGGACGAGCTGCACTACGCGCCGGTGCCAGGCACCGAGTGGCGGCTCGCGCTATGGCGGTACCGCCCGCCGCCTGAGGCTGCGGCTGGGGTGCTTCGTTAGGGTTGCTCCGTTGTTGATTTGGTGCTCGCTTGGTTCATCGCAGCCGCCGAAGAGGAACCACCCGCTGATGCTGCTGTCCGGAGTGGCCACGAACGCCGTTGGGTTCGACCTGTCCCCGGGGGTGAGCTGCTTATCTATAATTTAATGACGCCATTGATGTGGATAAAGTACCCTGCAAACAGTACACCTTTTGTTCTGTGAACAAAATTCGCGTTATGTCTCATTAATTGCTGCAGATTGTGCATTGCTCGTTGTGCTCATTGCTCAAACAGAAAAATGCATTGTATAGTTTGGCAATTAGATTTGTATAATGGGCTAATGGCATTGCCGATTCAATTTGGTATTATTTCCTGAAGGAATAGGGAAAATTAAATACAGAAAGGGCTCCATGTTGTTGTTGAACGTTTTAGTTCTGGATGCAGAATTATCTTAGTTCTGAACAAACGAAAAAGCTAATGAAAACATATTGGAGCAGTTTGCACATTTGCTTCTTCAAGAAATTATGTTTTCTTTATCAGCATTTTTTACACAGTTTGCTGTTTCTAGGATGCTGTAATAATTATTCTACAAAATATAAATATTTGTTTCAGCAATGTGCATGGTAGCACATGTTATGGGCACAGAGTAGATCATCTAACTACAGAGTAAGTGAATATCAGAATGAAAAATCATATGTAGCTACTATGAAATTTAATGAGAACAAGCATATGCTTATTTAATTGTATTGGTGATAGTTATGAAGTACTAAAATTTTATGAGGGAAAAAATGAGTATTTCCTTGCATACTGATAGTACTTGTTATCAAAGTTGGGATGCTGCTGGACAAAATTTCGAGTGAAGTATCAACTTGTGTGCTGTATGGCAGCGAAGTGCATTGCCTTGATAAGCATGAATGTTTAGTGAAAAAATGATTGATTAGTTCTCAGTTTTCTATTATCTTACTGTCCTAGTAGCTGCCGGCCTATCCTGTTGTTGCTCTTCTATAGCAGGAGATAAATTATTTCTAAGATTCTTATGTTCCTATTTAAAAACATTAGTGGTATTCCTTTTACAATTCTTTTGTGGTTCAGGCTTTCTTTGCTGTCTGGTTACATGTAACACTCAAGACTCGAGAAGGAAAACTAGTTTGTATTCCTGGGAGTACATACTCCCGGCTTGATCCACAATTGATCTCGTTATAACTGAAGTATATACTACCTTATGAGATATATATACTTCTTTACAAGTGAAGTATATAATATTTTCTAAGATGTATATACTCATTTCTGAACACCCGTTAGAGGGGGGGTATGTACACCTAGGAGTACAAGGGAGTATGTACACCCGTTATATATATAAACTCAACCAACCTAGGAAGAACTAGCTGGCATTGTTAATAAGAAGATATAGGCACCCAAATTCACATCAAAGAGGACTCAAACCTGGGTGGTCTAGGCGTACATCCACACCCTCAACCAACTGAGCTAGGCTTAATTCTTGAGAACAAAAATTATGAATTGACTACCTTACTTTTTTTTTATTGTAATTGATCATGATTACATGCTTTTCTTTATGACTTCCTTTTGATCCTTGACTGTAATTGATACATATGAAATGCTGACAGGCTTCATTTGCTCGTCATATGTCTATGCAAGGTTTTGATACATGGGTTGTTGAAGTGCGTGGTGCAGGCCTGAGCATGCATGGATCAGAACTAGCTGCAGCCGACGCCAGGTTGGAAATGTCCCCTAATTCTGGTTCAGATTAAAGTTCTACAGGGAAAGCAAATGTTGTTGTTCCTGCCAAGGACATGTCCACTCATCAACCTAAGATTTCTGAAGTTCCAGTAATAGAAGATAAGAATATGGTTGTTTAAAGTACATCGGAAGAACCACAGCTGGTGACTAAGTTATCAAATGCTTTGGCACAATTGGGTGAAACATTCTCAGGTTATGTAAAAGATAGCCGGCTAAAAAACATCGCTGACAGTTTTTTGATCGAGTGTCAGAACTTGCTCCCAATGCCTCATTAACTAGTCTTGAGGAGTTTCAGAAAAGATTTTAGGTATGTTGGAGTTGCCACAGACATCAATGATATCTGATCAAATTAGCAATTTAAGCCAGCGCCTTGTGAAGATTCTTGGGGAAGGCCAACAAAATGTTTTACCTCGACTATTTGGCTGGCAAGAACGCCTCTCCGCAACCATAGAAGACCTCCAGAAACAATTGGAGTTTATTATTATCTACGATTGGGACTTTGACCATTATCTTGAGGAGGATGCACCTGCCGTGGTTTGTAGATATACCCTTTCTTATATACCAGCCAGATGATACATTGGAAACCTCTGTAAGAAGTGTGCAATCTTTTTTTATTGTTCAGATGGATTATATAAGAAAGCAGAGTGTAACAAAGGATGTGAAATTGCTTGCCATTGGTCATTCCATGGGAGGAATCTTGTTGTACGCAATGGTTTCAAAGTGCGGTATGTCTTGTCAACCTGTATCCTTTTCTCCTACATATCGTTTCTATGTAGCAATGCTGGCAACATTTTTTATTTTAAAAAAAGGTTTGTCTTACTTTCAACCAGTAGTAAGGCTTGGAAGGCTGTAGTGTAACAAACCAACATTATCTTACCATTGGAACCACAAATATTTGCCCAAACATATGTAAATGACTGCAAGTTTTATTTATCTACTTGATATCAAGATCTGGAACCTTTGACAAACTGTTCCTGGTATCATATCCATTGAGTAATGCATATTAGCATATAAGCAATAAGTCCAAATTCAAGGTCATGCAATCACACTTCAGTATTATGATATCCTGCCTATATTTATTCCTCATGGTATATCAATGCTTCTACTACAATTGCATTTACTGTATGACATACTGAATATTTAAGTGGTACCATTTATTTGCCCCTCGCCTATTCATCAAGGCTTCTGCAACCCACTGTGGATGCAACAAAAGTATCATTTGTGCTAACCTTTGTCCCTGGTACTTTTTCCTTGTAAGTTAAAGTTCCTGGATGGATTGTCATCATGCATTTTTTTTCTTGTTTGGTTTTTCCATTTGATCGTTTATCTTTGCTCCCCAACATCCATGGGATTAGCTAAGTCAGTTACTTAATGTTGACTCTTAAGCAATTCTTAGAACTTCCTCCCCCTCCTAGTGTACAGAACCTGCTTCCTCCTAGATCAATGCCATAAACAGAAGGAGCACTGCTTTTGGTGTTTTTCTTCTCCAAAACCACATAGCAGAGACGAAGTATTTGTTGGTACATTCCTTGAAAGTAGCTGAGACATTACTGGTAATTTGTTGGATGTTGGCATGTTGCCATCCCAAAGTTTGTCAGGAACCATCCTTGTTCAAATAGCTTCCGACAGACCATATGGAGCAATCCCCGTTTCGCTTGAATACTCAAGGGCTCTTAACTCCTGGATCCAGTTTATTTTCAATACAATTTGATCAGTTACACTGTTGTCATCTAAATGCTATTTTTCAAAACAGACAATTTGATTAGTTATGGTGAGTTTTGTCATCTTTATTTCTTAACATTTTTTGTGCTTCGTGACATGGCATTCAGGCACAGTACCAGCAAAGGTTCTATTACAGCTGACCACTGCATTCCGTGATGGCGGGCTGCACAATAAGACCGGTACCTTCTTTTTCAAGGAGCATCTTCACAAAATCAAAGTTCCGGTGCTTACTCTTGCTGGAGATGAGGATCTGATTCACCTCCCAGAAGCTGTTTACGGTTTGGCAACAAGTCCATTTTTCCTTTATTATTTTGCAACTATGAATCCTTTTTGTAGTACTGAACATATCAAAGCATGAACAGTTTTCTATAAAATGAATATTCGAGTTTGAACTAGTTCCTGAACTAGTTGTCAACAAGCTAGCAGCTTAGGACTGAGGCTCCACAGTGCTAGCATATACCACAAAGTTATATTTTCCTTCTTTCCTGGCTTGGCTATCTGTAACTGCAATGGACGGTGGTGTTAGCTAATGCACATAGATTTTATCCTTGTTTGATTTTCCTCTTTCTGAATTAATATAGATAAAACTATTGTTTATAAATTGTTGACTTTCATCCTTGTTCGACTATCATCTTGTTTGAGCCTATATAGATAAAACATAGATTCTATTTTTATCCTTGTTTGACTATCATCTTTCTGAGTTTCTTTAGGAGAACTATTGTTTATGCACTGTTGACTTTTCTTTGTTTTTGCAGAAACCGTGAAACCAATTCCTCAGCATTTGATCACGTACAAGGTTTTCGGAAATCCTGAAGGCCCTCATTATGCACATTATGACTTAGATGGAGGGCGGAAAGTACGTTTACAATAAGTGGTACTTGCGGTCTATGAGTCAGTCTTTGATTCCATGTACTAATCTTCACGTTCCGTGATGTGTTATGTGCAGGCTGTCCATGAAGTGTACCCGTGTATGACAAAGTGTTTTCTTAAGTTCCTCTCTCAGCATGACAAAGTGTTTTCTTAAGTTCTCATAATCTGTGTTATATGGACACAGGTGCGGGTGTCGGAATTCGACTCGTGTCGGGGTGTTTGATTCGGCAAAAAAATTTGGGACACACCAAATACCACTTGGAATCCGACACGGATGTCGGAATCCGACACGGATACGCGAGTGTCCGACACTCGGCAAAAAATTTTGGACAGGATGTCCGGGTAAAGGAGCTCATGATCAGACAAGTGGTTGTAAATGGTCAACCCCTCATTGAGACACGGTGAAATCATCAAAATGGAATGGAAAAGTGAGGTAAAAAAATGATTCTCGTTTTGTTTCCCATTCTACAAACCAGGTTTGTAGTTTATCTGTGCAAAACCGTGTGTGCATTAACAACAGGAATTGCCTACACTGGAATTGGGTGCAAGGTTTTAGTTACCGTTGGGGTGTTGGTAACCAGTCGTCAGCGGTAACTAAAAATGTGTGGCTATCGTGATAACCGTTCGAAATTCGGTTGAAATTTGCACATAATTTATTTGCTAAAATTTGAAATTTGGACAAAAAAAAATGCTAGATTCTCTGTTCGGTAATCGGTCGAATCGGACCATTTGACTGGTTACCGAGCGATTTTCTCGATTTATCGAGCGATTTTCTTGAATTTTTCGTATTGTCGGTAACCGTTCGGTTTTCTCGATTTATCGAACGGTTTTCTCGATTTTCAGTGAAAAAAAAAATCTAAAATTTGGCTCAATCTTGTAAAACCAATAACTAATTCATCTGAACTTCAAATCAAGTAAAACAAATTTTGTTAGTTTCCTTGTAACATGATCTACATGATAAAAGTATTTATACTCATAAAAAAGTTGAAAAGTTTGTGTGAGAAAATGTATTTGTTAAATCAAGTTAAATACATAGTTTACTCTTTGCTAATCCAAAAATTATGAAACTAATTTGGTTAGTCTTCTTACATGATCCTATGTCTTTTAAAAATATATGAACTCATTAATTAGTTATTGTAATATGCAGGATTATGTAAATGTGTTGCGATTAGATTATTTCATAATTGACCCATCACGCCTCTAAAATTAGTGAAACAACTTTTATTAGTTTATTTATACTATGCTTTATGTAAAAAAATAATGACAGACAGAAAAAAGTTAATTACAATGATATTTCTTAACGTATTCACTTTATGTTTGTGAACTTTGTAAAAATTATAGAGAAATTAATAAAACTCTAAATGAAGTGAAATCAGTTTTAAAAATACTCTTAAAGATACGTCCTACACAAGAAAAATATGTTTTTGCATGTTAAATTTTTCCTTAACATGAGTTAATAACTGAGCCGCATGTTTCAACTTTTTTTTATTTTTTTCAAACTTCCTCCCTATAGAATATGATGCAAACGATATTATTTTTGAAAAAAAAGCACAAAAGATCTTAGAGTTGTCTATAGTTTTTTAAGGATTTTTTTGAATTTTTTTTTTTCAATTTTTTCAATTAAAATTCGGTTACCGTTCGGTTTTTAAAATTGGATCGGAGCGGTAAGCTCGGTAACCGTGAATTTCGACTAATAACCATTGATAAATTGAACCCTGATTGGTTGTGCCGTTAGATGGTCTGTTATTGGATCTTAACCGGATGGCTTGTAAACAGCCCCCCTCCTTTTTGAAACGGATGTGTAAAAACGGTACTGTAGGGCAGTAGCACTGGGGAGACGGACATTAGGTTTCTGGCATCTTGGGTCAGATTGGTGAAACAAACCTTTAGAACCGATGTATATATTTTTTTAGCTCTCTGGATCTTGTTGCCCCTAATTTCTTGGTTCTAAATGTAAATATAATTTAAAGTACACCATTATTATTTGATAAGACGTGAGTGGTAATCTTTCAAATGTGGTGTTCCGTGCTTTAGCAGTTGCAAAATGAACGCTTGAATATGAAGAGCGGGCATGACTGGATGGAGGAACGTGGGACAGATGAAATGTATAATTGCCCAAAGACACTGACGTGATACAGCGTCAGTGTGTTACCCTTATGTTGGTAAGCTGTAAACACATACAGGAAACAAATGGTTCATTCTAATTGCTACTGGAGCCTTTTCGAATTTACCCTAAGGTGTCGGAACCAATAAATTTGATGAGAGATGGCCACAATATGGCATTTCTATCTGCAAATGCATACGAATGGATGTTGTGTTTATACAATAGCATATGTAACGAACTGTACAAGACACAACAGGACTTTCAGTTTCCCCAGTGATACAGATAACGCGCTTGGAGTTATGGATTTCAAGTCTTGTTGACCGCAGTCTTGCAAACTGGACAAGCGTTCTTCTGAGAGAGCCACTGCTTGATGCAGTAAACATGATAGCTATGGCCACAACCAAGCCTTCCCATTTCTTCATTTGCTTCAAATTCTTCCTGCAACATAATGTGCATTTGACTTTTAAGCTTCGGCCATAGGGTGCTCATATAATGAAAAGCCATGGAATCATGGAGCAAGGAGAACGGAGGTTTGGGCGTACCTGACAAATACTGCATTTCCTTTCCATTTCTGTTAACCGGAAAGAACCGAAGGCTGGGTTTTTGACCTTCCTAAGGCTGCGAGTGATCTCATCCTCACGCAACCCTGTGTTGACATATCCAATTCTGTCTTCAAGCTCGAGCAACTCCTGTAAAGCAACATGGTTGGTGATGATCATGATGGCAGTGACAATTTACAAAAGTGCAGGATACAGAGGGAGAGAGCCATACCTCGTATGTCATGTTGTCAACATCAAGGCGCCAATCCTGGTACCGATCATACATACTCATTCCTCCCAGCAATACTCGTGTTTGAAACATCATGATCTGCAACATTAAAAACAGTTTGAGTCAAGTTTTTGAAACTGCTAGATGAATATGTAGGCCATACCATCTTATTTTTAACCGGGTTAGAAAATGCCAGCCAAGAACATGAACACAATTTGCTCCTATTTATCTGTCAATAGGCGCCGGCGCCTGTATGGACCGGACTAACAATGCTCGTGGATCTTGAAAAAGTTCAATGATTAAGTAGGGGCCATCACTAACCAGGTGCCCACATGAAGTGTTGAAGGAATGCCTACAACTCCAGATCTGATTATTACTGAAGCAACAAGCAAATCATAAGCAGCATTGGTCCCCTAAGCACTAAAGAATAGTTCAGTCCAGCAGAGCAGGTTGACACCAAACCGTAAATGGTTAGCTTCTAGCACCCACCATCATGGCCATTCCTACCTATTGTCCACTGTACGATCCACTAGAACAGCATGCCAAAAGAGAGCGATCCATATTATTGTTCATCAATACCAGGTGCTCCACGACTCCTGACCCCATTCTGGAAGAGCACAGTTAAGAACTGGTAACCGTTTCAGCACCATGTCTGCCCAGCTCAACGCCAGTATCCAGCATTCATACTTGCACTGGATGTTGGAATACACAAGACGGAGGAGGCAAGAGCACGGCCATGGTTGCGAGGTCTCTTTCCATGACCACATTGCTCTCGGTTTCAGTTCTTCCTCCACCGCAATCATCCTAACCCTTAACTTAGCAGGACCCCTACATCATCACCAACTGGTTCATAAGGGCATGCACAGTTCAACATCTATTTAAAAGGTGCTTAAATAGAGATAATATAGACACATCATAAGCACCTACCTGAAACTTATTTCTTGTAATGAAAGCATTTCTTTGTAGGTGCTTCAATGGTTGTAATGTTGTATATTGTATAAATATTTTTCGCATAGGCATCTGTTAGGCATCGATCCATAGCTAAGCAAAATAAGCACCTAAGCTATCCTAGGTATCAAATATTGCTACGCACGCCCATTGTACATGGTCGAATTTTGCTACGCGCCTCTATTGTGCATGCCCTAATATAGGCGCTCATATATGCGCCGCTACTCCACGGCTCCAACCTCTGGTAATCATTGTGATTGTTTAAGTTACTGGTTTGTTGTTAATAATGCTCCACGAAGGCCACGATCTCGCGTCACGTTTAGTGCACGGAAGAAGCAAGTTCAACCACTTCCAACGCCCAACAGGGGCGTTACCGAACAACGTAACCACGCATGCATCACCGCACGAACATGTCAAAATCACGCGCTTAACGACCCTACCCTATGCACGTCATGGGAACCTTCATGCGGCGCGATCGCGCACCAACCGCTCGAGTCGGAAAGCTATGGATGCAGTTGATTTTTGCAAGCGAAGAACGAGTTTGTTGCAGTGTAGTAGTACTAGTACTACTAGGAATTGTGTTGTACTACGGTGTACCTCTTCCTCGAGGCCTCCGGGGGAGTGGCGGTACCCGCGCATCCGGCGGAGGAGGCCGGAGGGGATGAGATCGGCGCCGAAGAAAGGGGCGTCGAAGTGGTGCGGCGGCGGCGGCGGCGGCGGCGAGTCCATGAAGGACGAGGACATCTGCTCCTGCACAGTCACCCTCCGGGACAAGCACGGCCTCTGTTCAGGTGAGAAGAGTGGTGTGAGCTCATCAATACAGCAGAAGACGGCAAATATTCCATTTGCATAAAGGGAGTAAAAGAATTCAATGCGATAAGGATAGATGCAAAATGACTAGAGAACAAATAACAAATCACATTGACCTTAAACAATATTGACGACCATCGTCCGTAATCATAGTTGTCAAGGTTAAATGGGAAATAATGGCAATTTTGAAAGGGAACAAGAAATGATGTGAACCTGAAACAAAGCATAGCCATTCTTGAGAGCTAACAGCAACCAGAGGACCAGAAAAATCAAATACAAAAATTAATATTTCTTTCCTGGCTTGGCTATCTGTAACTGCAATGGACGGTGGTGTTAGCTAATGCACATAGATTCTATCCTTGTTTGATTTTCCTCTTTCTGAATTAATATAGATAAAACTATTGTTTATAAATTGTTGACTTTCATCCTTGTTCGACTATCATCTTGTTTGAGCCTATATAGATAAAACATAGATTCTATTTTTATCCTTGTTTGACTATCATCTTTCTGAGTTTCTTTAGGAGAATTATTGTTTATGCACTGTTGACTTTTCTTTGTTTTTGCAGAAACCGTGAAACCAATTCCTCAGCATTTGATCACGTACAAGGTTTTCGGAAATCCTGAAGGCCCTCATTATGCACATTATGACTTAGATGGAGGGCGGAAAGTACGTTTACAATAAGTGGTACTTGCGGTCTATGAGTCAGTCTTTGATTCCATGTACTAATCTTCACGTTCCGTGATGTGTCATGTGCAGGCTGTCCATGAAGTGTACCCGTGTATGACAAAGTGTTTTCTTAAGTTCCTCTCTCAGCATGACAAAGTGTTTTCTTAAGTTCTATTAATCAGACAAGTGGTTGTAAATGGTCAACCCCTCATTGAGACACGGTGAAATCATCAAAATGGGATGGAAAAGTGAGGTAAAAAAATGATTCTCGTTTTGTTTCCCATTCTACAAACCAGGTTTGTAGTTTATCTGTGCAAAACCGTGTGTGCATTAACAACAGGAATTGTCTACACTGGAATCGGTTGCAAGGTTTTAGTTACCATTGGGGTGTCGGTAACCGGTCCCTAGTGGTAACCGAAAATGCGCGGTTATCGTGATAACCGTTCGAAATTCGGTTGAAATTCGCACAAAATTTATTTGCTAAAATTTAAAATTTGGATGCAAAATGCTAGATTCTCCGTTCGGTCGTTCGGTAACCGGTCGAATCGGACCGGTTACCGAGTGATTTTCCCGATTTATCGAGTGGTTTTTTGAATTTTTCGTATTGTCGGTAACCGCTCGATTTGTAGTTAACCGCTCGGTTTTCTCGATTTATCGAGCAGTTTTCTCGATTTTCAGTAAAGTTCGAAAAAACCTCAAAAATTGGCTCAATCTTGTAAAATCAACAACTAATTCATCTGAGTTTTAAATCAAGTGAAACAAATTTTGTTGGTTTACTTGTAATATGATCTACATGATAAAAATATTTATACTCATAAAAAAGTTAAAAAAATTCTGTGAGAAAATATATTTGTTAAACCAAGTTAAATGCATATTTACTCTTTGCTAATAAAAAATTATGAGACTAATTTTGTTAGTCTTCTTACATGATTCTATGTCTTTTAAAAATATATGAACTCATGAATTAGTTATTGTAATATACAGTATTGTGTAAATGTGTTGTGACTAGATTAATTCATAACTGACCCATCACACCTTTAAAATTAGTGAAACTATTTTTATTAGTTTATTTGTACTATTCTTTATGTAGAAAAAATAATGGTAGATATTAAAAAATTAATTACAATATTTTTTATTAACATATTTACTTTATGCTTGTGAACTTTGTAAAAATTATGGAGAAATTAATCTAAATGAAGTGAAATCAGTTTTAAAGATCCTCTTAAGATACGTCCTACACAAGAAAAATATGTGTTTGCATGTTAAGTTTTTCCTTAACATAAGTTAATAACTGAGCTGTACTTTTCAACTTTTTTATTTTTTTTCAAACTTCCTCCCTATAGAATATAATGCAAACGATATTATTTTTGGAAAAAAATTTCACATAAGGTCTTAAAATTGTCTATAGTTTTTTAAGGATGTTTTTTTTATTTTTTTTATTTTTCAATTTTTTTAATTAAAATTCGGTTATCATTCGGTTTCTAAAACGGGACCGCAGCGATAAGCTCGGTAACCATGAATTTTGACTAGTTATCATCGATAAATTGAACACTGATTGGTTGTGCCGTTATGGTCTGTTATTGGATCTTTAACCAGATAGCTTGTAAACAGGCCCCTTCCTTTTTGAAACGGATGTGTAAAAATGGTACTGTAGAGCAGTAGCACTGGGGAGACGGACATTAGGTTTCTGGCATCTTGGGTCAGATTGGTGAAACACTGTAACCATTGGAACCGATGTATATATTTTTTTAGCTCTCTGGATCTTGTTGCCCCAAATTTCTTGGTTCTAAATGTAAATATAATTTAAAGTACACCATTATTATTTGATAAGACTTGAGTGGTAATCTTTCAAATGTGGTGTTCCGTGCTTTAGCAGTTGCAAAATGAACGCTTGAATATGAAGAGCGGGCATGATTGGATGGGGGAACGTGGGACAGATGAAATGTATAATTGCCCAAAGAAACTGACGTGATACAGCGTCAGTGTGTTAGACCTTCTCCAAACTCTGCATCCGCACCTTTTCTAGCGCTATTGCTGTATCCATCTCCAACGAACGCCGTTTCTGCCCCTACAGTGATGCGGAGGTTGCACTTTTGCCGGATGGAGACTGCATTTTTGCGGGAGATGTTGAGCTGCTGTATCAGGGGAAGAGAAGAGTAATAAAAGGTAGAAAATAGGGTAGCTGTTGGAGATAAAAAAAATAAAGGATACTGTAATAGTATTAGTGGATATTACAATAGTATTATAGGGGATGAATTTTTAGAGTATTTGTTGGAGATGACGAAACACATACAGGAAACAAATGGTTCATTCTAATTGCTACCGGAACCTTTTCGAATTTACCCTAAGGAGTCGGAACCAATAGATTTGATGAGAGATGGCCACAATATGGCATTTCTATCTGCAAATGCATACGAATGGATGTTGTGTTTATACAATAGCATATGTAACGAACTGTACAAGACACAACAGGACTTTCAGTTTCCCCAGTGATACAGATAACGCGCTTGGAGTTATGGATTTCAAGTCTTGTTGACCGCAGTCTTGCAAACTGGACAAGCGTTCTTCTGAGAGAGCCACTGCTTGATGCAGTAAACATGATAGCTATGGCCACAACCAAGCCTTCCCATTTCTTCATTTGCTTCAAATTCTTCCTGCAACATAATGTGCATTTGACTTTTAAGCTTCGGCCATAGGGTGCTCATATAATGAAAAGCCATGGAATCATGGAGCAAGGAGAACGGAGGTTTGGGCGTACCTGACAAATACTGCATTTCCTTTCCATTTCTGTTAACCGGAAAGAACCGAAGGCTGGGTTTTTGACCTTCCTAAGGCTGCGAGTGATCTCATCCTCACGCAACCCTGTGTTGACATATCCAATTCTGTCTTCAAGCTCGAGCAACTCCTGTAAAGCAACATGGTTGGTGATGATCATGATGGCAGTGACAATTTACAAAAGTGCAGGATACAGAGGGAGAGAGCCATACCTCGTATGTCATGTTGTCAACATCAAGGCGCCAATCCTGGTACCGATCATACATACTCATTCCTCCCAGCAATACTCGTGTTTGAAACATCATGATCTGCAACATTAAAAACAGTTTGAGTCAAGTTTTTGAAACTGCTAGATGAATATGTAGGCCATACCATCTTATTTTTAGCATTTTTTTTTGCAATCGCTAACCGGGTTAGAAAATGCCAGCCAAGAACATGAACACAATTTGCTCCTATTTATCTGTCAATAGGCGCCGGCGCCTGTATAGACCGGACTAACAATGCTCGTGGATCTTAAAAAAGTTCAATGATTAAGTAGGGGCCATCACTAGCCAGGTGCCCACATGACGTGTTGAAGGAATGGCTACAACTCCAGATCTGATTATTACTGAAGCAACAAGCAAATCATAAGCAGCATTGGTCCCCTAAGCACTAAAGAATATTTCAGTCCAGCAGAGCAGGTTGGCACCAAACCGTAAATGGTTAGCTTCTAGCACCCACCATCATGGCCATTCCTACCTATTGCCCACTGTACGATCCAATAGAACAGCATGCCAAAAGAGAGCGATCCATATTATTGTTCATCAGTACCAGGTGCTCCACGACTCCTGACCCCATTCTGGAAGAGCACAGTTAAGAACAGGTAACCGTTTCAGCACCATGTCTGCCCAGCTCAACGCCAGTATCCAGCATTCATACTTGCACTGGATGTTGGAATACACAAGACGGAGGAGGCAAGAGCACGGCCATGGTTGCGAGGTCTCTTTCCATGACCACATTGCTCTCGGTTTCAGTTCTTCCTCCACCGCAATCATCCTAAACTTTAACTTAGCAGGACCCCTACATCATCACCAACTGGTTCATAAGGGCATGCACAGTTCAACATCTATTTAGAAGGTGCTTAAATAGAGATAATATAGACACATCATAAGCACCAACCTGAAACTTATTTCTCGTAATGAAAGCATTTCTTTGTAGGTGCTTCAATGGTTGTAATGTTGTATTGTATAAATATTTTTCGCATAGGCATCTGTTAGGCATCGATCCATAGCTAAGCAAAATAAGCACCTAAGCTATCCTAGGTGTCAAACATTGCTACGCACGCCCATTGTACATGGTCGAATTTTGCTAATTGCTACGTGCCTCTATGCATGGGACTTGCAAATATTCTATTGATCGTTACATAACTGCTTCGAAGGTAATGGAAGATAACATATGCACCGCTACTCCACGGCTCCAACCTCTGGTAATCATTGTGATTGTTTAAGTTACTGGTTTGTTGTTAATAATACTCCACGAAGGCCACGATCTCGCGTCACGTTTAGTGCACGGAAGGAGCAAGTTCAACCACTTCCAACGCCCAACAGGGGCGTTACCGAACAACGTAACCACGCATGCATCACCGCACGAACATGTCAAAATCACGCGCTTAACGACCCTACCCTATGAAAGCTATGGATGCAGTTTATTTGTGCAGGCAAAGAACGAGCGTTTGTTGCAGTGTACTAGTACTAGTACTACTAGGCATTGTGTTGTACTGCTGTGTACCTCTTCCTCGAGGCCTCCGGGGGAGTGACGGTACCCGCGCATCCGGCGGAGGAGGCCGGAGGGGATGAGGTCGGCGCCGAAGAAAGGGGCATCGAAGTGGTGCGGCGGCGGCGGCGGCGGCGGCGAGTCCATGAAGGACGAGGACATCTGCTCCTGCACAGTCACCCTCCGGGACAAGCACGGCCTCTGTTCAGGTGAGAAGAGTTGTGTGAGCTCATCAATACAGCAGAACACGGCAAAGATTCCATTTGCATAAAGGGAGTAAAAGAATTCAATGCGATAAGGATAGATGCAAAATGACTAGAGAACAAATAACAAATCACATTGACCTTAAACAATATTGACGTCGTCCGTAATCATAGTTGTCAAGGTTAAATGGGAAATAATGGCAATTTTGAAAGGGAACAAGAAATGATGTGAACCTGAAACAAAGCATAGCCATTCTTGAGAGCTAACAGCAACCAGAGGACCAGAAAAATCAAATACAAAAATTAATATTTCTTCACCAGCAGATGAAAAGGAGTAAAAGATGAGCACATATATACACCCTCTGTTTTCCAGCCACCAAGAAAAAAAAAGAAAAAAATCAAAATTAACCACCCTCCAGCCACCGAGGAGTGATCCTTTCAAAACGAACGAAATTTGAGTACGAACAGATCGAAACATAAACCGAATCACAGGACACATCAAGGATCGAAGCGAAGAAGCCATCCACGCACCTCTCTGTGGGACCTCTCCCCCTCGCCGCCGCGTCCCCTCCCCATCTGGTGCCGCGCCACCACGCAGTCCACCGACGACGCCTCCGCGGCGAAGGGTATCCCGGGAGCGCACCACACGTCGGCGCCGATCCCCCCGCTCACAAGTCCCCCGCCTCCTCGTCCCCCACTGCCCCTCTCCTTCCTCCTCTCCTTCCCCCTCCTCCGCCGCTGCCCGTGCCAGTCCGCCGACGACCGCACCGCCGCCGCCGCCGCCGCCCCGGGCGCGTACGCCTGCGAGGCCACCGCCGACGTGCACCCCAGCCCGCGCAGCGCCGCCGAGGCGAACCCCTTCACCCGACCCTCCTCCGCCACCGCCGGCGACGGCGGCGGTGGCGGCGAGTAGGAGGAAGAAGCCTCACCTCGCGCCAGCAGTAGGCGCCGGATCCCCCGGCGGCGCTCCGCCGTGGGCGAGCCGCCGCTGCGGTCCATGGGGCGCTGCCTCCCTTGGCGTGCTCCTCGGGCCCGGTGAGGCAGGTGGGGGCGAGTGGGCAGTAATGGCTGGCAGTGCGGAAGCGACCCCCGCAGGCCACAGGGCTCAGCGCGTCCGCTCTTGTTGTGTTGTACTCCTACGTGGGATGGAAGACCAGAGGGAGAGGTAGAGGCGAGGATGGCGGGATCCAATTATTCCACTTGCATGGCTAAGGAGTGAAATCTAAAAAACACTATCAATGAAGAGATTATATCTATAAAATGCCACTTTTGTAACTGAAAATAGTCACGCTATATCATTATTCATTTCTCCTCTCTATTTCTATTTCTTTTTAGCAGAAAGTAATTTGTGCTTCGACCCTTTTACCCTTCTCCCTATCCAACACAGCAACAGTCACAAATTGAACAAAAACAAACGAACAGAACGAAGAAACGCATGCACAACCAAACGCTAACACTCAGTGGCGGTGAAGGCTAAGGCATGCGCCGATGCGCGCGGAGTCTTGGGCCCGAGTGTCGGGGCCGGCGGGCACGTGACTCAGGCGCACCACATCTTGGGGCGCACTGGGGGTGTGGCTTGGGCGCGCGTGGGGCTGCGGCTTGGGCATGCGCACAGCACAGGGGGCAGCATAGGCTTCGGCGTGCGTGCGGAGGGTGGTGGTGATGGCTTGGGCTCGAGCGTGGAGGATGGCGTTGTAAAGGAGTTACGCGACCATCATGGTTGAAGGCGGCAATGACCAGAGCTTATGAAAGGTGAATTCAATTTGACCTCTTACTGGACTAGTGCGCAATTTGAAATTATCCGTTTAGGACTGATGGATAGGAGCAATTTCTAAATTTTTGTTACACCTTTCATGTACATGAATGAGTCAAAGACACAATTTACGTTAAGTCAGAGAATGCTGGGTTACACAATGTTTCTCGATGACGGCAGTGTGACTGAATTGGAGGCTAAAGATCATGTTCTAGATGTAGATATAGCTGGTGGGTACTTGATGTGCAATCTGTTGAATGATCTAGCAAACAAAACCATTTGGAGGTGCTGTCAGGAGCTTGCTTTTTGGTTTTGGAACACTGAAAAGAGGGGATTACAGAGTATTATCACCGACATGGATTTGGAATCTGCATTTCTGATTTTTTTTTTGTCCCGCAAGATAATCACTTTGGTTGTTGAGTTTGCAATTAAACCTAGTTATCAAAGTAGCATCACAATGGAACAAAAAATGAAGAAATTGCCATTAAAGAGGAAGCCTAATCAGTTGTAGGAAGCAAGTAGTGTATCAGAATCAGATGATGAAAGTGGGTCTGATATTGAGAATGTGGACTCTGCTTTGATGAATGATGTTGATATATTTATGGAGGATGATGAGGTGTTTATGTCTCTAGGGTTGAGGGTCCTTGATGAGGCAGTAAGATTGCACATAATCGAGAAATATGGTGTGAGGAAGATTGACCATGATGCACAAATTCCATTTGATGACAATGCATATGTTGAGCCAAGATTTGCAATTGACAAGAAAAATCTAAAGATCAAGGTGGGTGAGACTTTTCTGACCGTGAAGGATTTTTGGATAGCTTTGAGGCAATATGTAATCAAAAAGGAGTTTGAGACAATATGTCAAACTGTAAACTTTTATGCTCGAGAGCAGTTTATTCACACTAGTTTGGTTGAGCCAAGGCTGAAATGCACCTGTTGCTGTGTTGGATAGAGAGAAAGGCAAAATGATCAATGCACAAATCACTTCAGGCTAAAAAGAAATAGAAATGGAGAGGAGGAAGGGATAATAACATAGTGTGACTACTTTTAACTACATAAGTGACATTCTATAGATGCTCTCTTTATTTATGATCTTCTCTAGATTTCACTCTTTAGCAATGACAGGAATGAATTATCCCAGGGTGGAGTGGGAGGGATCACGAGGCAACCAGATCGGTTGAGAGGTGGTAAATTCTTGTCCTGGATTTGGTGCGGCACTGGATTTGAGGGGGGTGGATGGATGCTCTTGACATTATTGGCACTTTGGTGAGTTCCAAACTTCCAACTTCCAAACCTCAAAAATGGCCCAAGTAAAATGCTTAAATATGGCACGGTGTAGAGTCTCTTATAAAAAAATTACCCGATACTAGCACTACTAGTGTAGACATGGAGTATTTTTCTTTTATCACAGAGTAGTATGATACCCTCTTCATTTAGAAATAGTAAACCTATTTTTGTAGAAAAGTCAAATTTTACGTATTTTAATTAACATTTAATTAAATTATAAGAATATTTAGTGTATAAAAATTATATAACTAGGTTCATAATTTAAAATAAATTCACACTATATAGATTTTGTAGCTATAAATGATATATTTTATGAAAAAATCTTAGTTAAAATCTAACTTTGAAGCCAAGCTAAAAAAATACATTTACTATTTCTGAACAGAGGTAGCAATTATTTTTACCATAGTAACAAAACTTTTTTTTTTCAGAGAACGTACTAGTACTAAAACTTCATTATAAAGATGTGCAGGTAGGATTGGACATTTATGATTTAGATGTCTCTATATCTCAGCTTTATCTTAAATTTGGAGTTTTAGATTAAACTAAAATGGTTTAAAGTTACAATTTAGTTTAAAATAATAAAAATATAACTCATTTAAATACTTTTGATGTATCCTTAACTCCAGCTCACAAATTTATAGAGCAAAAGATACCTAACTTTAACAATTAGTAAAACTGAAGCTTTAATAAACAAACCACTGTTGCACCAGGTTCTCTTGCCACTGCTCCAACCGGATATTTGAAGGACCATGTGTGTCATCATGTCATGCAACGTTTCGTTTTTGGTTTGTGAATCTGAACGAGGCAACGGTGCATCAACTCATCCCAAAAGAAGGTCAAAACCAGTACAACATGTGGTACAAAATCTCACCTTCAAAAGTCGCGATAAACTCTTGTGCAACAGTGCAATCACTGGCTTATCCTCTTTTGGTGTTACACCGGCGCGGGTACATGATCGGAGTGCCATACACAGGAGATGCGTGCAGCATTATACTACTACACTCCTTCCAGTAAACTCGTCAAAGGGGACAAATGCTCTGCTGGCAAGAACTCAAGTTGCTCCTTCTTTTTCGTTGCCATCTCCTGTTTTCTTATGCATATAAAGACGACACGAGGGCCCCCTTAATTGGAGAATTTATAGTTTCACAATCGAAACAAATCTCCAGTCCCCACCCCACGTACGATGACTCATACAAAATCCATCCATCCGAATTTCCTGACGTCGCAAGTGGAGGCCTGAAATCTCAGGATGTGCCTACGCGTTCGAGATCTTCTCCGAACTTTGGAATCGTTCACGAGCTCTGGCAGTTCAACGGGCGTGAGTTCACCAATTCAAACGTTTTCTTTTTGAAACGACAGTCCAAACAGTTTTGTACTATGCATCCGTTGGTCTCCTCTCTTACGGGAGCAGGGGAGCGCATACCGGTTTGCCAGCTTGTTCCCGTTCTTTTGGTTTTCGCCTTGTCGGGCGAAGCAGAAAGTCAGCAGGCGTCACGTTAATCTATTCGGCGGTGGTACGAGCATCACTCAATCGAAAGCCCAGCGGAGCGCTCCTCTCCAGGTGAAATGTTCTTTGCTTTTGCTCCGGTGGACGCGCATCGGCACGCACATACAAACGAGAGGAGTCCGCAGACGCTTTTGGCAGGCAGCCATGCAGAGAGAGAGAGATAGATAGATAGATAGATAGAGAGAGAGAGAGAGAGAGAGAGAGAGAGAGAGAGAGAGAGAGAGAGAGAGAGAGAGAGAGAGAGAGAGAGAGAGATGCCGAGCCCAGCACTGTGGTCCTGTGGACTGAGAGAGCGACGGAGGGGCAAAGCATCATTCCTGCTCGTCTCACCCTTTCTTTATTCCCCGTCTTTGGATGCTTATCAACGTCCGTGGTGTAGTAAATTACCCATAGTCCTGCTGCTTCTGTGCCGTGTCTTCATACCTAAATAAAGCCACTGATTTGAACCGTCCACGGATGGACGGTGAGCAGCAGAGATAACCCAGAACACCTTCTCTCGCTTTACCATGTGCTTTAGAATGGACAGATCGAGCTTTCGCCCTTCCTGCTGAGGCTGGTGTTCCTCTTATCTTGGTACTGCTTTCTCATGACTTTATCGAAGAAAACATGACGGTGTTCCAGTTAACTTCCATGTCCAATCTGGAACACTGGAGCGCCGATGAATCGACCAACCATGAATTGGCAAGCAAACAGCATGACACAGCTTAGCGAACACGCCCTACTGCTACTACTTACCATTTAAGGGCAGGGCTCTTTTCAGCACTCACATCATTAGGTGCAACTGCTGAACTGCATTCGTAGACGCCGATGGTTGGGAGGTCATACATCACATATCATTCCATAGAAGGATGTTATAATCGCCTCTTCCTAGCCCAGCGTCTGAAGCAAATCGTGCATAGATACATAAATAGTGAAACTGAAGGACGAATGCAACAAGACACTGATCACAGGTGCATCCGGAAGCTTTTTTCTCCGAGATAAGGAGGATGAGGATTAGAAAGAGAGACCGGGCGATGCTGTTGAGCTTTCCGTTCTCGCATCTCTCAGTTTTCGACGGGCGACCAACCGAAGAGCACGAGACCTTGGACGTTGCGAGAAGGCAAGAAGTCGGCCAAGAACCCCCATTGAAATGGTGGCTGGCTCGATCATCAGCGGCTGCCGTCGCCGATGGGAATCTCATCGTTCGTGCATGTGACCGGGGGAAAGCAATGTTGTCTTTCGTGGACCCTATGTATGGCATGCATGAACATGAAGCTCTATTGCTATCTACAATTCGAGAACTCAAATCATCACGCGGACCAGAGAAACTTTTGCTTCGACGACAAAAATGTTGTGATCACGCACGTTCAAATACGTGCAGATTATTAAAACACGACGCCATAGATGGTCGACGGATCTTTTGCAGGCCTATGTGTTTTCATATAGAAAACTTTTTTATTGGAATAATAATGGTTCAGAGAAGTGGTGTCAGGGTCTAGGCCAAAAGCTGAAAATGCCTGTCCAACACTACATGTTAGACCATCTTCAGCAGCTACTTCAAATTTTCATCCTCAAAAATACTATTACAGCATCCTCTATCACTATTACAGCGTCCCTTATTTTTTCATCTCCAGCAGCTACCCCCATTTCCTATCTTCTACTCCTCTTTTTCTCTCTCTGAACCCGTCTGTCAGCCTCTGTAAACAGTGCTGATACAGTGTGATACAGTACTTGCTACAGTACCCGACGCGTTTTCCTGCATCCGGGCCCACTGGCAGTCTCTGGGAGCAGTGTTGCTACAGTACTGCTACAGTGATGCGCGGTGCTACAGTAGTCCGCAAAGTACAGACCTCCGCTCTCTCTCCGCAACACTGCAGCATCACTGTTTGGCACTGTAGCAATGGATGCGGTATCCACTGGAGTTAATTTTCCAGTGCTACAGTACTTTTGCGGAGTACTGTAGCACTGGATACTACCTTTGCTGGAGTTGGTCTTAGGCAGTCCGCAGATACCTGGCGATGCTTACTGCTGAACATAAAGGTGCAGTGTTTGCCTACATGACTTCCAAAGAAGAGGCAAGGCAAGCAAAGCGTACAAAAACACGGAAGAAAAGCAGGGGCGAAATACAGAATGATTAAAGACGGTTGAGGGGGCCTGTGCAGCAATGACTTAAGTTCATCATGCATAGTGCCCTTGACAAAATGATGCTGCATAATTATGCGTTTACATGCATGTCCCCGCTCCTTTTATCTCAAGACATTTTGAGAGCCTCCAAATGCTCACATGGTTGAAGGATTGGCAGGGATGGAATATTTCGATGCCCTCAGAAAAAAAAAAGTAGCATACACTTTTGCATGCACGACACAAGAGTACACGGCTACATGAGCTCTGTTTTCTGGTGGCACGAACTTGTGCTGATCGTCTCCTCTCCTAATCTGCCATAAGACTCAGCATCTATTTGTACAAGAATGAAATCAACTCTGGAACCGCAGTTAGACCGGAGCGAGCGAGCAGGTCTGGCAGTAAGCGTGTCTGTTCTTTTACCCATCTGGTCAGATGGAGACCGAGCATCCATGAAATCGGGCACCAAGATGAACCAAAAGTACCTACTCCACTAAAACTTGCCACTGTTGGCGATCTGAAAAAGCCGGCGCGGTCTCTTGTCAGCATCCGCGTGGCCACGTCCTGCCAAACGGTGCGCGCCAGCCGTGAATCGGAAGGCAGCCACAACGGGCGCACGGCTCGATGACCCGTGCTGCCGCCCCTGTGCCGCCGCTCTCTTGCTCCCTCGCTTCGTCTTCGTGCGGTTGGGTTGCGCGCGTCCGCCTGGCCGGCCGACGAGTTTTGCTGCACTCGCTGCAAGCAAATTTTATAGGATTCAGGATTAAAAAAATTCTCTTCTATGTAATGACATGTGTTTATACTCTTCTCTGTAACGACACATATTTATATATATTTTAATTTAATCATTAAATTATTAGATAAATAATATAGATAAATTTTGTAAAGACCTTTCTAAATATATTTTTATAATATATGCTTCCCCCACCGCTAGCCTTGCTAAGGGCGTGCCACCGGCCCACCGGTATTCGAGCGTAGATGGAATTCAGCCCAATATTCGAGCGGCGAGTTCGGCTTCGAAGGCCGGGCCTGTTTAGAGAGCATTTTCAAGGCTGACTGATGCAACATATATGGTGTGATCCAACGTGCGCGCGGGCCGCAAGGCAACGAGTCCATTAGCGGCCAGTGCGTGCGAGCGGGGAGAGATGGGGCATGGTATGGTATGCCCGTGAAATCTTTTCTTGAAGGAAACTTGAAATTTCGAATCCATAGCCGCAAAGCTCGCAGCAGAAAAGGCGGATCAACCGGTTCACGATCACAGGCATACAGGCGATCAATTCAGCATAGTATCAGACATTAAGGCACAGGAAAAGAAGCCATAGCCGACACGGGCACACGGCGATGATCTCTGATCCGCACGCCTTGGCATACTGACGCGAGGGGCCATATCTCGCAGATCGCCATGGTATCAGAGTTGGTATTTCTATTTTCAAAAACTTAGTAAATAACAGAGAGATGGCATTTCTATCTTTTAATACTTAGTAATAAAAAACAGAGAGATGGCATTTCTATCTTTAAAAACTTAGTAGAAAAAACAGAGAGATGGCATTAACGGCAAGAGATAGACATGCATGGTCGGAAAAACAAATCATGTCGAGAGAAAAGATTCCGCCTGGTCTTCTTTCTCGGAGACTCGCCTGCTTGGTTGTTAGAGAACAGATCGAACGCTCCAGCTTGATTAGTCCAGCGAAAGCCAACGCCCAGGATAATCTCAGGATCATCACGGCAACAACCCGCTCTGACATTCGCTCCTTAAAACCTTAAGCCAGACGTCCTCGACGGCAGCAGCAGCAACGACAGCCAGAGTAAGCAAGCGCTCCTGGTCCGGCCGCCGGTGTGTGGGAAATGGACGGGAAAGCAACCAGGAGCCGCGATGCCGAGGAGCACGACCACCTCGCCCTGACCCTCGGATCCATCTACGCCGCCTCCGCCGCTCCTACCTCGCCGCCGCCTCCCCCTCCGCCACGGTCCACTCGCCGCCGCCGCCGCCGCCTCGACGCCTCGGCCCCCGGCCGCGCCGTCCGCCCCTGCAGCAAGAAACTCGACGACGAAGACGACACCGACGGACGCCCCGCGCCGTTCCCGTGGGCGACGGAGCGGCCGGCGCAGCACGACACGCTGGAGAGCCTGCTGCGCCGGGGCGTCACGTCCGTGCACGGCGAGGCGCGGTGCAAGCGCTGCGGCGACAGGAAAACCATCGCGTACGACCTGGCATCCACGTTCCGGGAGGTGCGCGACTTCATCTCGGCGAACCGGCACGCCATGGACGACCGCGCGCCGGACGCGTGGATGTTCCCGGCCCTGCCGGACTGCGAAGCGTGCGGGCACAAGGGCGTCGTGTGGCCGGAGATCGCCGCCGAGAAACGTGAGATCAACTGGCTGTTCCTGCTCCTGGGCCAGATGCTCGGCTGCTGCACGCTGGAGCAGCTCAAGTACTTCTGCATGAACACCGGCAGGCACCGAACCGGCGCCAAGAACAGGGTGCTCTACTACGCGTACATTGCTCTGTGCAGTCAGCTCGAGCCGTTCGATGGAACGGTGCAGGAACGGTAACCAGTTTTCCTGCAGGTCTAGATCGATCTATCAGTGAACGCCAGATTGATTTTGTGGGTGTCTGTTATTTTGTTGATCCGGTAGTTTCGATTGAAAAAAAAAAAGATAGATACTGCGAATCAGGAAATAGTGGTTGCTTCGTTAAATTTAGATGATTGTCGTTTATTATTCGTTGGTTTTACCTAAGGATTAATTTCATGTTCTCGTGGTGAGCATGTACTGTGTCTGAATATTTATGTCACCAATATTACCTACCGGCATGTCCCTATTCCTCTATTTCTCTTGGATGTTACATATTTATTTAGTCTCATAGAATTTCATAACCCCCATAGTTTATTTAAAGCTCTAGTATATATCTGTTCATCTGAAATCGTGCAAAGTTTTAGACTTTTTGGACGACAAAAGATGTGGTGTGAAGAACCTGGTCACCACCACTGAGTTTAGTGTCAGGGAAGTTAGGGTATGAGATTATTGGTGCCTCCCAAATTTAGGGCTCGTTTGACATCCACAGGATTGGCCGGGATCATGCCCCAATCCTGGCCATCCAGGGAACAAGATCCACGTGTGGGATACGACCTTAGCTTGGGCAAAAATCGCATTTGTTTTTGACGGGGGTCGGAACAAACCAGCTCCAATCGCCTTTGATCCATGAGGGAAAACAACATCCCCAACCTAGGTAGGAAGGGCATCTCACGCGTTCACGTGTCGCTAAGGCCTTGCCCTCTCATAGATGATGATGGTGTTGGCTACCTGTCCATAGATGATGATGGTGTCCAACATTGCCATTCTCTCGCGATTCACTCCACCGCCGGCGGCTGTTGTTGGCTCTTCTGTCCCTTTCCTCCCCCTTCCTCTTCCTTGCATCCCATTGATTTGACATGTTTCTTGCGGATCCACCATTTCAAGTAGGCGCAGCTAAAAGTGGAGCCCTCCCTTCACCACATTGCCATCGTCACAGACTCACTAGTGGCACCATGTTTTGTGTGATCGGACGTGAACTCTAGCCATGACGGCAAGGGATACATGGCCATGGCATGGAGCATGGTGATCACGTGGTGTCACATGGTGGGAGCGAGCATGGAGCGAGGAAATGAGATGCAGATGAGCGGAAGGCGGCGGGCCTCATGAGCGTTCTAGTTGTACGGCCAAGGGCGACTGCGAGGCGGAGCCCCCAAGGCTTGTCATGGTGGTCTGCAAGGAAAGAATGGCAAGGACGCCACCTGATCCATGAAAGGCTTCTACAGCCAGAAGTTGTTTCATCAATTTTTCTCTTGATTTTTTTGCATCGCTTCTTTTGTTTAATTTTGCACTGTTTGTACTCATTTCTCTTGGATTTTGTGTTTTGTCTCTTATTTAGTTTTTCCGTTTCTCAATATTTTTTTGAGAAAACCTTTCCCATTTTACAGAACATTTCACTAATACTCCTACATCACATATGAGCCCTCAGGTCAATGATTGGTTGGTTTTCAAACCCAACGTGGATTGGGTGGTCGGGTATGGATCAACCCAATCCGGGAAGGGGGGGGGGGTCGGGTTCCACGTGGATAGCTTCTCCGATTTGCCAAACAAGCCCTTTAGAGGGAGCTAGGGGACAGGTTTGGCTAGCAGGGGTCAACATATCCGACGGCGTGGGAGGTCACTCAGGTATTGAAGTAAGTAAGATAGAATCAGAATTGGACGTTATTTGGAGTCCCTTGGATAAGAAACAAAATTAGGCATTAGATGTGCACCCAAGGAACATTAGCAAACTGACTCTCGAATGACATGAAGAGCGTCCCTTAAAATTTAGGAAATCACATAAGGAAATGTAGGGAAATAGTGAAATTACATTGTGGAATCCAGTTAAATTGTTACATTCAACCAAAGTCTCGTGTACGATGGGTAAAGATAAAATTTCTATCAACAGAGATTTGTGCCTACTTTGACGCCGATTGGGTTGGGTGCCCAGACACTCGAAGATCGACATGCGGGTACTGTGTCTACCTAGGTGATTCTCTAATCTCTTGGCCATCCAAAAGGCAACCTACGATATATTGTTTAAGTGCAGAAGCTGAATATCGAGTTGTCGCAAACGTTGTAACAGAGTGTTATTGGCTACGACAATTGTTGACTGAGCTGGGTTGTCCTACGAACAAAGCGTCATTCATCTATTGTGACAATATATCTATGGCCTATATGACAAAATACTTGGTTCATCATAAGTGTACCAAGCATATAGAGCTGGGCATCCATTTCATCCAGGAACATGTTGCTTTAGTAGATTTCAAGGTTCTGCATGTACCAACTGGCAGTCAGTTTGTTGATATTACGACAAAGGGAAAATTGAATATCTGCTATTATAAATGTCACATTTCATAGATATGCCAATATAATTCGTGATTTTAGAGTCGTGCCATTACAAAAACGATGGAATTGGAAAAATGATATTTCATACGTTTCCTAGCGTACCTAGCACATACATACTTCTGTATGGAAAAAATTACCCCTGATCGTGTCGTGTATGTTGGCTCTAGTCACAGTCTCCAGATCGAGTCCCCATTCCCAACCTTGTTCGACAACTAAGCCTAGCTCGTCTCCGGCAGCGACAGATCGACGACTCTGGCGGCGAAGGCGACCCGCTCATCACCGGTGATGGATTACACGGCGAAGACTCCAGCAACGCGTCACCAGTTCTGTCTCCAACTAGTTGCGCACGCACGCACGCATGGAGGAGGTGGATGACTCCGGTTTGAGGTACCCGCCCTCCCCACATGTCCCCTTTCGGATGTGTGCCGATCTAAGTATGAATTAGTAGCATCTTCCGAATTCCGTTAGGATTGACTTGTTTAATAATCTTAGTGGGTAGGATTTTTTTCACTCTAGACATTAAGGTAGAAGGATTTGTCAGGAGAGATGCAGATGGTAGGAAAACTTATATGAAGGGAAAGGCTATCAAATGGGTTATCGACATAGAATTATTTTCGTTAGATGCACTAATGGAAAGTTTGTTCATTGAGTTGAAATGTGGGATGAGCCAGGCTACCATAGTGTGGTTCTTTGTTAAGGTGATGAGTGAGGATGTCAAACTGGTAGATGAAACACAGATGGTAAGAGTATTTGACATGTACAAGGCCGAGATGCGTGTGTAGCTTCTTATGGGAGTATTTATAGTATCAAATGTGTTGAATTTGAGCGCAACCTGGTGCAACCTATGTGTGTATTACCACTTGGAGTACCACTACTAACTGAAGAACCAGAACAAACAGGCCCTCCTACACCTAGGCAGCATAGTCCTGTCGTACCAAATATTGAGCCTTTAACTCAGAATGTTAGCTCACAGCCACAAACACACCCATAGACGGGCAAGGAACCATATGCATCTAAAGTGGCAGATTATGGAGAACCTGCAACCAAAGAGGCATATGATTCAGAGCTTGATTTATTTGACAATGAGGAGGAGTATGTTGGAGTGAATGATGGGCACATGTATATTCCAGTTCTACCCTCACAGCCACCTGAGAATCCTGAACCAAATGGGGCAACTGTAGAACCTTCTGAGCCTACAGAAGCCTCTGCTGCTAAAGGGGTTGATCCTCTTGAGGCAGAGTAACTAATGCAGAGTCAAATGAGCTGCTAAATGTGCTACATAATCCCGAGAACATACTAACAGCAAAGAATGCTTTATTTCCTGGCATCATAACCTTCAGAAAAGCAATTAGACACTATGTAATTAAGAGAGGTTTTGAGTTTTATAATTTGAAGACAGATACCACAAGGCTTATTGCTAGTTGTTCCCATGAAGGGTGTCTGTGGCACATCCATGCTTCCAGGATCCAAGATGGCCGCACTATAAAGGTGATTAAAGTTAAATTATGGCATTTTGCATGTTAGTTTGATGTTTTTGTACTAATTTTCCTAATTGACCTCTTCCTTGTAGATAAAAGTTCTTCCATTTGAGCACAATTGTCCCACTACCAAGTTGAGGGAAGGGAAGATGACCACTCAAGGGTGGGTAGCTGATAAACTAGGGGATTGGCTAAAGAAGAACCCTGAAAAGGGTCCAGAAGATGCAAAAGAGAAGCTAGAAGAGGAGTATAAGATTAAGTTGAAGTACTCCAAGGCTTGGTCAAGTATGAAGCTGGCACTCAAACAGATTCATGGTACCTACGAGGAAAGCTTCCAGTTGATGTTCAGTTGGAATTGAGAAGAGGTCCCCAGGTTCAATTGTAGAGATTGATTTGAAGAAGGTTGGTAAGAAGATGTATTTCCAGAGAATTTTTGTTGCTCTTAAGCCATGTGTAGATGGATACTTGATTGGCTATAGACCTTACTTAGTTGTAGATTCAACTAGCTTGCATGGTAGATACACTCGACAGTTAGCATCAACCACATCTGTAGATGGTCACAATTGGCTTTATTATGTTGCATATGCTGTGTTTGACTCAGAGACAGATGAAAACTGACTTTGGTTTATGAAGCATTTGCATAGAGCTATAGGGGCTCCTATAGGTTTAGTTATATCCATTAATGACTGCAAAGGACTAGAGAAGGTTGTGGGTGTTGTGTTCCCTCAAGCTAAGCATAGGGAATGCATGAGACATTTGTATGTAAACTTTATGAAACATTACCATGGACCTATCTTCACTCAACACTTGTATCCTTCTGCAAGGAGTTACACAGAAGATAAGTTTAGGTTGCATATGGAACAAATTTTTGCTACTACTCTAGATGTTGTACAATATCTAGAGAAACATCACAACATGATCTGGTACATGTGTGGATTCTCAGAAACCAGCAAGTGTGACTACTTGACTAATAATTGTGCTGAGAGTTTCAACAACCAAATCAAGCCTTACAGGGGCCTCTATCTGCATGAGTTGGTGGATAACATAAGGGAGATGATTGTGGAGAAAATGTGGCTCAGGAGGAAGACTGGAAATATGTGGGAAGATGAGATACTTCCAAGTGTAATTAAGGAGCTGAATAAAGCAACCTAATACTTGAGAGCTGTCAAGGTTGCAAGAAGCGATAAAGATTTTGCTAAAATCAAACTTGTTTATGCAGATAATGTGACCAAAAGACATATAGTTGACTTGAAGAATCACAGTTGCTCATGTAGAGTATGACAAGTCACAGGAAAATCTTGCAACCATGCCTTGGGGTGGATATGCTCTAACAGAGGTATTGAAATCCCTGAGTTTGTTCATGAATACTACTCTGTCACGAAGTCCAGGGCAGTATATGCAACAAGAATTGAGCCAGTGCCAGATAGATCTCAGTGGGCTCAGGTGGATCTTGGCTTCACTACGAAGCCACCCAAGCAAAGAAGGTCTAGAGTGCAAAGGACAAGAGGTGTACTTGAACCAGGGAGGAGAAGGGTGAGGTGCAGAAGATGAAAGGCTTTTGGGCATTTTGAGAAGACATGCAAGTTGGCTGAAGTAGAATCAACAGAAGAAGCTACTGAAGAGGCACCTGAACAAGCAACTGAAGCTGAAACTGAAGATATCCTTGCAGCAGCAACTGAAGCTGATGAAGATGGTGTTCAAGAAACACCTAATAAGAGGTACTGCCACTTCCTTTGTTTACTATCAATCAACACCTTCCATTTGTACTTGACACCTAACATTTGTGCATATGTACTGCTTTTTTTAGGAAGAGAGCAGGAGAAGGAACTTCCTCCAGGAAGAAGCATAAGACCCCCAAGAAGAAAAAGACACCTAAGAAAAAGAAAACTCCAAAGAAGAAGAAGACACCCAAGAAGAGGAAGGAACAAGCTGCCACTAGTGCACCACCTGCTAGGGTTGTTAGGAGTCTATCATATTATATAGGCATGTGAATTTGTGTTATGGCTGTTTGGATCTAGGCATGAGAACTTGTGTTATGTTCTGGTTTTATTTTGTGGTCATGTGAACTTGTAATCTGGGCATGAGAACTAGTGTTATGTCTTGGTTTTATTTGGTGGTCATGTGAACTTGTAATCTGGGCTCGAGACCGTATATGTGGACAAGTCAGTTTATATCAGTTTTGAACAATCTGTTACATGTGCTATTATGCAGTCATATAATAAGTATGTTGTATGAATGAATGAATGTTTGAGTTTGACAGACATCTCAAGTTGTATGAATGAATGTTCAACTGGCTAGTGCTTCTACCTGGTTGCAAGAAAAACATGTACATCTTACTTCAACCAGAATATCAGTTAGAGACTAGATCTTGGTTGCACACCACTAAACCCAATTTTCTGCCATCTTTATAGATGCATCAACTCATAGATGTTGCAAACTTTGCTTATTTTAGCTATGCTTATCCAAGTGTGTCAATACAGACCAATGAAGAGAGTTGCAAGCTAGCCTGTTTGACAAAGTTATTCAATATATTCTGTTATACCTAAAGGTGCAGCTGACACATTCACCACCCTCACCAAAGCACAACATGCTTTTGCAGGAGTTATTTTCTCTCATTGTGATAATCTTTGCTACAATAGTTTCACTTAGAAGACAACATCATAAAAAAGGAAATGGCATACAAGCACATATGAGTTGAAACCAGGAAGAATAGCAATTGAGTTCAAATAGCATACAAGCACACATATTGCAAAGTACTCAATATTTCCATACAGCCATACAAGCATGCATGACTCAGTTATGAAAATTTCCATTTTTTCTCATACAAGTCACTTGCAAAGTACTGTCAACATGACTCCTATCATACAACTAACATGACAATTCAAAAGCCAACATGACATACACTACACATCACTTGTACAACACTGCAATAGGCACTCCCAGCATACATCTCAAACAAGTAGTAACAACGCACGCACTATCTGCTTCAAGTCCTTTCTTCCCCCATGCACACCATTGTGCTCAGCGACATATATGCTGCTTCATTTTCATTATTTCATTCGTCAGTTAGCCAATCTGATGCTTCAACTCCACAAATTGCTGATTCCCATCTCCAATTTCACCAGCGCGACTGTTGTTAACATAGCATGGCACACTACCTTCTTCTAATAACCCCTTGTAGCGCACAAAGGACTTGTACTCGTTCTCCCACTTGTAAAAACCGCAAGTCGCTGGATCATCCTGCCATGGGAAACAAAATAAAATCAAACATGAACACCATTCGAATATAATGCCAAAGTCAGCAAATTGCATCGAATCGATACAACTAACCTGCACATTGTTCTCACACTTGTAGAACACTCACCCATAACTCACAGTTTGCTTAGTCTTTAGCTTAATCACACGAAACCCACACTCAGGGCAATCAACAAGGGGAAGCTCCTTCCCGTTGCTACCGGTTGCACTAGGCCTTGACGTCGCCTTCATCGGACTACCCCCAAACCCCAGAATGGGACATGGTTGCGCTCCAGACTGTGCTAGAGGCCACCAAGGATCTCGCCTCCACGGAACTTAGATGAGCTTCACCTCCATCGCCGGTGAGGGCTCACCTTGCCCTTAGCTGGAGACAGAGTTGGTGACACGTTGCCAGAGTCCTCGCCGTCTACTCCATCGCCAGTAACGAGCAAGTCACCTTCACTGCCAGAGTCACCGAGCAGTCACCGTTGGAGACGAGCTAGGTTTAGTTATAGAAGAGGGTGGGGAATAGGGACTCGGTCTAGAGACTGCGACCAGAGCCAGTCTCCAGAGCCAACATACACGGGGCGAGTAGGGGCAATTTTGTCCACACGGAAGTACGTATGTGGCAGGTACATCAGGAAACGTATGAAATGTCATTTTTCCAATTCCATCGTTTTTGTAATGGCACGACTCTAAAATCCTGAATTATAATGACATATATAAATCGTGACCTTTATGATGGCATACATCCAATTTTCCCTATGAAAAAAGGATTATCAACAGAGCAATTCAAGACAATTCGATCCAGTCATCAAACACAACGACGATCACACTGCGACGGGGTGTTAGCATGACGTTGTCCATTATATTTTCTGTTGTATACGTCCTAGTCTTTAGGATAGTCTCCTAGCTCATAGTGACTCTGTCATTGTTTGTTATGGCCTAACAATCTCTCTGTACATGCATATATACCCGATGTACCAATCAATACAGTTCAGATTGCATCTCTCTCATTCTCTACACTTAAAATCCCAACACCAGTGATAGATAGATTAATTTGTAGACAGAATAATACATGCACACATAAGTGCATTTAGTGATCAAAACGTGTTCAAGTGCGTGTGTACATCCAACCTTATAATTAAAAAAACTACTACAACATGCATAATATTAAATACTAGTACAACGTAAGGCAATAACACCAAAATGCTTTTTCCTAGGACATTCTCTAGGCAGGCCAAGTTTGGAGCGTTGAATTGCAGCGGGATTTGAACTTATTACTTCAAGAGAAGGAGAGAAAGAAGAGAGAGATGAGATGATGGGGGAGGAAGAGAAGATCAACCCCTACTTAGCTTCCTCGGCCTCCGCCACTGGCAAAGAGAAGACCGAGATCGATCATGATTAGTCTAACACTTCCGGATTAGGAAACATAAGCATCACAAGATTAATTTATCTTTGTCCTCGGCGTGTCAGCCTCTGCTGTTCAGGTGCCCTAGTATTGTGAACAGTAGGGGCTCACCTTGCCCTGCTTCCAGCCCCTGGCTCCGCAGAGAAAGGCATGAAGGAGCTAGTGGCGACTCTCGGACCAAGCGACCACGGCAGCGGGAGAGCCCGGTTAGTGGGAGGTGGCGGTGGAAAGTGAGGTCTGGCGCCGGGAGCCAGGCCCAGGCGTATGGAAATAAAAGGATGGAAGGAGGGAGGCGGAGCGCCGGCGCCCGTACCGCCGCCGACGGTGGCGGAAGACGATGACAACAACGCGTTGATCCTCAGACTTATGGGCCGTTAGCAATTGGTCTAGACCATAGCCCATCCAGCAAAAGTAATCAGATCCACACGGCCCACCTGAATCGGCCCAACCAGTGTTTTGAGCCTTAACCTGCCTGCCAACCCGAATCAAGCCAGGTCAGATGATGCATGCCAGACAGAGCAGTATTCCCGCCTGTGACGATCAGATCGGTCAAATTCACCCGCCGTGCCTCCCCGTGTTGGCCAGTCTTCTTGAATGGCGGCGGCGGGCGGGGACTTCTCCAGTCCTCCGCCATTAGCCTTGTCCGCCTTCCCCTCCGTTGAATTTTTCATTAGAAAACGGGAGCCGGCGTGCAGACGGCGAAGGGAACCCCTGCGAGACGCATGGTATCACAGGACAGAGGACAGTAGAAAAGAAAAAAGGAAGGTGAGGGAAGAGGGTAGGAGGAGGACAAGAACGCCATACGCTGGTACATTCTGTACTCGTATGTAATGTGGCTGTTTCTGTACGCGCTTGCAGGCGATTGCTCATGGTTGTGTTGTTCTCACTCTGCAGCCGTGCCGCGGAAGGAGACGAGGGGAGCAGGGTGGAGCCAAAGCGGTGGTTCCTTTTGCGAATACCTTGGTTGAAGGTTTGGAATTTATTTCTCTCCTCTTCGGCTTCTCCTGTGGAGTTGTCGTGATTAACTTCCGCGCGGATTGTCCGGAACTAGGGGCGGCAAAACGTCGAGCGCCTGGCGTCCGTCTCTGTGCCACAGATAAATGGCTCATGTTCTGACCGTGGTGGGAGGGGTTGCTAGAACCAGTTGCTTGTTGCTCCTCCTTGATTCCTTAAACGGTCGCTTGTGAGCATACTTGAGTGTATGATTGTGAACAGAGGAATTGGCCAATGATGATTCCCCTTCTCCCCTAGCTCACTTTTTTCTTTAGTTAGCCCAAGGTTTCATTTTCCATCACTCTCGAATTTTAGAGTGGACAACAGGTTAAGGGGATTACTGTTCGTGGTAATGTGTCACTAATTGAATGTTGCGTTACCGCAATTGCATGGTCGATCAATTCTCATATTGGTTATACGTGATATTTACATCGGTTAGATCGTGGTCCTCGTCCTTGGTTGGGAAACCATAGCGCTGAGGGTTGTATGAACTTAGTTCTTTTTCTTCTTAATATATTGATACACAGCTCTCATGCGTACCCTTGAGTTTAATGGTCGAGGTCCCCATTTCAATTAGTAACGTGGAGTGCGTACTGATTATGATAGATTGTTCTCCTTTCCACCCCACCATCATAATTGGCTATGATGCTGCTGAACATGCATCGGGCAGAATTTGACAAGCTCTGATGTCAGTTATGAACTTATGAAGTTTTGGGTGAAATAATTGATTCCAGGTCAGCCTAGTGCCTGCTGTACTTCCCCCTAAAAATTGCGAGATTAGCAATGATAATTATCGATACTTACCTCAGCTAACAATTATGGAGTCAAATTGCTAGGTTCTACGACAAAGCGACAATTAGACAAGTGCAATGGTAGTCCTTATTACCTCTTAGGTAGTGGAAAATCAAGGTTCTTAATTGACAATATCAATTATATAGTTGGTTTGACGAATAGGCATATTTTTCCTCTAATTTATTTAGTGGATTTCTTAAATTTATTTGGCTTATTCACAATTCAGGGCTCAGGAGGAGGTGCCAGCGCCACCCGCACCCATTCATCTGGGAGTTCCAACTCCCTATATTACTTCTCATGGATCCAAAGTTGCACGGCTACACATGTATGACTCGATTGTGCTATTTCTTCTAGCTGTATTAGATGGAGTTCTAAATATAATAGAACCATTCCATCGATTTGTCAGATCAGATATGATGACAGATCTCAGATACCCCATGAAGGACAACACAGTGCCATTTTGGGCTGTACCGGTATATACTGTTCTCTTTTAGCTCTGCCCTGTTGATTTCAGCTTTCCTTTTAAGTACCTTTTCTTGAAATCATGTTTACGCAGATAATTGGTATCATTGGACCTATGATTATCATAACTGGGATATATTTTAAGAGAGGAATGTATATGATCTGCATCATGCCATACTAGGTACTTCCGTTTTCTTGCCTGATTTTTTGTGCTAGTTTATACATTTATAATTTGTTCTGAAATCTAGCGTGTCCTATCAGGTCTCCTATTTTCGGTACTTATCACTGCCGTTTTAACTGATGCGATTAAGGATGGTGTTGGCCGACCATGTCCAGATTTCTTCTGGCGCTGCTTCCCTGATGGAGTGCCAGTAAAGCTCTAACTTTTAGGCAAACCTTAAGAATAACTCACTTGCAGCCCTTGTGCAATTACATTGCATATTTGCATCTGAATTGTCTATGAAAGCTTACAGCTTTACTTGTCATTTAGGCGTATGACAACATCACTACAGGCGCCATATGCCATGGCGAGGCTAGTGTTATCAAAGAAGGTCATAAGAGCTTTCCAAGTGGTCATACTTCATGTAAGTGACATTATTCTTTACATACAGAGGGATCAATCCCATGTTCTAAGAAGTAAAGGCGTGGAACATATCCTCCATTTTATGGCACCAAACTCCCTTCTGGGTAGTATTACAAATGCATTTCTTGCCTCTTTCTAAGATCCAGTTTTTGTTTTAGCTACTGTTGGATATTTCTTAATCAGCTACTAGCATGGGACAAGACGTTTCATAAGTTCTTTTATTATTTTGGTGAAGCTGTCTAGATACAAATGTATTGCCATTCTTTCCACTTTTATTTGTCTACATGATCCTTTTAGCTCTTTCGGCCAAATATTCCATGCTTCTTTTGCTACTGTTGGTCATTGAGGTTGTGAATTCTACGTTGCATTCATTTATGATTGCCTTTGCTGCATGACACAAAAAATTGCTACTGCTGATGGAAGTGTGAATTATACGTTGCATTCATTTATGATTGCTTCTGCTGCGTGACACAAAAAATTGCTACTGCTGATGGAAGTGTGAATTATCTTGATTAAGTAAAGAGGATAGTGCTGCCCATTTGTTGTATGAGTATATTCTGTATACTTTAACAATTCGCAGTTTATTTGTTACTACATGACTGTTCTGTCTAATCATAATGTACTTAACTACATTCTGCTCCACCTTCTGAAAATAATATGGCGTGTTAGTTTCCATTGGTTGCAGTAATGCTATTCCATTTGGTTCCCTCGAGCCATACAGCCTTGGTCTGTTTCTCAGTTCATATTAACTGCTAACTGTTACACAATCTTGTGGAGGTTCAGTTAGCATGTCCGAGCACAAACTATTGCTCATTCTAGGATATATGAGTTTTTTCATTCCAACTGTTATTGTTGGTGTTGTCCTCACAGGTTTATGTTTCTCTTAGGGTCTTTTGCTGGCCTTGGCTTCGTTTCATAGTATCTGGCTGGTAAAGTCAAAGTTTTTGATCGAAGAGGGCATGTTGCAAACTCTGCATTGTCCTTTCCCCTCTGCTTCTTGCTGCCTTAGTGGCAGTTTCTCATGTTGATGACTACTGGCATCATTGGCAAGATGTATGTACTGGTGGATTGCTTGGTAGGTTTTTAGTACCCCCACCCAATCTCCACTCCACCACTAAAAATTGGAAATGTTATGTACATATGATTCTTGAAAGATTAACTTACTGTTAGAACTGTGCAGGACTGGCAGTTGCTTCCATTTGCTGCATGCAGTTTTTTCCACTGCCATCTTATGAAAATGGTATGCTTGTCCCGAGTAAATTGTGGTTCCATTTGCTGCATGCAGTTTCATCTTTGCTGATCTTAGACTATAGTAGCAAGTACTTAGTGGGTGGTGGCCATTGTTAGGAACAACAACTTTAGTCAATAGTAGCCCTTAGGGGGGCAATATAGGAGGTTCGACATCACTCAGCTGGTGTGTTTGACGGCGAGGAGCACGGAGGATGCGTGGTGATGGCACGCAAGGTACGACCATTTGAGTTTTCAGGAGCTGGGGAAGCTTGCTCGCGAGGACATGGTGCACGAGCTGCCACGGATTGATCAGGTAGATCAGATTTGTGACAGCTGTTTGGTTGGAAAGCAGCAACGGTCACCGTTCCTTGATGAAACTAAGTATCGAACAAAGGAGGCACTGGAGCTCATTCACAGCGACATATGCAACCCCATCACGCCTAGGACACCAAGAGGTAAGAATTACTTCCTCCTTCTAGTGGACGATACCAACAGATACATGTAGGTGGTGCTGCTGGGCACCAAGGATCAAGCAGCGGCGACGATCAAGCGGTTCCAGAGCTTGATGGAGGTGGAAGCTGGCTGCAAGATCAGGGTGCTCATGACTGTTCGTGGACGTGAGTTCACGTCGGTAGACTTCACAGAGCACTGCGCCGACACGGGAGTTCATCGACCCCTTTTTGCCGCAACAAAACGGAGTGGTCAAGCGGCGAAATCAGTCGATGGTGGTGATGGCACACTGTATGATGAAGGCAAAGGGGATGTCGGACATGTTCTAGGGTGAGGCGGTGACCACGACGATGTTCGTGCTCAATTGTGCTCCCACCAGGAGCCTTGACAGGAAGACGCCATTTGAAGGCTGGCACGGAAGATGCCCAGCTGTGCACTTCTTGCACACTTTTGGGTGTGTCGCACATGTGAAGATCGTCAAGCCCCATTTGAAGAAATTGGAGGACCGGAGCAAGCCGATAGTGTTCATCAGTTATGAGGAGGGAACCAAGGCGTACTGTGTCTGACCTTGCAGTCAAGTGTGTGCATGTGACCAGGGATGTGGTCTTTGACGAGGCGGCACAGTGGCCGTGGGCAAGCAGGGCATGACGACGAATCACAATGGAGAGTTGTTCACCATCCAAGTTAGTACACTGCTTGTACTGGCGGACGCACCGCTGCGACACGACACCACCAAGCCTGGTACGCCTACATCAGCTGCTAGTCTCTCTGTTCCGGTCTCTACTTCACCACACGGTCGGGCGGGAGCACAACAGGGTCGACATCAAGCCGACACCCAATGCCAGTAGATGTGGTGCTTGTGGGCATGTATCCTGTGCCGCCACGGAACCCAGCTGCAACACTAGAGAGCGTGCAGTCATCGCCAGCGGTGTTCTCGGTTGGCGTCCAATTCAAGTCGCCTCCTTCAAACATCTCAGCGCAACTCGACGACGACCATGGCGACTGTCCAATGCTCTTCCGCTCCTACGACAACATCATTGGGCCTGTTCCACCGTCGGGTTACACGACGAAAGATCTCCCTGTTGTCGAGCTTCACATAGTGAGCGTTGAGGAGCCCTCATCCCTTGCAGAGGCTGAGTAGCACCAGTACTGGCGCCAAGCGATGCTAGAGGAGATGAAGTCGATCGAGGAGAACAAGACATGGGACCTCGTCGACTTACCCGCTGGCCATCGTCCAATTGGCTTGAAGTGGGTATACAAGGTGAAGAAGGATGAACATGGAAATGTCGTCAGATACAAAGCAAGGCTCGTGACGAAGGGATACGTCCAGCGACAGGTCATTGACTTTGAGGAGGTGTTTGTGCCGGTGGCGCGTCTCGTGTTCGTGCGGCTGCTCATCGCTGTTGCGGCACAGAACGGCTAGGTCCTCAACAACGACCTTGAGGAGGTGGTGTACGTCGAGCAGTCTCCAGGATTCATCGTCGTCGAGCCTGGTGTTGCGCCTACGGAAGGCGCTCTACGGGCTTCGTCAAGCACCGCGTGCGTGGAATGCCAAGCTCGACAACAGCCTCATGTCACTTGGTTTCCATAGGAGCAGCGTCGAGCATGGTCTATACACCTGCGACGGTGGCAAGGCATGTCTGATCGTTGGGGTGTACGTGGACAACCTCATCATCACTGGCTCAAGCGTCTCTGAGCTCAGCAAGTTCAAATGCAAGATGAAGGATCTGTTCTGCATGAGTGACCTCGGGTTACTTAGCTACTACCTCGGCATCGAGGTTCGCCAGGACAATGGCGGGATCACGCTGAGCCAGACGGCCTATGCTGAGAAGATATTGGAGAAGGATGGCATGAAAGGATGCAATTCATGCCATGTTCCGATGGAGACGCGTCTCAGACTGAGCAAGGTCAGTACTGGCACACTGGTGGATGCAACTCATTACCACAACATTGTTAGGAGTTTGCGGTATCTCGTCCACGCTTAGCTAGACATTACTTTCGTCGTGGACTATGTCAGCCGATTCCTGGAGGCTCCCAGGGATGAACATCTCACTGCAGTCAAGCATATTCTACGCTACATCACCGGCATAAGCCACTACAGGATTCAATACTCAAGGAGGAACAGAGTGGAGCCAAGCCTGGTGGGATATAGTGACAGTGACATGGTTGGTGATGTGGATGATCGAAAAGGCACGACAAGGGTAATCTTCTTCTACGAAGGTAATCCCATAACCTGGCAGTCACAAAAGCAGAAGGCAATCGCATTGTCCATGTGCGAGGCCGAATACATTGCTGCAGCCGTAGGTGCATGTCAGGGTGTATGGTTAGCTCGGCTACTGGGAGGTATCCTTGGCAAGACACCCAGTGCGCTAGAGCTCAAGTTGGATAACCAACCTGCAATTTCTCTGAGTAAGAATCCAGTTCACCATGACCGGAGCAAGCACATAGACACGCGTTATCACTACATCCGGGAATGTGTGGAGGTCGGCCAAATTCAAGTCAAGTTTGCAAGCTCGAGTGATCAGCTTGCAGATATGTTCACGAAGTCACTCGGACACGTCAGGTTCCTGGAGCTACGCAAGATGATTGGTGTCGTTGATCTTCAGTAGAGCAAAGCAAGAATTAGGGGGTGAATGTTGAATAAGTCTTGTTTGCTTAGTAGTTTCAGTTTGCTCAGCACGTTCCCTGGCTGTGCACAGTTGTAGCTCTAATGCATGTGAGTTCATGCGGTTACATTCCCTGGTTGTACACAGTTGTAGCTCTGGTCGTGGCGCACACGTTGGAGGCCTCAACGGTCACGTTCTGTTTTTTGTTCTATAAATAAGGGGAAGAAACCGAAAAGCTGCTGAGGTTCAGAGCAGCGCAAAACTCTCGCGTTCGTGCTCTTGTGCGATCTGTGTTCCATTGGTGTTCGCGTGTGTGAGGTTAGGATTCCAACATAGGGTTTATGTGCGATTTCCGAGGTTTCATGTAGAAATTATCTTCTTTGCTGAGTTCATCACTCAGCGTTTATGAAAGAGTTTCATTTTTATCAAAATGATATAATCCCCTTTTAGATAAACGTATTACAACAGGCCTGACATCCCTAGAGAATTTTGTCTGTTAATGCTTAGGGTTGCTGGGTATATTCCGAGGGTAATAAGACCATCTCCAATAGCTACCTCAAATTTTCATCCTCAAAATACTATTACAGCATCCCCTATCACTAACACTGTAGCAGTACTGTATCACTGGATAGAGGATCTGTTGGAGATGAATTTCCAGTACTACAGTAGACCGTAAATTACTGTAGCACTAGAATCCTCAAATTTGGAGACTCCGTTGGAGATGACCTAACAACGTTGAAGGGTATTCTGATAGCTGTGTCAAAAAGCTCTGGCTCGGAAATTTGCGATTTGCAAACCAAAAACTTGCAGTTTTTTTCTTTCGTATAATTAGTCTACAGAGCATGTCAGGACCTACTTTGGCAGTGTCATGAGTATAGAGGACTGGCAAAGGTGCTACTGCAGTACTGCTGTTAGTTAAGAGGACTGGTGGGTGCGGCAAGCTGTGCACGAAGAGGACCAGTACCAACACATACTCACTCCATTTCATAACACTTGGTATTTTTTATCAAAAGGGTCTTTCAAAATACTAGGCACTTCACGTATCCTAATATATTTTTTACCACTCTTTCCTATTTTACCCCTGTCAATCACCTCTATCTGTATAACTCAATACTAATCATACAAGAGGCATTTTGGTCATAAAATATTTTATCAATGATGGTCTAAATCTCTATAGTTAGTCAAAAATACCAAGTACAGTATTACGAAAGAGAGGCCTAGATATATTGGCAGCCGTCCTGCATGGAAATAGGACATGGTGCAGTGCCATGTGTGGCCATCATGTTTCACGCCAAGGAAATAGGACATTGTTCAGTGTCGTGCGGATGTGGCCCTGCTGTAGCCGCCATCTATCCTCTCTCGATGAGGGCTGCAACCTTCGTCTTTGACAGTTGTCGTGGTGTAAACCCTGCCATCGCTAGTCCTTTCCACGACTGCACATGGTACACTGATGAGTTCGCTTGTGCATGCCAAGCAGAGAAGAAAGGTTAGGAAAGTGATTAAAAAAAGAAAATGATCTCAGAATGTTAAGCTAGCAGCCTCGCACCGTGCACAGGAAGCTTCCTATTTTCAGTGTGAAAAGGCATGCCAGCCATTTCAAGGTCCTGATGGAGTGGAAATGACGGAATGCTAACATTAGCTGCAACCTTTGTTTATAATAATAGTAGTGCTTGATTAAAGAATTAGTATAGCATGATTTTATTCTATATTCGTCATGCAAGTTCCATACCACAGAGTATATATAAAGCACGTCTCATGTGAGAATTCGAGACGGTATATGCTTTCTTTCCGATCAGTACAGTCACGTCACTTGCCTTTTGGAACACATTTGTACTTGGATGCCGATGTTTCATCTGTAGCAAAGAAGCATGAACTTAACATGTCTTGCTTGTACCTTAAAATGAGGATCTATTAACTTTAGCATCATTACTCCCAAAAGAAAAAAAGTATTTAGCATCAGCCAGAAGTGGTTGTTGGATGCTGCTGGCTTCTGTCTCTCTGTACGATTACTTTGTGCTTGATATTATCTGTATGATTACTCTATTGTTTTGATGCATCTGCCACGTGATTCAGGTGATGAACACTGAACGTGAAATTCAAGGCAATGATGTTTGTTGGAACTTGAACCTAGTTCTCACAGTATCACGTTGCTCTACAGTAGTCAGATCAGAATGGATCCATTCAGGCACCTGCACAACATGACCAAATTGGTCCTGCCAAAAACCTGCAACCTGCACCGACATGTGACTTTCAGTTTTCTTAGACCAAATGATACCGTTATTGCTTTTCTTATACTGTATAGCCGTATAAACGTTACTTTCTGGTAGCATCATATTTGTCTTTGACTACTGATAAAACCTTGCTGCAGCGGCCCAAACTTTGCAGCGAAGGATGCAGGGATTAATCATGATGGCAGAGCAGAAGATGGTCCAGTGTGAAGGGCTTCAATTTGTTCAGATTAAATGATGGGCGACTTATTTGTCACTCAGATTTTTCAGCACATTTGAATTGTATCTGGCCACGGAAAGCACAAAGGTTTCTATGATGTGTCCCTGTGAGGTCTGACCAAATTAGACAGACCTGGATTAATGTCTCAACGACCCAATATTATTGACGAACAAATAATTCAGGGCCGTTGAGATGTACTGTTAATTCTGAGATTTTCTTTTTTTAAACCAACGGACAAGAGAGCCATCTATTATATTAAAAAAAATAGTAAAGTCCATACGGATAGGAACACCACCCCTTACAACGCCATCCAAGAAACACAAAGGCTCTGTGACTGTCACACCTCTCAGATTTCCTGGGTCGTCTCCTTTTCTGAAAACCTGGAAGAAGTTTATAAATATTCTGATTAGCTGGTGCACTGGATCATTGGGGGCAACAAGATCCATCATCCATATGCTTGCATTGGATTCCTCGGTTTATTCTCTCTGCTGTACAACTAGCACTGCCGACTTGCAAGAAGCCATGGACAGGCAGCAGGATCAACAGCTAAAACACATGAGAGAAACGAAATGGGTTCAGGAAAGATGCAGAGCGAACAAAGGAATCTGCCAGTTAGTTGATGATGGATTACGACCCTTTGATTTCTTGTCCAGCAGCTGTTAGATCGATGCAAGTTTTGTCAAGGCACGGAGTCCAGAGAAAGGCAAAGTAGCTGTATTCGACGACTGACCGAATCGTGGCGCGGAGACCTCGAGATGAAGCCACCGATTATGTTATTAAGTAGACGAGTCTTACATTTGCATATGATGCAAATTGGACGCATCTATCGGTGCGTAAACTCTGAAGCTAGCTTGCGGATGATTCGGTTTACTTTACTCATTGGTGCAGTAGTGCTGGTGTCAAACTAACCAGCTAGGAGACGTCTTTCCGAGAGCTTAATTTTTCATCAGCAGCACATGCACGATTAGCTGACGTTGAGGCTGTAGGTTCGGTGCCATTTCTGTCGCTTTGTGGAAGACAAATTGAGGAGGATCGTTGACGACGTGCTGTGATAGTTTGCTAATGTTGTTTCCTCTGATCCATGATTGTCATTGGTCAAAGAAAGCGCCCGTACATATATATTGATGGATTGGAGCAAAAGCATATGTATAAGATACGATGATGAGGATATGTATGCGAATGCATGGGTTTGTCAACTGGCGCACAGAATTACACATTAAACTAAATTAAGTTGTCAAGAATCCTGGTTTTTCTCGTTAAGGTAGAATTTTCTTTTAATGATAGGTGGTAAGGTAGAATTTTTTTTTAGTGGTAGGTGGTATACCATGGACAATGAGACGGTTACGATACTTCGTCAATTTTTATCTTTAATAGGTGTTGTTTGAGTATGTGTGTATCATAATGTGACTGTACATACGTCTACGTGTTATATTTGTTTCTAAATAAAATTGTCAAAAACCTGTGTAGAAACTATGTATGCATACGTACCTACCTTTGCCGTATTCTGACTGCTTTTGATGCATTACACGTACCAAACCTTCACACCATTCTGAGTTCTGACTGCATGCTTTTGACGCATTATAGTATTAATTACGGGCAGTTAAACATTGCAGCGATCTGAGTGGCCCGCAATAATGTCGCCATCGCTGTACGTGTCCAGCTATTATACTATGCGTGCATGTATGCCGGTAATAAATAACACAACTAGTACTCCAACGTTAAAAAAAAAGAACAAAGTGGAATAGCGCGCTACAGCTCGTACGTGAAGAAATAAAGACACTACCGGCCAAGTTCGATTTGGTTCGTTTTTCTTCTTCCATAGATAGTCATAGAAATCGGTCGTGCAGAGGGAGATCCATGCATGCATCTGCGTTTTTCAGAAACCATGCATGTTTCAAACGGTACTGAAGTAGTGATAGTGCAACCACCCCAGATTAATAGTAAACTATACATAAACTACTCCATCCATTCAAAAATAATAGATATTTTTTTTAAATCAAACTTTATATACTTTGATAAACATTTAATCAAATTGTAAAAATATCTAGGTATAACAATTATACTACTAGATTTATAATTTAAAATAATTTTATACTATATAGGTTTTGTAGCTATAAATAATATATATTATTAGAAAATCTCGATTAAAATCTAACTTTAAAAACCAAATCAAAAAATACATCTATTATTTTTAAACAGATAAAATATAGTCTATGCAAGTGATGGAGCCTAACCACTTGACCAAGAGCTAGCTTGCTTTTGATATGCTCCTGAGTGCATGCTTGATCAGGCGTCGGCAGCTTGATTGCATGTGAGAGGATTGACCAGTGTCCAGCGGCCGCCAATGGCGTCGCCGATGCCCATGTGGGCGTACTACTAGTACGTGCTTAGGCTTATCCGTCCACACCTCGCAGCTCAAGTGGGCTTACATTAGGCGCATGTGGCGTGGCATGCTGGCTGTTTGTGATCTGTGGCGCCTTTGCGGTGAAGTCCATCCACGCAAGCAGCGGATTAACTAATCTGATGGGGGACGGGCTGCTGAATATCTTCTCCGAGTTGCTTCTTGATCCGGAAAGCTATTACACCAGATTACAACAGGCCAACCTGTCGATTTCACAACAATAGGGCTGCTTCGGTGGTAAGGTAGCTAGCGAACGATCCAGCTGGAGGTGGTCTCACGAATCATGCGGTTTAACCCTGGAGATCCAACGTTATCGCGTGTACAGTCCCCTTTCGGTTTATGTACCAGGTTCCAGGCAAGTGCTGTGGTAGTGTGGTTCAAGGTGTGCTGAAAAAGTGAAAATCAGGTCTTTTCGTGAACAACTGTACGCTGCCAAATTTTAAACATCGATCCAAAAGAGTTCGGCAAACATGCGTTGATTGACCGGTCCCAAATCCAAACTGCCGTTCCTTCGTTTACTTGCTACAAAAACATACGCATAAAGCGCGGCGTTGACTTGCTACAAAAGCCCCACCATGCAATGCGAGGCCTACTGCACATGCAGCAGGGATTAGTATATGTAACCCCAATTTGGTACTCTCGCACCTGAATAATCAACCCCGAATTAGCAGAGATCACTTGGTGCATGTTTCTTGCGTCCTCATTTCCCTACCAACACGCGGAAACTGACGACGCGGCAGCCCTGCATGTGGCCACACCGGCATCGCTGCCGCGGCAAAAGAAAAACACGGCTGCAGCTTTGCAACTTGGCTGAAGAGGACAGTAAAAGCAAGGCGTCTCCACAGGCAGGGCGGCACGGCAGGCCCTCTTATCTCCGCGCCAGCGATTCTGCCGCCGCCGACTCTATCCCCGGGTCTCCAAAAGTCGCGCTGCTACTCTGGCTGTTTTGTTACTGCGTGTCGTGTCCCGTTCCGCGTCGCGTGCCCCCCCCCCCCTCCCCAACCTGGTCCAGCCCCCCGACCTCTGCCGGTGTGCAGGGTGTGTGCCACACTGCCATGGCAATAAACCGGCGGGGCCTCCTCTCCCGTGGTTCCCATGCGTGCTTCGCCGCAGTGGGAAACTTCCAGGAAGAGCGTGGTGGGGTGGGGGGACTTGACTTTGCGGTGCGAGACAGCCGCTGGGGCTGGGCTTCTCAAAAGGCAGCCTGATTCAGGTTTTCCATGGCGTGGCATGCAACAAGAGCTGCACAAGTAGCTATAGGCCTGCGTTATTGTCCTCTGGGGCTCTGCTGGGAGTACTCATTAGCTCTGAGTAGTAATTTCTTTTATCATAAATATTTGTCATTTTTATTTTTTAATCATAATTTCTATTAGAACATAGTTACAATGTTTACTAAAAATATAATGTTATAAAAATATTTTGTTAAAAAAATAAATCTACACATGTAATTTTTATATTTCTAAACTAAATATTTTAAAATCTATCGACGGTTAAAATTTTAAGAATTTAATTAAATCTTTATTAAAACGTCAAGAATTTAAGAGGGGATGTAGTAGTAATTACTATTAGTACAACTTAATTGGTATGGTGTACTGTAGCTATTACACCTGTACTTGCCTTTGTATAGCCGTCGTACGTGCTGGTGTAGGAACGTACTGCTACTGTGTCCTCCATTTCATTTCCCGCACAGAAATAATCTGCAGCACATGTTAGGACGTGACCTGCCTCGCACGGTTGTTGCAAGGTGACCAGACAAACCATTCATGAGGGACATGACCGTGGTAGCGCACACATCTTGTGTGCCTTGATGTTCTAGAGCTATTCTGTGAGATTTTCACCCAGGTCAAAGGTGTAGGCGCCTTACAAGCTCGGTGCAGTGCGGTGCAGTGCAATGCGAGCTACTCTAGCCACACGGCCCCACCCGTGTATGGCATGCACTACCATTTTGCAACCGCCTGTTTGGTTGCTTTAGGAGACCGAGCCGGACCGTCTACGACTGCTCTAGTTTGAGTGTTTAGGGTTTGTTTGGTATAGTTTTAGATTTGAGATCTATATTAGATCGAGTTTGTATAATAAAATAAAATTTAAATTTTTTTTTCATTTCTTAATCAAATTACTTAACTAAATATCTTCGATCCATTCATAGTTACAGATATAGATTTCTCAAAAAATCTAAGATCTGAATCTCTAACAAATAATCCTTTAGTGTCTAAATCATGCATAGTGCAGAATAAAATCTGATATAGATTCTCAATATATTATTTTTAAATACTGACCCATCAGTACTCCAAATTCCGCAGAACCACACGCCGCCCAGAGACTAGTCCCGCATGAATAGTAATCGTCGTCCTGTACTCGCCAAAATCTACACCACCACACCGTCCCTTGTCGCTCTAAAATTTTTACAACTTTTTTTTAATATTTCACCGTATGCAACCTGTTTTAACTGAATTCACTCAAAGAACTTGTATAGAATTGAAACTAAAAATTCTTAAAAATCTACTTTTATAACTTTTAATAATTGCTAGTGCTTAAATAAATTTTCAAAAATCTAATTTTTTTTACTAATATATTCTTCTTATGTGATCTAATTTTTAAAATTATTTTCAGCCATAAGTTATAGCGTAAAAAAGTAAATTTCTTTATCATGTTTTATTTATATACATCTTTATCATCTTATACATCATACCTAGTATCACACTATTCAATCAACCAAGCAAAATCTTATAACTAGTTGTCTCATTCCACATACCAATTAACATATATTACCATACTATACTATATAGTCAATTAAACAACATATTTGTACCACCTCATTCAAAACTATCCCGTTCAATCTCATCCCAACCAAAACAATCTCTTCCATTCTAACTTGTTTCAACTAACTAACACTATCAAGTGTCCATCGGTCGATGTCTCGCTCATTCGTCCAGCCTCGCTCCCATTGGATCACTCTGCTGCTACAAGCGCCAGCAATATTTTAGGCAGGCAAGCCAGAGCCAAACACGAGGCTAGATAGCCGCTCTGTGCAACTTGTCCCCACGTTGCCGCGTGCAGATTATTGAGGCCTCCCCCTGATCCCCTCAAGAGCCGTGACCCCTCAGCGTCTCTATCCGTACGTGTCGATCCATGGAGTCCATCTGTTGGTGACGAGGCATGGCCCGTGAATCGAGGCACGGATGTGATCACCCGCCACACTTGTTTCGTGCATGCCGAATTGCTCATCTATTTTGGACCTTGTCGTGCCGCCTGTGCTCATCAATTTGGACGTAAGCAGCTGCGGCATACAAAGTTGCATGTATTACTGAATACAAAAAGAGTAGCAAACCGGCTGATGATTTTTTGTTCGAAGGGATGGAATTATATTAACAAAGCATCACAGTACATCCCAGTTTGCACCAAAGACCCTAACAAGAAAAATTACATTGGAGTCCATGAGAGTCATTTGCAACCACGATATTTACGTCTCTGATTGCCACCGCAGTAGATGACCACCGGCGTCGGAGATAGCTCCTCTCGCCACATCGACGAGTCATTTGCAGCCATGATATCTGCATCTCTGATCGCTGTCGCCATAGACGATTGCCAGCGTCGGAGATAGCTCCACTGCCACTTCGACAAGGGGTTCCGAATCTTGGAAGCTGCCACATCATCCAACGCCCAAGCTCGAGGGCACATCTAAACCCCTGAAAGACCGTCGACCATCACCTCACCGGATGGCGCAGGGAAAGGAAACCGGTGCCACCACCTTCAAGCAGGAGAAGTGGCCTAGAAAAGGAACTGCGACGGCTCGTTGTAACTCCAGCCACAACGTCCAGAAATCGATCCCGTCGCCGCCGATGAAACCAACGGTCTGGAAGCACCACCCACAAACAGAGACAAACAAAAGCCCTGTCCCGTCCACAACAAGATAGAGTAGAATCAACATCAGTCACTCATCACCGAAGAAAACGCCGTCACCGCTGCCATCGTCGGAGAAGCAGAGGAGGAGCAAACAACCCCAACCGATATCGTCATCGTCTAGATTCCTAACCCTAACCTATCTAAACCTACGCTAGAAAGTAGGAATATATACATCAGACACCAATCTCGACTCCCAATCTCCGACATCAGAGTGGACGCCACAGGCAAGAGCGAGCCAATAAGATTGGTGCCGGAACCAAAATCGCCACTGTTTCGCCCTTGTTTACTGTAGCATAGGGGAAACGAGGGGCGCCGGAACGAAACAACTCTTGTTAAACCGGCTGATGATTACTCCACAAACCAGCGAATCACTACCTTGTTCAGATATCATTGCCTCCTAACGATTTGTCAACCTGCAGAAACCGGCGGACTTGGCAGATCCCACCGGCGAGTTGCCGTTTGTCTCTCTTTGGCCGGCCGGCCGGGTCAAAACCCAAGGGACCAACGTGCGAGCAACCTTCCGTTGGATTTTGAAGTCCCGTGACACCACGATGGTTGCACATGTCGAAGCGCCCAGCCTCGCATGCCGACGATTAAACAAAGACAGACATCTGTGTATATATGTATGTATATGTATATATATGTATACATGTATGTAGCTCGCAACCAGCCAGTCTGTGTTGTGTAACTCGTGCTGCTAATGCGGCGCTGAGATAGAAGAGAGACATGTTGCGCGGCTGCGTCCAACAGACGGCAGTACATTGTTTCGTTTCCAGATCTGTTTTATCCTTTCCCCATCGGCGAGCATATCCCTGCGAAAGGCACTGCTCCTCCTTCCCTGTTGCTGATAAGTTTAGCATATCTCATCTGCAGAAGATGATGTCAGCGTGCATGCATGCTCCCATGGCCGCCTCCCCTGTCATCAGATTCAGATGGCACCTGTAGGGTCAGGGCCTTTTGCAACCTAGGGTACATGCATACATCTAGGGTGTAGTTGTAGCTGCTGCCCTGCTGCACAACTCATCACATCTCGGAAAAAGCATGTGTCAAAAATGCTAAAATTTGTAGGGACTAATTGAAGTGTATCTTCAATTTGGCAAGAAACTAAGTACACACTAGCTAGGCTGCTTGGAATGTTCCTGCGGCTTGTGTGTCAGTTGAGAATCTAGCCTTCTAGGGCTTTCATTTAGTATACACCTTGAGGAGAAGATTACATCGGAGCAAGAGAAAAGAGCTTTCAGAATGGAAATTAACGAACAAAGAAACTAAGATGCCGAAGGTGCTGCCATCTGAAATTTGGCGAGCAAAAACCACTTGCTAGAGAAAGATCGATCGAACTATCAGTAGCATTAGTCTACTACACTAGTGCCAGCTTTACGAGTTGCTTCTTGAACGCCGCCTGCGGAGGCGTCGCAAAGTCCCTAGCTCTCTTGCACCAGGCAAGCTTCTGCTCCGGCGCCGCCGCGGGCGCTGGCGCCATGAGCAGGTCGACGCCGAAGAGCCTCACGGCCTTCGCCGCCGGGGCCGATGATGGCACCACGGGGTTCGTGAAAGCGGCGGCGCTGTTTGGCCGCAGCTTGCAGTCGATGAAGAGCTTGCTGTCGGCGCCGGCGTCCGCGGCGGAGCGGTAGAACCCGACCACGTCGCCGGCGTGGAGGCCCTTCTCCTTGACGAAGCGGCTCCAGCCCTTGGTGAGCACGTAGCTCTGGCTGCTGTTCCAGTACGAGTACCGGAACCGCCACACTTTGCCGGCGGCGTCCTCGAAGTTGAGGAGCACGCCCTTGCTTTCTCCGCCGGCTGACGGGAGCTGGAGTGGGAAGTGCTTCTCGGCGTTCTGCTTCGGTATCACCAGCCGGTTGAGCTTGCCCACGTCGCTGGGGGTGACCGTCTTATCGAAGAGGTGCTCCCGCGCGGCGGCGGGGGCGGCGGGGGAAGGAGGCGAGGGGGAGTGGTTCTTGGCGAGCGATGAAGTCGTGGGCACGGACGAGGCGGCGGCGAAGGCGTGCTTGTTCTGGGCGAGCTCGTTGAAGTAGGTGTGCTTGCGGAGCATGTCGACGATCTCAGCCTTGGAGCGGGACGCGAGGAACAGGAGCTCAGCGGCGGCGTCCGGGTCGGCATCCGCGAGCGGGCGGAAGTTGGTGACCGCGTCGCGCCCGCGGAACCGCTGCGCGGCCACGTCGTAGGCGCGCGCGGCGTCGGCCTCCCCGGCGAACGTGCCGAGCCACACGCGCTGGTGCCGCTCGTAGATCTGCGCGCCCCACCGCCCGTTGGGCTGCGGCACCACGCCCTTGTACCTGGACGATGGCAGCTTCCCGCCCACGCCCACGCCCACGCCCACCGCGGCGCCGCCGGAACCCGAGTCGGCCTCGGCGCCCGGCTCGGCCGCGTCCACGACCGCGCTGGTGGCGCCGCTGCCCATGCGCTCCAGCGGCGGTCCCGCGGCGGCCAACGCCCTGAGCTTGTCCGTGGACGCGCCGCCGCTGCTGGTGTCGTCCACGAGGCAGCTCGTGCTGTCCATTTCAGTTACACCGCCACTAGCTTCGCGCGGAACTGTGCCCGTGTTATGCTTCTGTTGCGGGAGATGTTGGTAGTGTAGGATAGGCCGGGGCTTAGAGGAAGGCACGGGGGATATATAGGATCGGCGGGCGGTGCGTGGCTACTGGCTCGCGCCGTAGTTTCTGGGGACGCCATGCCATTCCATACCATACCAGACCATGTCCGCGTGGGCAAAGAGGCAAATGGTTTGGTTTCGGGTTGTTCTTTTGTGATATTTCCGGTGCTTGGAGACGCTTCTGTGCTGGAGGGATCATGGACGCGAGCACAAGTATTAACGTATTATACAGTACGAGTACGACGACGTCACCACTGGGCTAGTAGTTTCGGCGAGTGGTGACTTGACTTGGTGTGGTGTGGGTCAGTCAACTCAGATCACGCCAAAGGGATTCTCTCGCGGGCAAAATTTTCGTCGTGGAGGAATTTTCGTTTCTTTCAGCATTTTAAAAGGTTTTTTTTACAGTTTCTGTCATAAAGAGATTCTCATATCATTTTCTTCAGGACGAAATTTTCTCTTTACAATTCTCTTTAAATGTAAGTTGTTGAAGATGAAAGAAAATAAAGAAAATAAGAATATAGAAGAAAAAAACGAAATGAAAGTAATATAGTTGAAGAGGATCTAATGGGAGCCTCGGTTAAAAAAAACTCTTGGGAGCCTCAGCCTAGATATAGCCTGTACGGGAAGATCGTTCTTGTTCTTGCTGCTGCGGATGATGTGAGCAAGGCTGGCAGCAGCCCATAGGTGTAGATCGCCACGTCACCCTTGGATCATTTTTCTATTTTGGCTCTTGGCCTTTTTGCGATCAAGATGTGGCATCTTTGTAGTACTTTCTTAACGTTTTGGTTTTAATTTAGTTTATGTGTTTCAGATGGATTGTGTGTTGCTTCTGGTGTCATGGCCTGGTGGATTTTCTCTAGAAGCTTGTAGAGAGAGGGATAAGACAGGAATAGGGATGTAACGTCGAAACGAAATTTCTTTGATGATAGGAATGGTGTAGAATTAGAAACAAGAGACACCTTGGTAATTGTTCACAAGTGACAGGTACGTGGATACATGACCAGCCTAACAGAAATAGTCCAACAACACATAGCTATAGGAGGCTTCCTGCACAGGAACATCACTGTGTCTTCTTGCTATTGAATTTTAGCCTGGATGGTGACACTTCAGGCTTATGGTTTTCTTATCTTAAACATTTCCCAGTTAAGACTATTCGTGGAATCTAATTCAAAACTTCTTTAAATCTCAAAATTCCTATACCATTTCCCTTTCCGAGACACTCCCAAAGGATTTTGAAGTATATTTGTAAGGTTCAAACTATTGGTCCATAAAAGCCGCCATGTATGCCATAATTTTCAAGATACATATACTTGAAAATGCCTTCTCATGTAGTTGTGAATCTAACCATTCATACACAAAACAGTGCGATCAGTGGAGGAGGATGCAATACGGGGGAGAATGTGCAAGGAATGAAAATTCACCCCTTTTATAATATAGAAACCAGGGGCAACCGGGCAATAGCTCTGGAGGCAAGCCACAGCGGCTGGGGGCAGAGATGCATCTTATAAGTGTAGAAATTGCATTATGTAAAACTTTTACTCATTGTACATTAATCACCATGTCAATTTCGTAACGGTATATGCTCCCCATTTTGTGATTGTTTTTTGTTGCCTCCATCCGTGTTGGAATAATCCAAGTGAAGTATCCAACTTACTTGTTTGGAATGAGCTCAACATGCATGAAGAAAAAACACATGCCAAGTTCAGCTTGGCCGTTTGCCCTACTCTACTTGAAACGATGGCAAAGGGCTAAACATTTGCAGATACCCTTTGCACTTTGTTGATTTCAGCCTAAACAAAGCTGTTCCAAGGATAATATTTCCCTGAGTAGTAGTAGTTGTTGTTGATAATCGGCGCATGCATGCCAATCCCAACCGGCAACTTGCGTTTAGAATTTCCATGGGTGCGCGCCGTGCTGTGGCTCTGGCTGGACGTCGCTGGTCTACACGTACACGGGCGACAAAAAGAGCGCGAGAAAAATGGTCAGATTTGTTGCCACTTGCTGCTAGAGCTTATGAGGGCAGCTGTACTGTAGCATTAGATGCGGATACTACAGCAGTTTCATCAAAGTCTACTGTAGCACTAGATACGGATAGTCAGCCAACCTATTAGATATCCCCTGCTACACTGATACGACCGGAGGGAGTACATTCTAAATTTGTAGGCTACTGTAGCATCCATAATACTGTTCGGTAGAGTTAAAAAGAAAAGAATAATGAAAAATAAAGTATCTGTTGAAAATAAAAAATAAAAAATATTATAATAATATTATAAAGAATAAATATTTAAAATATTTACCGGAGATGATCCGATCAAACGTTAAGTAGCTTCCGCAACGAAACAGTACAACGGCGACCTGGCTGCAACTTGACACCTCACGCAGTCACGGCTCGCGGAATTGGACAAATTTGAAAACTGCGACGTGCTGATAATTTTTTCCCACAAAATGTGAGGACTGTGCGATCGATGGGGAGACTTGCTTGGCGGTCTAAACCGGATACTTTTTTGTACTGCTTGCTTTGGTGTGGCGCCAACCTGAGAGAGAGGGAGAGATGCCCTCCCGGAACCGGAAATTGAATGGAAGAAGTCCAACTGACTACGAGTGGTAAACCAGAAACTTGAAAGAACGGCTTTTCTGATTGGATGCCAGGTTGAGTTCAACTTGAATGCCATTGTCTCGAAGAAAAATAGGATGGAGTAAGATTGAGTGAATTTTCTTAGGTTTATTGACACGCGGATATCTCATGACCTGGACACGTATAGATGTTTCCACATAATACAGTATCGAAAAACATCGGATGTCTGTAGAGCGTGATTTGTCGATTCTAGCTCTCGCTTCTCTCTCCAACAGCTACCGTATAGCTGCTTTTTTCAGGCTACAATGAAGCGGGTTGGGGATAGGAGCCGGCAAATTTGTGATCGGATATGGCTCTCGTATCACTGTAGTTAGCGTATGCACGTGGGTCTAAGAGGAGGAGAAGAGTAATGAAAGGCAGAAAATATGATAGCTGTTGAAGATAAAAAATAGAGGATACTATAATAATGTTAAGGAATACTGTAATAATATTCTAGAAAATATATTTTTAGAGTTTCTATTAGAGACACCCTAAACCCACATAGCAATGCGGCATTATACAGCATATATGCACTCCTTTCGCTAATACTACACATTTTTCTTTTTGAAGAGACCGATAAGATAGTTGTAACAAAAATACAAAACAGTGTCAAGTTACTGACAGAGGACCCATGTCCTTGCATGTTGCTTAGCCAGGTGCTCCTATTCCTTCCTGTCGTAGATTCCGAGCCATTCATCTGATCTTTCCATGACATCTGCTACAAGTCTTCTCTCCACTCCATTCCACATGTAGCCAACAATAAATTACTTCCCCATATTGCAAAGATAGATTGTTTTACTCTTAGGGTTCTGGCTAGTCTTATTTCTTAGACATTAAATGATTATGAGAAAGTGAGCTAATGTTTTTTTATAAGATATAAGACTACTCTAAATATATAGTACTATAGTGTTATATACAAGATTGGCATGTCACCAGTGACATCCCAAAATTCCTAATCTTATTATTAAATATTTATGAGCATCATTAGCATCATCATTGAAGTTTTAAGTAAGTTAAAGTTGAAAAAATGATAAATTTAATGGAAAGTGATGCGTTGTAAGAAACTCACAAATATGCTATGCAACATAGGGTTTGAAATAATTTTAGAAATTATTCCATAGCATGTAAAGAATATTAGTGACTTTTTTTTTCAAATCTTGGGGATTTAATTTGAGGCCTTAAAAATTGAAGCAATTTTGAAAAGGTTGCAAATTTGATAAATTTTCATTTAATTTTGGCTTAGGCTTTTCAGGCTAAACCAGTTAAAATGGTTTTCACATGAATTATAGTTTCACATAAAAATTGTCTCACAATTTTTGGACCACAGAAAGACCGATTTTTGGATCAGTGGAGTTGAGAGGAGATATTTTCACATGATGGTACTGTTCACATGGACCCCTGGTCATCCCCTCCCTCTATGCCTCTGTCTCTACCAAGCCACATCCTCGGCGGCCACCGGTTTTCTTGACTTTCGTGGCCAGCGCCATATCACCGGCCACGAGCTGCTTCACGAGAGATCGACTGTGTCCTATGTTCCTGCACGTCTTTCTCTGTATCAACTCTCTCTCGTGCTCTCTTCTCATTCTCTCACTTGGCAGAGCACTCATATATCTTGTGATAAAACTATATTGTAAATGATATATGTAGTGATTTTGGATTTTATTGAGCATATATTGGGGCTGCCAAAATTACTTTCATTTTAATCGACTAAATGTTTGATTAAGCCATGTGTAATTTGGTCGGATCTAACATCACCGAAAGAGCATTCAATTATTGTTTCTTAGGAGCTTCTGAGATAATTAATTTTTGCACGTATTGTGTCTATGATAATGAACTCAAAACATGAACCAAAAAAGTAGCTACACCCAATACGGTACCGTACAATCTCCACTAGAAGTAGGTCTAATCTAGGCTTAATATCCAACACAAGAAACAAGCTAAAAAATACATTAGAGTGATCAATGTGAATGTTCATGTGTTGCATGAACCAAGCAAATAAATGTGGGCCAATTAAAATTTGGATGCAGGCACATATTTTAAGATGAGGAAAAAACTTTGAATTGGAGAGATAATTTCATCACTAGTGTCTATATGAGGTGGAAGGAGATAGATATTGCTTCAAGATATTTTTATTAGGAGACTTGTGTATAAAGATTTAGAAAGTAGTTTAAATAATTTTGTTGCCCTTCATCTATACTATACTAGCAAGATGGTCCACTCTAATAGCGTGGTTAGCCTCGCTATAGTATTTATAAGTTAAGACGATAGAGAAAGAAAAGAGAAAAATGTATAGAGACTATATAATAACTTATATTTATAAAATAATTGAGAAGACTAAATCACCTATATTTTCAATCGGAAAGAGTACTTTCCAGAAATGCTACCAGCTACTTCTAGTAAAATACAATGAAACACATCACACGCATGAAATACCCTACCGCCATTTTAATTTGATGGATGAGAAATAAGGGAGCTATTTTTGAGAGAATTTGCAGGCAACTTCCATGTGGTTACTCGTTGCACGCACCTGGTCAGCAATCAGCGCCACGGTACTGTGAACAGTGAGAAGGATGGGGAGAAGGCCCAGGCAGAGGATGGAGCATTGGAGCTTGGGGGCCAGCCTCCGGTACGGGGCTTGAGGTTGAGGGTGGGCCCAGCGGAGTGGGCAGCTGGATGTGGATGAGAGAGGAGCGTGGCATTCACATCGTCACATGAAGTGTGGACCCGTGCCCAAATGCGCTCCCCCCGAAACAATTTGCAGCTGTCGGACGGGTGCTGACCGCTGTCATTGCCATTGTTGCTATTGGCCGCTATCTCTCTCTCTCTTACTACTGTTTCAATCTCACTACATTTATCCATCCATCCATTTACTTATCTCGGCCGCTAGTTCGTTCCACGGCCACTAACTATATTCTTTTTATTTTATTTCCTTCTCGATTTTTCTCTCTATTCCTATTTTCTTTATTTTCTCTTATCTACAACAGATTTTTAAGAGAATCGTGAAAAGAAAGGAGAAAAAATTATATCCTAAAGAGAATGATCTTAAAAATCATTTTACGATGAGAACTGTAAATGAAAATTATTAAATTGCTAAAAAAATAAAAATCTTTTTATGAAAAAAATTCTAAACCCTAACAAAAAATGATTGAGATGATCTAAGGAGATGACGTCTTTCCCAAGTGGTGGTTACTTGTTCTTTGGTTTCTCTTGTTCGCATGCTTGGAGTACCACTACTAAAGTAGTACTTCCACTTGCATGCTTAAACTTTGTGTGTTGATGACATCATATATGTGCAGTATAACTAATTTGACTATAAAAAATTCGCTTTTTATGCGAAAAGCATGTAGACTTATCCGAACAGAAAAGATAGTGTGTGCATCTCTTTCGCCCCTTATCTAAAGAGAACCTTTATAGTACACTATGATACTAAATGGTGGAGGGTATCATTGTTGTGATCCAACCGTTCATTTTAGTAGGTATTATTGTAATTATCTTAGTACCCTTAGAGGTAATTACATCATTGACTGACCGGACTTCAGACCTTCATCACCCATACCAGCCGACGGAGGGTGGAAACCCTAATAAATGAAATGAACAGAACAAGTGAAAGCTTATCCGAGGAATAAACTAACATTTTAACATTCCCTAATTAAACATATAATTTACAAGTTTATCATGTTTTTTTGTTTCCAATCCTACCCTTATAATACCTATGATACTTTTTAATGATACCAATGATACTGATGGGCGATAGAGTATCATTGGATCAATCTAAACCAACGGATAAAAGAAATGGACGACATGCACTTATCTAGGTGTATCGTAAAAATCTTATCTAAAAGTTCACGTGAAAACATTTGTGTTGAGAATTTGTGCCTATCGTAATTGGACGCAGCTTATGAGAGAGAGGTGGAGTACGGCGGAGGTGCATGAAACTTGGGGCAGTCCAGTTGATAGATTTGGACGGGAGCGAAAGGGATCTGGCCACAGCGCCTCAGTTTCTTCCCCATGCCGCCGCCGGCGGATTCATTCCTTTCGTGGAAAGCGACGGTGCCAAGCTACGACAATACAAGTGCTAAACGGCCTTCAATTGGCTGTAGTCTGCTGCCTCGCATCCCATCCCAAATATAAATATATTTAAGATTTATTTTAAGTTAATTTTTTTTAACTTTGATTGTCAATAAAAAATTATAATTTTAAGGTCATTATCCTAAACGAGGTCAAAATCTATATAAATCTTTGTACGTGACGTATAATTGAATTATAGGAAGTATTCTCTACTTCCTTCACAAGTCTTAAGATTGACGATTTACAAATCATCGATAACATCATATTGATATTTTTTTCCAGCAATGTTGCCATTATCTGTGATGGGAGATTCATGACGATATCGCAGGTTACAGGTGAAAAGAAGCTAACCATAAACCACAGTGATCTTGAACCACAATGCTTTTTTTTTTTTGTCGAATTTTGATCTGAACCAAACAAAGCACTTGTTGCCCAACATTTTCTTACCGGAACGAGGTTAAGACGTTGAATTGGGGCGTGCAGCAGGAGTCTGCACCCTTTTCCAGAAGACTGAAAGCAGATTTATCAGACGGATCGAGTGGAATTTGCCGCGTCACGGTTGACGCGGTTCGTACGAGTGCTTGCTACTCAACCTAACCATTCACTATCTCTTCCTTGCCTCCTGCGCCGTTGTAGTCCGCGAGACAGGAAGCTGATTGGATTGGGATCCCATTTGGGTCACACCGTTAGTTCCCTGACTTCACCAGCCAAATTCTTTGACATGAATAATCGCAAAAAAATATCTTTGACATGAAAAGACGGTTGAGTCCAAAAGGAAAAGCAAGAGAAAAGAATAGCAAAGTACAGACGGAGAGAACAGATATTTGATCGAAAGGTTAAAGCTGATAGAAAAATAAAATAAAAAGGATAGCCTTGCACCCGGACCAGTGTTCCAACTTGGCGCTTGTTGCAATGCAGAGTTGCAGACTAGACCAGTAAAGTAGCATGTCATCTTATCTCCGCCTCACTAGCCACCATTTGCCACCTTCAGTTTCTGCTCCTACCTCAGCTTAGACCAATGGATCATCAACCATTAAAGACCGGAGTAGTTACGTACACCACACCACCCATCGATTCTTAAGTAGCAACGAGATTAATAACCAGAGAAGGTGAATAAATATCTTAATATTGTAAAATTAATGACTTTCTTCTATTTATCATTCAACTCATCTTAAAACTAAAGTGAAAAAATCAAAAGAAGTTTTAACAAGAGAAAATCGAGGCAATATGACTCCACGGATGATATATGAACCATATATTTCATTTAAGATCAATTTATGTGTCTTAGCACTTGAAAGATCACAACTAGCATAAAAACGAGAATATGAACATCGAGCAACAAAACTCTCTAAGTTGATTGTCTAGAGGCAAGTGAATTCAATACTCCATCACATCAACGTGTGTATGTGAATTTTATATCTCTAGGAATAAGAAGAATAACCTCACAAGGTGCTGAAATTTCAATCAAAAACAAAAACAAAAATCAAAACCAGAAATGAAAAACTTACACAGAGGTAAGTGAACCAAAAGAGCGAAACGAGAAGGAGAGGAATTCAAGCATATGAAATAAAATAAGCTTTATTACTCAAATAGGACAGCCCAATTTTAGATAGATTATAAAGATTTTCTTCTCAAAACTCTCACCTATTACATAAACTAAGCACTCATCCTTCTCTCCACTGAAACCCTAGCACAATGCTCTCATATGGGTTGCATAAGAGGTTCAATGGCTGGTTCACCCTCTCTTGTAGCTCTACCCCTCTATTTATAGGCATAGAAAATTTAATCCCAAAGTTTCCTAATTTTTTTCCAAAATACCACTATCTTGTAGTACAATTCTACCTACCACCGAGAGCATTTTGGTCTATTTTCTTCTTCATTGATCGGACGGCCACAACGCCTTTACAACTTAGCTTTGCCTCGACGCAAGCTTCGCGATAGTGTCACGTATTCCTCTAGTCTTTCTATGGTTTTGAGACTAAACCGTGAAACCCTAGCATCCTTCTCAAAGTGTGACTAGCCGTCACTTGCTTTCTCCTGAAGCTAGCGCTCCGATGATATGTGTCCTCCGTCTTATGATTTTGACAGTCCGCAAGTCTCTCTTGCTCCCGATCCCTTAGACCGTCTTGTCACTTGCACTAGCATCCTCTTTGCTTGATTTTATCAGCATGCCATCTTCATCATCCGTTTCATACTTTGCTTGACCTTTATGTGTATAGTTAGAATCATCCTTAACTTTGCCTGGTCCTCCTTGATCGTCTTGCACCAAGCACCCACTTAGCCCTGATTATCCGCCGTCAAGCGTCAAGTTGTATCCGTCACTTGCACATCTTAAAACAAATAAACAAATTTCTCCACATTCCAAAATAACCCCAGGTTAGCACAAAATCAAAAACTTCAACTCAGGGTGCATCATGCAGAAAATGTGAACACCAGATGTTCCGATGTGTTCTGGTCCTGAACACCGGACCATCCGGTGAGTGTAACACTATGTGTTTCAGGAAAACTTTGTTCTCTACAAGAAAAGGTCCGGTGAAAGATTCCGGTGATCTCATGCCTATCACCGAATAATCCGATGTGTGCCAATTCACTAAACCACCCTTCTGCAACCTCTCTGCAACAAAAAATATGGTGCATTCTCTAGTATTCATAATCTCAGCACCGGACAATCTGTCATACATAATCAAACTTGGTACAAAAATCTTCTCTTTGCAGAAAATACTTCGGCGCTATTAAAGTCCATCACCGGACCATCCGATGTTTACTTTTATTTCTGCTTTAGTACTGAAAATACTCCGGTGATAACCTTCGATGTAGCCACCACACTCACCGGACCTTCCGGTGCATTGATCTCCAATTTCGCTTGAAAAATTGCTCTCTGCAAGAAATAATCCGACAAGTACATATTGTCTATACCGATATTTCCGATGAACACTGAAATTTTCGATGTTCACACAAGAACTTTCAGTGTGTGTAATTTTTTTATATACAGAGAAGAATTCGTCGACTCCAAACACCACCAACTCAAGTTAGACATAAATAAGAACCAGCATCCACAATCACCTGCTAACTAATTTTAAAATATATCAACTGTTATCAATATCTCATCCCTTACATATTAATACGTTCCTCCACTTAATTTATCCCTTATCTGGCGGCATGCATTCGTGCCCATGCCATATCTCATATCTCCATGCGATTCTCCTGCTGCTTAAACGGTTCGCTCTGTTCTCTGTCGTCATCTCGATCGCGTGATTCCTCCAGCTCGATCGCCGGACACGCCGCAATATTATATACTACCGCGCGCTGGCCTGGCCTGATAGTTCCAAATGCGACGATCACGCGTAGATAGACAGAACAGATTAGATAGATGCAGGAGTCGAAATGTTATAGCTCATCTGCTGCACAGCGAAGCTTTGGAAAGGTGTACAGGAAATGTTTGAAGGATGAGCAATTATTTATTGGGAGGTAGGTTTATTCTTCTCGATTCAGTTTTAAGTAGTATATCGATTTACATGATGTGTTTTTTTATTCTATGAGAAGTACTTAAAAGATTAGATTATTTTCATTCTAGATTCTACTAGCAAAATAAAAGTAAAAAAATATCACCAAACAAAATGAAGTGTTCTATATCAACTAAAAATTAGAGTTGTTTAGAGATACAAGATCTCGATGTGCAAAATAACTCTATGCCAACCGAAGAAGAAGCTTGGTAGAATCAGGGCCGGTCCTGATATTTCGGTGGTCCGAGGCGAGTTAAAAAATGAGACCCTATTAAATATAAATTTTGAAATATTTATACAGTACAGTGGCTCAAAACAATAGTAGTATCTTGATAAAATCAAATCATATAGATGTTGATAAAATAGTAGTAATATATATATATATATATATATATATATATATATATATATATATATATATATATATATATATATATATATATATATATATATATATATATATATAAAAGTCCTGCAATGCCGGTACTGTGAGTTCTTCAGTCCAAACTAGAAATTATATTAAAGCTCTTATCAAAAATAAATTACTGTATTAAACCTATACGGAACTCTTGTCCCCACTATAGCAAAGTAGTATGTGGAGTTTCAAGAACCAGGATGGACTCATCTCGATGTTGATAAAATAGTAGTAACCGACGTTTTATCTCCTGTTTGTTCTCTCGTTTAGTCCAAAAGAAATCATTCTGCTCCCAGTACTCTGTTTCCAGAAAAGTTTTATGCCCTAGGTTTGACCTATCGCTATTTTTTACTCTCTCGTATTTCTTCCGGGAGAGATGATAGATGTTGTTCGCTTTCTGATTGCTACTTCCAAGCTTAGGCCCTGTTTGGGGGAGCTTCTGGCAGCTTCTGCTTCTCAGAAAAGCTGAGAAGCTGAGAAGCTCCCCCAAACAGGCTGATTGCTGAGGAGTTTTTCTGAGAAGCAAAAACTGGTTTTTGGTGAAATGAACTAAAAGCTGAAAAGCTGGCTGAGGGTGGCTTTTCTGAAAAGCTGGTATGCTGAGAAGCTAAAAATTAAATCTATAAGCCAAACCGCTTATCTCAGAAGCCATAAGCAGCTTTTCAGAAAAACAGCTTTTCAGAAAAAGCCCATAAGCTCCAGCTCCCCCAAACAGGGCCTTAATTGGTCGTCGCGTCGCATGCCAATTGTTAACTGAAGCAGCCTCCGAAGAGTTGTACTTTCAGCTTAGTCCTTTTTGGTAACGTCCTCCGCTTGTATCTCTATACGAGGAAGAAACTCAAACTGAAGCACACCACGCGATGTAATCACGCTGGACGCGGCGCGTGGCGGCGTGGGCGTGGGCGACTGCGTCACTGCGTGACGGTGTGGGGGCGTGGGCGGCTGGGCGCGCGTGCGCGTGCGCGTCGCGTGGCGGTGTGGGCGGCGTGGGCATCTCGCGTCGGGACTCGGGACTCGGTCACTCGGGCTCTAGGCGTTTCGCGTGGGCACGTGTTGAAGTCCCAACTCGCACGGACGCACGGTGGCCGGTGGGCCCCTGGGATTTGGGGGCCCTGGGCAGCTGCCCCGCTCGCCCCCCCCCCCCCCCAGGGCCGGGCCTGGGTAGAATCTTATTAGAAATAACTGGCCTGGCCTGATAGTTCCAAATGCGACGATCACGCGTAGATAGACAGCACAAATCAGATAGATGCAGGAGTCAAAATGTTATAGCTCATCTGCTGCACAGCGAAGCTTCGAAATTCGGGTTGGAAAGGTGTACAGGAAATGTTTGCAGGATGAACAATTATTTATTGGGAGGTAGGCTTATTCTTCTCAATTCAGTTTTTAGTAGTATATTCCCATGATGTGTTTTTTTATTCCATCAGAAGTACTTAAAAGACTAGACTATTTTTATTCCAGAGTCTACTAGCAAAATGAAAGTAAAAAAAGTATCACCTAACGAAATGAAGTGTTCTATGTCAACCTAAAGATCAGGGTTGTTTAGAGATACAAGATCTCGATGTGCAAAATAACTCTATGCCAACCGAAGAAGAAGGTTCGTAGAATCTTATTAGAAATAAATATTTAGGATCAAACCTCTTATCACAAGTAAGTTGGAAGGCTGGTGATTCTCATTTTTGGATGGGATCGATGAAGGTGAAGTGATATTTTCTTCACTTTGATATCTTTAACATTGAAGATCGCTCACAAATTAGATTTTAGAAAGATATATAGTTCGAAAATTCGCTTTTGAGTAATTAATATCTTTGCTTATAAAACATAGCCCGAAACAAACATGACACAATTGTCAATGTTCTTCAATCCCACACACCCCTTTCTATTCGACGGGAATTGATCGGACCAAAGTTGATAGCATGGAACAGATTGCTCTCTCGGCTTATCAACATAAATCTCATCTAGAAGAAAGATGAATTTCAGTGAAATTTAAACAATACTAGAAAGTTTACAAATATTTCTTTTTTACATGGCACTCATAAATAATGACGAACCAAGAATAAACAAAAAACTTTGAAAACTAAAAATTCTATTAAAAATATTTTTCCGTTGGTAACTAACAAAGGATAACCTAATCAAAAGACAATAAAAAGGAAGTCAGAAATATTGCTTTTGTCAAAAAACAAGATAATTAAGCACATCTTCTTTGACGATCATTTTACAAGATTTGCATGGTTCATAATTCAAGTAGTTTCTAATCTTTACCTACCAAGAAGTGTTTCAAATATATTTGGCAACTAGCTACGTGTGATTAGTAGTCAATGAAAGCCAAAATAATGGTAATGATGGCTGCTTTTTGTTAGTTGTTATGCCTATGCAGAAATAAAATAATTTTTAATAAGAAGAAAATTTATTCTCGTTTACAGGTTATTTATATATGTACTTGGTTGTTTCGCACATAGGCTATGTTGTAGCGGCAGGAGCACCAACATATAGCGGAGGCAGTATGTACTCTTTTGGAGCAAGCTATCAAGAAGATTTTTACCTCGTCTAGATGGCAGTCTAAATTTCGGATTGATGCATCTATAGATCGTGAGCCGGCTGTTTTGTTCGTTATTTTTTGGTTTTAGTCTTCTTTCTCTTTTCCTTTTAGGCTATGTGTATCCAGCTATGTAAAAGCCGAAAATAAACTCTTATTTGTCTGTATCATCTTGATGTAACGATAAGAATCAATAAAGCTTTCTTTATAAAAAAAATATGTTGCACAATGCGCCCATATTTTTTATCACCCAAAAGTGCAGTTTATATATACAAGTAATCTGTATAGAAAAGCAAATCTATTACCAAACCTACACCCGCACCCATTACTTACCATGGGTAAGAAATACCACCCGCGCACATACCCGCGGGCACGCTTGTATGCTTGCCGGTATAATAAACATGCATTGAATATAACAACAAATATGCAACAATAATATCATCAATTCAAACATGCATCTCAACTCAGATAGTGAACAAGTATCTCATACATAGCATGTATATCACATTAGTATATTATCACATAGTTCACACATATAACATATTATTCTATAATTCAATAATACTTAGTGCAATATAAATGAACATTATTAAAAAAGACAACACAAGTCTAACCATGCAAACAAATATCAATAAATCATCACTAAATAATTAGGTAGTTTATTAATTGAAGTCAACAGAAGTGATGCAAAATTCTTTCTCATTTCTTCAATCTCTTCAAGGAATGATCAGAAGCTATTGGCATTTCTATCATCTTGACTTACAATTAAATTATCATGTACATTAGTAGCTGTAACCTACAGATCACATGGAAATAACATAAATTGCAAATGCACATTTTTTTTACCTTTAAGAGTGTGATAAAGCCAAGTTTGGTTGCACAGCAAAGCTTCCAATATTTTCGGAGTAAGACGACTGTGATGCTCACTTAGAACCCTCTCACTAGTGCTAAAAGCTAATTCAGAAGCTACTGTAGTTATTAAAATAGTCAAAATGTCACGAGCAATTAGCTGCTCACAATCAGAAGGGTGGAGTAGACAAAGCACAACTGAAAACATTCAGGAATACATGGAGCACAACTGAAAAAAAGAGAGGAGTACTAGCTACTCCATGCTGCACAAGGAGTAATTAACTAGCTACTAACTGCATATGCAAGCCAATTAAACTGGATTAGACTACATGCTGCACATCTGAGCTGATTAACTAGTAACTAACTAATATGTCTAACCCTAAACCCTAACTAGGAGGTGAAGCACAGAGAACTAGAAGGCATACCTCATAGATCTGGCGGTGGCTATGGCGCAAAGTGGAACAGGCGGTGACAGGCTCCGGTGGCGTGGCAGATTCTATGGCTTGCTCAGGTGGTGGTGTGACGTGGGGGCGTGGCATATCTAATGGACGGTGGTGCGGCTTGAGCGTCCGGCGAAATGGGGCTGGGGCTGAGAGCGAGATGGGGTGGAGCCCCGAGGGCAAACTAGGTCCGACGGAGGGCGACGAGCTGGTGTCCCTGGCCTCCCCTGTCTCTTGCGAGTCGCACCACACCTGTCAACTTGGGGTGATGTGTGTGGCGGCTGGTTCGTGAGTGGGGGTTGGGATATGAATGAGAGGAGAGAAATCTTAAGAATTGCTAGTTTATATTATTATATACTATCAAATGATTTAGGCTCCCATATTAGATGCTTAGAGCGGGTACATAGTGAAACGGGCACGGGTAAGACTATTTCATGACCGTGTTTCCCTGCCTGTTAGATTTAATACGAATAAATTTTAAAAACTTACAACTATTTTGACATATGTTGCAAAAATCCATAACTATTTTTACACATGTTATAAAAAACTATAAGTTTCTCATCATGTGCCCATCTATCATCTTTGCTAACAGTTAAACTCACGGTTAATCCTCCTATTACATGTCATAGAGGATAACAAGTAGACTCGCTGTGAGAAAGTTATAGTTTTTTTACAACCTATGTTAAAATAGTTATAGGTATTTAAAATAAATATTAATTTTTACAACATATGTTAAAATAGTTATAGATTTTTTAAATTTACTCATTTAATATCAAACTCACACTCAGATCCATAGGCGCATGATACTTCGCAAACTTGCGCCCATTGTGATTTTTATCCGCAGACACGCGGATAAACTACACCCATTTCCATCACTAGATGCAATCCTGCTTGATCGTTGGCTAAGAGATCCTGGGGTTTGTCCGACTGACCTAGCGGTGGTTATATTAGCTTTAGCAAGCTAGGCATACGTGTAACTGATTAAAGTGTAGTGTTTTTATTCGCCGGTGATGTGACGGCCGGTGGGAGAAGATCGACGACGAAAAGCCGATTGCCCATGTCACCAGTCGAGAGCATCCTAAGCAACATATACATTTTTCCCATGGCCGTGTAAAAATTTAAAATTGTACTCCTTATGACTCAGTGTCTTACTTGGGGTGGTCCATCTGCCAGCCAAGGAGTTGTATACTGTATTTATTAGGGTCTGTTTGGTAGAGCTCTGATTCTGTGGTGAGAGTGATTCTATGGTGGAAATAGAGTGAGAGTGATTCTGTTTGTAAAATCGTTTAGTATGCTAGTGGTAAAAGTGATTTCTGAGAGAATATTATGTTGAAATCGAGGAGAATCTGTCGAGAATCAGGTGAAAACTAGTTTTTTCAGCTTCTACCTCGTTATACAAAACGGGAAGTGATTCCCGCGCGAAATCACTCTCCGATCAGCCCGTTTAACAGCGCTGGGAGCGATTCCGACGCGAAATCAGCTCCCAAAACTCTACCAAACGAGACCTTAATTTTGGCAACAAGAGCTCTAAATCCGTCGGGCCATTTTAATGGCTACAAACTGCACGATACGCAAACAGAGGTAGAGATTGTATGGCACAAGCAATAGCGGTAGAATGCCTGGCAAGTTGCACTGTGCTTGATTATTACAACTTCCAGCAAGCTGCACACTGTGTCGTAGTGTCGTCTCTACTCGGGTGTGGTTCCGTGATTGATCACTGGTTGTCCTGAACTCCTCTGATAGCCACTATTGTGGCTCCTGCAGCCAGCATTTTGCCAGACAAGTCCGAATTAAGCAACACATACAGTGACACATGCAGAGGAGCGAGCTAGAGGGGTTTATCCAACCCTATCTTCTTTTCATTCCTCCTCTTTGTCCCTCGTTTCTTCTTTCCTTCGTATTGGCTGTGAACCGATAGGGGCTGAGCCCCTCCCCGATCCATAGGTCGATTTTGGCATTTTGCATTCATTGATCAGTGGAAAAGAATAGCACTGACCAAATTGACGACGGAAAAGAAACAAAGTCCTCACCCTGGACATATTAGAGACTAGTCTTTATTATATAAAACGCGAGTCGTTTTTCATATTATTATTTTTCTTACTTTTCTTTCATCTAATAAAATCTCTAAAATTTAAATAATTTATTTACTTTTACTATTTATTTTTATCCTATAGCCTTCATATCTCATTATCGGTTACAAATTTCAAATCCATTTTACTAATAAAAATAAATAGATCAAGGAGAATGCAAGTTGTGTTTCGTCACTGTACACCACACTACATGGCGTAATTTTACCGGGCTTTGCATGAACATGCCTGTAACCACGTGAAGCAGCAGGACTCACTCAATTTTAACAAGTCAGCGGTCACCGTGGACGGCGGCACCTTCATGTTCCATCGATCCCCCCGGTGCAACCATAAGTGGAGAAGCAAGTGGCGCAGCAGCAGTGGAGGAGATTAGACATAAAATTAGCAGGGGCCAACACTAAATTATGGATGAATAAGCAAGGTAGAGGGAGCCACTTTAAAACTTAATCAGTAAAATTACCTAAATACTATCACGTTTACCATGTAATTCAAATTTAGGAGGGGGTCATAGCCCACCTTGGCCCCAGTGAAGCTCCGCCTTTGCGCGGCAGCGGAGAAATTTTTTAAAGCTGCAACGTATTGGCTATTTGACTTGGCTCGCATGCACAGGCACAGCTAGGGGCGAACCTTAAGCCGAAATGATCTAGTGCTACTTTATTATATCTGATAAGATACATAAATTTATATAATTGATATGAGCAAATTACTAATAATTTTTTTCTTGATCCTAGTACCAGTGCACCACCCAGATTACACCTAGCTTCGCCCTAGTCATAGCACAACGCATATTATAATTGTCGCTGCCATGGGATTGGGAGGGGCTGCGTGAAATTAGGAGTTGATGGACGGGCAAGGGGCAGTGCAGCAGGATTAAAAATTCATCGAAAACCACTCAAATATCACGAATATCGTCTAATTCGGTCCACATAGTATCTAGAAATTGACCGATTTTTGAATTTAAATTCAAAAAATATAGAATCATAAAAAATCTAAAAAATACTAGAGATAATTCTAAGACCTTATGTAAAAAAAATTAAAAATAATATCATTTGCATCATATTTCATGAAGTGGAAGTAAAAAAAAAAAGAAAAATGCTGAAATGATTGTACAAACATGATGATTTGGCCCATCACGTTAAGAAAAATATTAACATGCAAATATTTTTTTATGTAAGGCGTATCTTAATAGGATCTTTAAAATTAGTTTCACTTTATTTAGAGTTTTATTAATTTCTCCATAATTTTTACAAAGTTCACAAGCATAAAGTGAACATATTAAGAAACAATATTGTAATTAACCTTTTCATGTCTACCATTATTTTCCCTACATAAATAATAATATTAGTAAACAAATAAAAGTGGTTTCACTAATTTTGTAGGTGTTATGGGTTAGTTATGAATTAATCTAGTTGCAAGATATTTACACAATCATGCATGTTACAATAGCTATTTCATGAGTTCATGTATTTTTAAAAGACATATGATCATGTAAGAAGACTAACAAAATTGGTTTCATGATTTTTGGATTAGCAAAAAATTAACTATGCATTTAACTAGGTTTAGAAAATACATATTCTCACAGAAAATATTCAACTTTTTATGAGTATAATTACTTTTATCATGTATATAATATTATAAGGAAACCAACAAAATTTGTTTCACTTGATTTGAAGCTCAGATGAATTAGTTATTGATTTTACAAGATTGAGCCATTTTAGAGGGTTTTTTTTGTTGAACTCTACAATTTAGGAAATTCACTCGGTAAATCGGAAAACCGAATGGTTTTTGATGAATTCATTCGAAATGCGTTCAATGCAGAAAATACTCTCGGTTTTTAGTGTAATGCAGTCGGTTTTTGGTCCAAATCGAACAGTTACCAAATGTTGATTCGGTCAAAAAAATTTCCGATTTACAAATTTGACTGAGTGAATTTTGAGCGAATTCTTACCAAATTTTAAGTAGTTTTCGTGATATTCATGAATTTCGAAATTCACTAGAGTCCGGTATTCAAATGTCAAATGAATTGGCGAACCCTGCTTAGCGGTGTCAATGCAATGCAAGCAAGGACTAGGAGAAAAGTCAGGGGATTTTCCGAGGAACTGTAGTAACGTTGCCTATAGAAAATCATGTTCCAACACCACGAACTGTCAGTATCGATACACCACACATACAGTCCAGTCCGTTGCTTAGTGGCAAAGCAGATGGGATTCCTGGTGAGAAAGCATGCATGCATGGAGGCATCAGTCACAGCATGCGCGAAAGCGAAGTTGCGGCGATCTATTACTTGCGTACCTCCGTCTAGTCGTTGGTGGACCACTTGCTTGGCATTGTTGCCGGGTAGAGGGTTCAGAGGTTTAAGCTGCCGTCAATGTCAAAGCTTAGCTAGTGGTGCATGCGGTGCTTCAAGTTCAGATATTTTTTGGGCAGGTTCATCCAATACTGCTTAGTGCAGAGGCCGAGAACTTATTTTAATATTAAAATAAAGCTTTTTTATTAAAAAAAGATCCGCGGCCCTGATGCTCTCTTCGTTTCTTCTTGATAACTTCTGAACATGCTGGAACAACATTAAGTGCCAATATGTGAAAGTGCAAAAAAAAAAAAGCACGTTGCCGCTAGATGAGATCCTGATGGAAGCGGTCCCAAAAAAAAAAAAAGATCCTGATGGAGGCAGCCCCAAAAAAAAGATCCTGATGGAGGCAGCCCCAAAAAAAAGATCCTGATGGAGGCGGCCCCAAAAAAATTAGGGAGATACTCAGCCGGAAATTGAAACCAACATTGCAATAGGGTTTCAGCCCAACGAACAGACATGACTCGACCAAGTCGCGGCTCGCGTGCGGTTCTCGGAGACATGGCGAGAAAGAAGAGCCCAGCTATACCTGGACTCTGGCCTGCAGCAGTTGGACTCTGGACTTCCATTACACAGGTGAAGTTCAATCCCCTCAAATTTTTTTTTTGGTGAAGTTCAATTTGCCCTTCTGAGATTTGAAACTCTCACCGCGTTCTTAACCTGTTCGAACACAGCATCGGCAATGCATCGTCCAAAAAAAATCTTCTTGCACGAACAGATCAACTACCAGATGCACATGCACCACAAGCAGCAAGCATACAAGTACGATAACACGAACAAGCATGCGGATGCACATTTTGTTACCGAGCGAATCCAGAGTTACAGGGTCGAGCAAAGCAACTGCAATCAACAGTTGAGTAGGAGTAGTTTTCATAGGAGAAATGTGTAATGTGTTCATGCCCCGGATCGGAAGAACATCTCATGCGGCGGCCGTATCCGCGTGGTCCTTGAGGAAACCGAGGAGGAGCTCGTTCACCTGCTCGGGGAGCTGCTCCTGCACGAAGTGGCTCCCCTCCGGGATGTAGGCGATCCTCAGGCCCGGCGCGAACTTCTCCATGGCCCCGCTCCGTCTCGAACCCCTGGAACTTGAAGGCGTAGTCCTTCTCCCCCATCACCATGAACACCGGGACCTGGAACCTGGCGTCCATCAGGTTCGGCCTCCTCTTCATAGACCTTGCCCGTGAAAGCAATGAACGGCGGAGTGTCAGACATGGCAGAGAAGACAAAAGCGCCTGTTGCGAACAGAGCATTGCCGTGTGTTTAGTGTTTACCTGTACGGCATCGGGAGTGGGAACCGGAAGCCGGACCTCTCGTAGAGCGCAGCGTACATGTTGAGGTCGTCCTCGGTGAACCACATTGGCAGGGGCGTGGACAGGTCGGCTAGGTCCAAGATCTCCTGCCCCTCCTTCGTCGTCGGGATCTCGCTGCCGGTAGATGGTGCGCACCACTCGCTTCACGTCGTACCGGCCGAAGGCAGCCTCTGCCCTGCACTGCTCCTGCAGAACACACGTCCACATCAGTTGCGCTGCGCAGCCAGCTGCTACTTCGATAAAAGAGAAAAAAAACAGGTCAATGCTATTTATTAACCGCTTGTTTTTTTTCTCTTCTTTTTAGGCGAACCATGGTTCCTCTCCTCATCCCGTGCTCCCTGCCCCTCAATTGAGTTTATGTGCTCACTCTCGTCTCCCATCCTCCTCCACCTATCTCCGACAACGGGATCTAGCGGCATTGCATGTCATCGTGCTAACCTGGTGTTCTTGCTTCTCCCATCCTAGCACTAATCCACTGTCCGTCCTCCACTGCCTGCAACCGGTGGCACCCGTCGCCTCACCGTTTTGCCCCGCGCTCGTCTCCTCCACTGAGCCGGCCTCCCTCTGAGGACCTCTTCTAAGTCCTAGGATCAATGAGCCCCCATATCAATCTCTCCCCTAACCCGTCGGCGTTTTTCGTCGCTGAACAGACCTTAGGCCTGAAATTTTGGATGCGTGAAATTTTGACAGGCACGTAGTACGTACACGCCGCCGTAGGATGTAGAAGCCTTCGGGCATGGTCGCGAAGGAGATGGGCACGGGGTGAAGGGGATGCCCAGGCACATCACGCCGCACGTGCGTTCCGGGTGCCGGAGCGCGAAGTCGTACGCCGGCATGACGCCCAAGTCCTTGCCCACCAGGAACGCCTGCACGTAACACACAGGTCGTGGCAAAGTCTCTCATCCGGTTCTTGGGTTGGATGTTCCCTGGGTTCGCTGTAATGCTACCTTTTGGACGGAGAGGGCGTCGAGGATCGCGAGCACGTCGGCGACGAGGTCGTCCCAGGAGGCCTCCTCGTCCACCGGCGGCTGGTCCGAGAGGCCGTACCCGCGGCTGTCGGGCGCGATGGCGCGGTACCCGGCGGCGGCCACGGCCAGCATCTGGTGGCGCCACGAGTACCATATCTCTGGGGAAGCCGTGCAGGAACACCACCGTCCCCAGCTCACCTGCGGCAAACAAACCAAGAACACACCGCACGCGTGATCAATAGACTCCGACTCTGCTCGCCTCGTCGGGATCGATCACGGATTCAGAGCGTGCAGCTTTACGTTTGTGCAAAAGGAATACTCTCACCTTTGCGTGCTTGAACTACGTGGAGGTTGAGCCCGCGGATGGGAGGTGGGAGTGCTCTATCTGCTGCGCCATTACTGCTCCCCAAAGGATCAGAGGGCGAGATGCTTCACTTCATGAAGAGGAAGGTGCCCCGGCAGTTAGACTTACTGCTCTGCCTCGGGCGCTCGGGCTTGTCGTTTCTTTCTTTTTGACGGTTCTTCCGCTGCATATGGCTAAGCCAGTTTTAAGATAGGACGCATCTAAAAACTATATATACATACTTCAGACTTATATTATACACATTTATTTTTAGTAAAAATATATCTGAATATGAACATTTTATTTCATTTTGGACTTCTTTATATATGGACTTACAATTAGTGAAAAAAAATATAAACAAATTAGAATTAATCCGTGAGCAATTTAAGAAACATGTTAAGAAAATTCAGATCGGGTGTTCAAAGAATTTAGTGAACAAAATATAATCATTTAAAGACAATATTAGATCTAGCTACTACATATTTTCCAATAAAAAGAGAACAATTTATGAACAATTTTGCTGCAAGCAAATTTCAGAAAAGGATTTTGGTTCAAACTCGCAAGTAATTTTGTATATTTTTAGAAGCAAAATAGATATACATACTAGGAGACTAAAGCATGTATATGTAGTTTTTAGGTTTTACCTTTTTGGGTGGAGTACAAAAATACACGTCGTTGAGACAAAATCGTGCAGAAAAAATACCTCTTATGCCCCTAATTAATACACTGCAAACTCAATGACAACTATTGCCCAATTAGTACTATTTCCTACTTCTTAAAATAGATAATTTTTTGAAGTTAAGCATAAGTAAAAAATGTGAAAAATAAAATGACTATTGTACCATCTTTTAATACCATTAATTACATATGAAATGAGACTTGTATTAGAAAGGAAGCTAATAATATAGGAGTAAAACTGAAAAACTTAGGTTAAAGTTATATCAAAATTGTAGAATATTATATGTTTTGAATATTGTAAAAAAAGATAAAATATCATTTATTTTGAAATGGATGGAGTAGTACGCAGGTAGCTAGCAGTGAGCAGATTAATACTAAGACTATCCCTAATCATATTCCCTTCATTTCGTTCCTTCTTGATTCTTCTCTTCGTTCTCGTTCCTTTTATTTTCTCATCTCCAACAGCTTCTTTTCGAAAGGATTCGTAAAAGAAAATGAGAGAGAATTTTATCTTAAAAGAAATAATCTTGAGAATGCCTTTATGACGAGGACTATGAAGAGAAAACGCTAGAATATTGAAAGAAACGAAAATACTTTTACAAAAGAACTCTCTTGAGATGGTCTAATGCTGCTTGTTTTCAAGCTGTACCCAGCACCACCCAGTAACTCTGGTTGGGAGGACAGGAACAGAGTTCAGGATGTTCAACCATTTTGATAAAATCTTTCTCACCGATATGCATTGGTTTCCAAATTCTAAGCAACCATCTACTCTGAAAAACAGGAGCAGAGTGGAGTAAATGTTACTGGTGCATCTGCTGATCTGAACCGTTGACGCATCCTAGAACAGCATGATATGAACATCTGCTGATCAACCAGACAAGAAACCAATATCATGCCTACTAATCGGCTCATGGAGCAAAATGAAATAAACCAAATAGACAGGTCAAGAACGAAAAATGGTGATGCATCAACAATGCAAACCAGAAATGGCCATTTGCATTTACCCCAATGATGGCCAAGAAATTACACGGGGCGCATGGATGCTTTGGTTACATGCTTCCTCACCCATGCTTGTTGTCGCGAACACAGGGCACACTGTCACAGACCCTGCTCGCGTTAACGACGGAATTTTGGAGCATGCTCCCAGACCTGTCCTCATCATTGTCCACGACATCGACGGGGTGGTGTTGATGTTGGTGGAGTAGCCGCTGTCGAACACAACACTAGTTCTTGGAGAATGCATTGATCCTCAAAGACAATCTGCTGAATACTTGGTGGGCGGTGATGACAACAATATTTGACACAAACAGTTCGAGTTGGTTGGTAAATGGGTTTGACAATGGTATTGTTCGGCATGGCGGCGGTTGAGGATGGACTTGGTGGGCATTTTGGTCATGACATGCTGTCAGACACTTGCATTTCTCCGATCCAGAGAGAAGCACGTGGCGGGGCCACAGTCCGAAGCCTCCAGTGTGGGAGACTAAGTTCCCGTCTCGGAGGAAGAAACCAAGATTGCGGAAGCAGCGGGCGAACTGGGGGTCGGTGAAGAGGCTGCACCAGCGCTTGCAGACAACGATGGTGCACGGGAGAGAGGATGACCGCAGTGGGAAGTGGAGGAGGATCTCAACAAGGAGATCCTACTCTCTTCTAGTGGGGTGGCCAGTGAGGTGGGGCAGTGGCGGCTGGTCATCACTCAATTGGGGATTGGATTGAACTAGTTATAGAAGATGGGAATGGGGATTGAAATCGAAGACGGAGCAGGGGAGGAGATGAAGGCTTACACGTACAAGTAGCCTTCATCGCTGGCGTCACCAGATGAAGTTGATGCCCCTTAGCATGAGTTGCACCACTTCGCAGCCATGGGCGACGATTTCGCATTCGCCAATGATAGAAGCGATTGTTGGGGAACGCGAGGGATTAGTTCCTGAAAATGATTTTAGATGTATCGGTCAATGTACACGTGAATAATGATTACGGTGTACGTATGTTTATACTGAACTTAACAACACAGGGATTGTCCAGGTTTAGGTCTCCCTTAGGATAACAACACTACGTCCTGTGTATTTTATTATCAGAGTTTGTGAACTAGTTATTTATGAGTTTTCCACACCTTACAAACTGGATCATCCTCTCTTTATATACTAGAGAGAAGGAGAACTTATAATTAGACCATTTTCTACTCACTCATATCTTAACTTAACCTCTCACCCCTGACTATTTAAAATGGGTGGTGCACGTGCCTTTTTTTTCTGATGGAGTAGCCATGTCCATCTCATCCGCTAGATACCTTCACGCACACGCCACCTCGGTCAGCTGATACGTCCCGTCCCGTCCCATCACCGATCTCGCACGCGCGCTTGTGAAGTAGTCTGACATGCCTGTGAGCCCGTTCTGTAACGTTTAATGCTACAAGATGAGGTATGGCACCACTGCGCCGATCACGACATATCCGTTGTAAATGAGTGTCTAGGGAAGAAAAATACTTGAGTGGAATGTATTTAATGAGAATAGACTGGTTTGTTGAGTACCTATCCTGCGACCAGCGAAGGCTGGTCGCGAGAATCCCTTATGTGGTAAGAATCTTGATCGCGAATATGCGAAGACTAAGTTGCGCGATGAGACCCTGGTCTGGAAAAAATTGTTTGCCAACTAGATATTGGTTGGTGTAAGCCCTCAGAATTGGGGACCCCTATTCTATATATTGATAGTACCTCCCAAGCTCCTTCGCGGTTGTGGTGATCTAAGTGGTTCATCTCGTGGTTGTGGATGGAACTAGTAGTGCCACATGGGGCCCAAGTCAACACAGGTTCATCCTGAGAGTGATCATCAATGCAGCCCACTTTCGTGGGTGGATCCACAAAACCACATCCCGAGGGGAGGCTTCAAACTTCTAGGGAGAGAGAGAAACATCATGGGAGAGAGACATTGATTTCCATCGGACCTGAGGAAATTTCGGCCCCCAAAACACGCCCTTTCAAGTTTAGAGACGGTCGAGCCCCGCACAACGGTTGGGATATCGCGCTGGTCCTATAAATTGAAAAGCCAAATCTTTCCTATGAATCCTTCGCCATCGCTCACAGCCTTCAAGCCTTTGCGCTCAGAGCTCACCATCTTCGTCTCCACTCGCGTTTCCATAGCCACCCTATCGGTCCCAATGGCACCGCGCACCATTAAAGAGCCAAAAATTCCCAAGTCCAAGTGCACTGCGGCGAAACTGAAGCAGATGTATGACAATCATCTACCCCCTCACCACCTTTCTTTGGGGTACCGCCTGGGGAGGACGTGCCCGCTCCCCGCAAGGAGGAGATCGTGTTGTTTGCCTCTTTCTTTTTGGCTGGTCTTGTGCTGTCCTTTTCTGAATTCTTCACCATTGTCATCTGCTTTTACAATATCTACCACCTCCACCACAATCCTAATTCCATCATTATACTGAGCATCTTTTCTCACATGTGCGAGAACTTCATTAGGTCGAGTCATGCCTCTAACTCTTCAGGTACTTTTATATGGCCAGGTTACAGATTGGGCTAGCCACGGGGAGCTATGGATTCCGCCTTCGCGATGGCATCACATGCACCTACCTTGAGATGGGCCTTAGTCATCGTAGTCGGGATGGGTGAAAGAATGGTTCTATCTCAAGACGGAGGTTCCCTTAGACAACATCTACGTGCCGAATAGACTAGCTCAAGTCTCTGAGAGCAGGGGAACTCCCCCACGACCACTCTAGAGAACACCGGACTGGTCGGATCAGATGTTGTCCGTGACTTCATCAAGCGTCGATTGTGCCCTTTGTAGAAAAGAGCACATCCAGCATACAAGTACACCGAAAGTGATGACATCACCAGGGAGAGCTCTTTAGGTAATGTCGCAACTGTTTTCATAGCGCTCTTTGTTTATTCGTGCGGTGTCTTAAGTATCCCTCTTATATAGATCATTGACGAGACTGTCGAGTCACGAGTCAAATTCCTCATGGTGACAGCCCCAAAGAAGGATGGCCCACCATGAAATGCTTTTCCATTGTGCGACCTCTCCCTGTCAGAGAGGGCTCAGCTCAGATTGGTATGCTTGGCCTTTTCTAGGAACTCCCATCTTCAAGTCTTCTCCTGGGTTAGGGTTTCATGGTTTGCGTCACCGTAGGGTCTTCTCAAGGTCGATGTCTTGCGTTCGATAATCGATGAGATCACGGAGACCACTCAGGAAGTTGATCTTGCTGCCAGCATGCCTTCTTTGCCACCCAGTGCTACTTCGACCGGCTATCCATCTGGTGGAGATGCTGGTCCAGCTGGTCAAGGAGGCAACCAGACTGCTCAGAGTAGGGTAGCTCCATGGTGGCGGTTCTGTGGGTAGCGTGGGTCTGCAGAGGGTCGACCAACATCGCCCTGACTAGACTCACTCTGACCAGGCACGCTCCCACCAGACTCACTTCGACCAGGCGCACTCTGACTAGACCGGGAGCAGTCATGCCGCTGCAGACCCAGCACTGACACAATGGGGGAATGGACCGACGGAGAACCCATCTACCACAAAGGCATCCAAACGTGCTCGCGGGATGCCAAGCTCTGACGGCTCGACTGCTAGACTGTCCTCCCCGACCAGCCAACCCAGCGGCTTTACGAGGTCCAGGCTTGTGCTCAGCACTCTACCGTCATGGTAAGGTTTTTGGTTAAGCGTAGATATATCGAATTTTCTCTTTTTTCCTTATTTTATAAATCTGTTGTCACCGCAGGTCCTCGACCCCGCTCACTGCCCCAGTTGTAACTCCTCCACCAGTTCCTCAGCAACATGTCTCGGCCCCTAGCCTGCAGTAACTTTGACCTCGGGAGAATCGATCGTGCCTCCCGCACCTGCTGAGCCGGTCGTGGAGCCCGTTTCGACATCCGACCTGCTCTCGCTGGCCATCCGCTTCCCGACCTCTATCTGCAAGTTGATTGATGATAAGGAGGCAGCTACTAGCAAGTGCGCTGAACTGGAGAGGTAGCTGGCCAAAGAGAAGGAGGTGCAGCTCGTGCTCCAGCAGAAGTATGGCGAGCTCAAGCGAGAAAAAGCTACACTCACCGCTGAACACACCCAGCTCAGGGAGGACAGGAGCATCACTCATAGCATTCTCTAAGATGCTTTTAAGGCATTTAAGGAGCATTGAGCTGGAGATCATCGAGCCAAAAGGACCTGTGTACAGCCTAGGCCTGGCCCTATGCCACCAAGGTTCTCTCGAAAAAGTTTCTGATCTCCCGAGTATTTTGGCGGCAAGGGGTGCCGAAGATGTGGTGGGGTACATTCTCTGGTGGTACTGTAGCTATGATCCCCACGTCAACCTCAACCTCATTCGGGAGGGGGTTGCAATAGTTGGGATCGTAGCCGAGGAGAAACTAAAAGAGGAGTGCCAAGGGGTAGTGGACTATATGGGATCCATCTTTCGGGTGAAGGCCGTCAAGGAGTAAATACCAAACTGTAATTTAGGTTATGTATTATATTGGATGAAACTTTTGAATTTCTCTGATGAGTTTTGTTGTTGCCGTCCTGCTCATAGAAGCCCTGAAATGACTGAAACTTCCTCTCACTCCGAGACCCTTGACCGTACCTACCGGCAACGCCCACAGCCAATGCCTCTTGAACATAACATATTTAGCCATCTTTTTTCTTATAGTATTTCTTAAATACTTTCTTGTCATACTCTCCTTCTTCGTGGTGATAATAATCCTGATAGCTTGGAGTATCTGGATAGTTTGAAATTACTGGATAATCAATGCAGTCGATTCGACGATTGCAAACTGCAGATCAAGATTCATTCAACGATTCGCCTTGGTTATCTAGAGAGCAAATAACATATGTCTTCCTGAAATGAAACAATGGCCAGATGCCTTATAGTAGATCCTTTTTTCCATTTTTTGTTCCTTAGTTTTGTATTTCAAACTCTTTGTTTTAATATATATATAGAGGAAGATTAGTCTGTACTCTTAAGAGTATGTACTCCCGGCTTGATTCATAGTTGACCCCATTATAACTGAAATGTATACTACTTTCTTAGATGTATATACTACTTTCTGATATGTATATACTAGTTTCTAAGATAAATATATACTTATTTATAAATACTTTTTTAAGAGGTATATACTACTTTTAAGATATGCATATTTGTCGGTGTATCAGGAACCAGGGGTCCCTGAGTCCCGAGACCGAGCCGGCCATCCGCCACGTGTCACCATCCCGCGAGGTCCACCCTGCAGGATGAGAAGAAACTAAGTTCTGGGAAGAAAGTGCTCGGAAGGGTTCTCACTTACCCCCGAGTACTGTAGTCCCCCGATGATCCAAACAGCCAAGTGCTCGGGAGAGAGTGTTCGGGGCTGCACATGGCAGCCCCCGAGGACTCGGTTCCCCGAAGGTCTTACCGAAGTGCTCGGGAGAGAGTGCTCGGGGCTGCACGTGGCAGCCCCCGAGGACTCGGTTCCCCGAAGGTCTTACCGAAGTGCTCGGGAGAGAGTGCTCGGGGCTGCACGTGGCAGGCAGCGCCCGAGGACTCGGTTCCCCGAAGGTCTTACCAAAGTGCTCGAGAGAGAGTGCTCGGGGCTGCACGTGGCCGCCCCCGAGCGCCTGGTTCCTCGAAGGTTCGCACAAGATCGCCCGACGACCCAAAGGGTCCCACCGGCGGTATGTCAGCCAGTCAAAGGTCCAATGCCGCATTTAATAGGCACGCGCGGCCTGACATCCTGATATCCTGACATTCTCAGCTGCCCACGCCCTAGTGTCAGACCCTGCCAAGCTTTGGCAGGGGGCGTGGGTCCATTAAATGCACGGGTCCCGTCCCGTTTTATCCGGGTGCCTCGGGATAACGTTGCCAGGATCGAAACGCTCCGCCTGCCACCCTGCCCTGGCAGAAGAACAAGACAGGGTGGGCGCACCGGGCGCCTCTATGGCTGCCCGGTGGGGCCTCTTAATGGCGCCGAAGGACATCCACAGTGGCGGGTGGTCGGATGCACGTCGCATTTTTCCACTGCCCCTGTCACTTCACCAAGACGGAATGATGGCGCCTTTCTCCGTGGCACCTTGGCACTCGCGCCCCCTCTTTCCCATTCAGGATAAGTCGAGGTCGGCGCGCCTATAAAAGGAAAGGATGGAGAACACATGAAGACGAGTCCAGATCAGACGAGACAACACAAACAGGAGACCTAGAAGAAGCGCGACGAACATGATAGAACAAGAACATCTCAAACAAGCTCGAGCAGAGCTAGAACACGGGAGCCTCAAGCTCTCTGTAGGCAGCACACCCTTGTAACCAGATACATCCTTGAAGAATTCCCTTCAAGGAAAGATATAGCGCTCACACAGGAGTAGGGTGTTACGCCCTCGTGCGGCCCGAACCTGTCTAAACCCCGGTGCATCTATCTCTTTTTTGCACTAGGTCGATCATCCCCCACCACCAGCCGTTGCATTTATTTCCGTTTCCATTTATTTCCCCGACGAGCTCGTTCAGGATCATCCCCCCAGCCGAATCTTTAAAAAGGGGTCTCTCAGGATCCCTGCGACAGGAGTTCATCCTCCGACAATATTTCTTTTCTAAACATCAATTAGAGGGGGGTTATGTATAATCAGTAGGAGTGTGTTTGTTTGCCTGTATGAGTTTTCGGAGAGCTGCAGCGTATATCCTGGACGAGTAGAAATATGATAAGTGAATGCAGTAAATCTGAAAAAAAAAAGTGTTTGGTTATCTGCTTGGGCGGATGCAATGATTTGCATCTGCGGATACAATGACCATGTGAAAGTGTTTGGTTGTCTGTATGAGCGGATGAAGTGACCCTACACTTGAGACTAATGAGTAGGCTCGTTGCAACACTGTAGCAGATACAATACATTCATCGAACCAGACTCTATAGAGAAGTTCGATTCGGGCGCATCCATCGAGATAGGCTCTAACCATATAATTGCATCAATAGATGCATGAAGAAACAATGTATGCAAACAACCAAATAAACTTCTTCGCGGGAATATACGTACAGGCAGAGCCAGGATACCCCTGATGCGGGCAACCAAATCCGCCTAGAAGATGATTTTACTGTTTCATTAAAAAAAAATCAAAATTTACTATTATGAGAAAAGGAATACTAGATTCTTCATTGTGGTTGTGGCTTTTTTTATATAATTGCTGTGGAAATTATCTCAACCTTAACATAAAAAGTGTCCTCGATCTTGAATGTAAAGCCCCATTTATACAAGACTCTAGGAGATAAAGGTGACCAAGTGGGCCAGGTCAAATGGGCCGGCACGAGGCATGGCCATTTTGGCCTGGTCCAGGCATGGCATGGCACGACGGCTAATGGGCCGGGCCGGCACGACACGACGGTTTGGGCTGTGCCTGGGTCGGAGCTACGACACGATTGATCGGCATGGCACGATCCATTTAACTGTTCATATTTTTGTAATATTTTATATAATTTGTTTAGATCTAATACCATATAGGATATGTAGTACAATGGTAGTGTGTTTGACTTCTAAGTAGAAGGTCGGGTGTTCGATTCCGAGTGAAAGAAAGTTTTTGTAATTTTTTTTCAATTTTCCGACTGACGGGCTGATAGGCCGAAAAAGGTCATCGGGCCTACCGTGCCGCGGGCCGGCACGACATGATCCGATCTTAAATGGGTCGTACTTAGGTTAGAGTCGCGACACGTGAGCCGGCATGACACGACCCGTTTAGCTAACAGGTCTAAACGGACCGTGCCTCAATGAGCCCGTGTCGTATCGGACCGGACCGCCCATTTGACCACCTCTGTAGGAGGAATAATATAGAAATTTTTCTCTGTTCAAGCGGGGCTTGAAGGGCGCGCCTACTGCCAACATTCAACAACTCTCCAAAACTAGTACTTCCTCCGTTTTTCAATACTTGTCACTTTTGACTATTTTATTTGTTTTCAAATACTTGTCACTTCATATTTTTTGAGACGTAATTTTCAATTTTATCCCTATAAAATATCTCTTATCCACTTATTTACGGTAGGTTCTAGAATATTTTAGCTAGTTTTTAAGGGTATTTTTGTCATTTCACATTTACAATTTATATTATCTTTGGTATGCTAAGTATACGTGTTTGGTTAAAAGTGATAAGTATTGAAAAACGAAGGAAGTACTACTTTGTGTTTGCTTTACGTGCCTTTGACAAAGCAAGAAAGCTCATAATTGCTTACTTTATGTGACTTTTTTCGCCCTACTTGGAGCATCATCGATCATTAAATATATTTTTTAAGTCAAAATACTGGAAAAGGCATTATATTCTGTGGCATTTACTAGAAGACACTTAAAAACGCGGTTCGGCTCTAATGCACTCCAATTAGAAATGGGTCTTGAACGCTCCGAGTTCAATTGAGGGGCACCAAATGTCCATTTGCATGTTGTCTTCGTGAGCCTATATACTAACATAGGACTCCTGCCCAACAAGGAGTTCTCCATGGACTTCTCTTCATAGGAACTCCAGATCTTACATATCAGGCTCGTCAAGCTTCTGCAGAACCATGGAGAACTCTTTTAACCTTTAGCGGCAGAAGTAGATAAAAATTTCATCAGAAACGATATCAGGCTATGACACCGGACCATACCTCGGCCATAACTAGTCACAAAGGGCGAACGAAGGTGCAGAGAGTGTTAGTATTAATCTTGACTTGTGTAGTTAGCATGTATGTCATGCGGGTCTTTTAGCTAGTTTGTGTTAGTCTGTAGCTGTGTGTTGCAGTGCGGTGCAGCTAGCTGATCGATGATTGAGTCGTCATTAGATTAAGCAGAGTTAGTGAGCTGCATACAGGAAAGTGGCCGTCTCATGCAGATCATGGAGACACGACATGCATGAGTTAGTGGCTTGTGCGTGCATGGATCATGCGGGCGTGTGCATGAGACTCGGCCAACAGGTTCTTGCATGCGGCTGGGAGCGAGTCCTCAGGTTGGTTAGCTTCATACATGTGAGGAGGGAGTGGAGCCCGGGTATGCGTGCGTGGCGTGAGTCCCAGGCAGTTTGTTGCTCCGTGTGCATGTTAGTGAAGCTATATAAGCTGTGTACTTGCTTGACTAATTGGGGAAGTGAATACAGAGAATAAGAAAAGGGTGTTCGTCACCGGCAAGTCTGTGTGTGTTAGCTTCTCCATAGTACCACTTGCTAGCAACTCTTGTGTTTGCGTGTGTCCTCTGAGCAGTGTGAGTTTCTGCCTGCTGCGTCTAGTGCCGTGTGAGATCGCGTAAGTCGGAGGAGGCAGCTCCAACATTTGGCATCAGAGCCGTGTATGCCCAAGATCCTGCGCTACTACCTCGACTCCATGGCGATGGTTCCGCACAGTGCCGGGGGAAGTAGCGGTGTCTCGCTCGTGTACCCGCTGCTCTCCTCGACGAACTACACCGCGTGGGCGATCAAGGTGGAGGCCATTCTTGATGCTCAGGGCCTTTGGGAGACCGTGAATCCGGCGAAAGGCGAGGTGGTGGATGCACGGAAGGACAAGACGGTGAGGGCACAACTTCTCCAAGCGCTACCGGAGGACATCCTCATGCAGGTCTCACAAAAGAAGACGGCAAAAGAGCTTTGGGACAGCCTCAAGATGAGGTTCGTCGAAGCCGACCGCGTCAAGGACGCTCGTCTTTCAACCTTGAAAGGCGAGTTCGACTTGCTGCGCATGAAGGAGGGGGAGCCGTTGGACGTCTACGCTGGCAAAATCAGTGGCATGGCGGCGAGGTACGCCAACCTCGGCGCAACACTCGACGACTCCGCCATGGTCAAGAAGCTCATCGACACCGTCCCAGATCGGCTCTACCCTGTCGTTGCGGGGATCGAGCAGTTTTGTGACGTGGAGAAGATGTCGTTTGAGGAGGCGCTTGGGAGGCTGAAGGCCTTCGACGTGCGTTCTCGACGGCGCACTCAAGCCAGCGAGACCAGTGATGGCCAACTCCTGCTCACGGCGGCCGAGTGGCAGTCTCGGCAAAAGGACAAGTCCACGGGAAAGAAAGGTAAATGCTATAATTGCGGTGTCCGTGGACATTTTGCCAGGGAATGTCCCAAGCCAAAGAAGGAAGAAGCGCTCCTTGCGACGGTGGATGAGGAACCGACGTTACTTTGAACTTTTGTCTAGGATGGTAAATAATCAAGTCAAGATTAGGGGGAAATTTGTTAGTATTAATCTTGACTTGTGTAGTTAGCATGTATGTCATGTGGGTCTTTTAGCTAGTTTGTGTTAGTCCGCAGCTGTGTGTTGCAGTGCGGTGCAGCTAGCTGATCGATGATTGAGTCGTCATTAGATTAAGCAGAGTTAGTGAGCTGCATATAGGAAAGTGGCCGTCTCATGCGGATCATGGAGACACGACATGCATGAGTTAGTAGCTTGTGCGTGCGTGGATCGTGCGGGCGTGTGCGTGAGACTCGGCCAACAGGTTCTTGCATGCGGCTGGGAGCGAGTCCTCAGGTTGGTTAGCTTCATACGTGTGAGGAGGGAGTGGAGCCCGGGTATGCGTGCGTGGCGTGAGTCCCTGGCAGTTTGTTGCTCCGTGTGCATGTCAGTGAAGCTATATAAGCTGTGTACTTGCTTGACTAATTGGGGAAGTGAATACAGAGAATATGCAAGTCTGTGTGTGTTAGCTTCTCCACAGTACCGCTTGCTAGCAACTCTTGTGTTTGCGCGTGTCCTCCGAGCAGCGTGAGTTTCTGCCTGCTGCGTCCAGTGCCGCGTGAGATCGTGTAAGTCGGAGGAGGCAGCTCCAACAGAGAGCACCACCACTGTCACCGTGTTACTGGTGACTATCGCAATCACAAACATTTTCAGTTCCAGGATACACTTGCATAGGAGAGCAAGAATGTATGTTTCTCTATGTTCCCTGTTAGAAACAAGAAGCAGATTCAAGGATAAGAAATGTTCAACTGCCAGGACAATGTAGACCCTTTCCTAACAGAAGACTATCAACAATCTTGAAGAAAGAGCACATCAAACTTTTCTGTTACACCGGAATGGATACTGAATGAATGTGCAGTACAAATGGGTAACAATGAATCGATACTGAATGGAGTCGTCTACTCTACGCTAATGGGCAACTTTGATCTGTGTCACCCTGCATTGTAATGACATCGGAGATTATGCAGCTGTAAGGCTGTGTTTATGCTCCTTCTGAAAAATTTAGTAATTTTATTTGCCACAGTGAAATCTCTCTTAATTTGTATTATTTATAGCTTCAAGTGGATCCAATCGAACTGCGACTTGAAGGCAAACCTGAAATGTGCCAGACACGCTACAGTCACGGCTAAAGAAAAGGGAGGCTATAGCAAAATCCAGAAAAGAAAGAAACATTCAGGGATGCAGAGAGTGAAGGCATTTTAGGATTATTCCCGATGCTTCAGGAAGTGATGTCTGAGACCAGTACAAGGGAAGGAAAGGCTTCAGCTTTCTTAACACCTTCTAGAATGACAATCACTCAAAGGCCAATTTCGTTAACTGCATCAAACTGCCTAGAATGATAGTTCGCTTTGTAACATAATAAATCTAGTAACACACAATCCAATGCTACTAAATGGAAAGCCTCCAGCAAACAACTACAGAAGATCTCTAAAGAACAGATTGTATTAGTTCAAATTTTGCAATGGAAGGGACCGTCTAAGGTCAGTGGTAAACTATAGAGAAGAGAACACCAAGTGGCAAAACGGAACAATCCTGCATAGGTCATTCCAAACATTTATTCATTCAAACACTTAGACCATAATTTATTATTCATATTACATGATACAGATAAAGTACAAGGAATAGCTCTATCCACTTGGACCTATAATCAAAAGAGCCTCCAGACCTAGTACTACAAGATATGATGATTGCGCCATACCATGTTCACCAACCACAGTTCAAAAATACGCAGGAATAGAATTCACGGCAATGATAAAGAAGAAAGCAGTTCTGAGGTTTAATTGAACATAAGCTCAGATCTTAGCATTGAATTTCTTCTGGAGAACATCCATGACAGAACCAAAGTCAGCCTTCACACTGATCGGTGGATTAGCATACTGGCACAACATGTCCTTGATGTTTTTGTCATGGTAGTCGATCTTTGACTGTGTGAACTTGAGTCCATGCGCTGTACTAACAACCACTGTACAGTCATTAGGCCCAATTATACGCTGATCCCGGAGCTTAAACAGAGCAGCAAGTGCAACCCCAGTATGTGGGCAAGCAAACATCCCAGTGCGGTCAGCAAGCGCCATTGCATCCATGAGCTCCTCCTCTGTAGCTTCTTCTACAATACCATCAGTTGCCTTCAGTGCGACCACCGCACGGTCAACAGATACCGGATCACCAATCTGTATCGCAGATGCAAATGTAGTTTCAGCAACAAGTGGCTGGAACTCAGCCCACCCTGACTTGTAATACTGGTACAAAGGATTTGCGTTTGCAGCCTGTGCACAGACAAGTCGCGGCACACGATCAACAAGTCCAAGAACACGGCACATCTCAAATCCCTTGTAGAACGCATAGATATTCCCAAGATTGCCTCCTGGAACAATGACCCAATCCGGCACCTGCCAATTGAACTGCTGCAATATCTCAATGGCCGCAGTCTTCTGCCCCTCGAGCCGAAGCGAGTTAAGCGAATTGGCAAGGTAAATTGGCAGCTCCGCAGTCACCTCCCGGATGAGCCGCATGCAGCCATCAAAGTCCGTATCGAGCGAGAGCACGGTGGCACCGTTGGCGATCGGCTGGATGAGCTGCTGCAGCGAGATGCGGTCGGCGGGCAGGAACACAATGGCGGGGATGCCCGCGGCGGCGCAGTATGCGGAGAGCGCGGCGGATGTGTCACCTGTGGAGGCGCAACCCACGCCGGCGATGGGGCGCGAGAGCGACTTGCGGCGAAGGCGGTTGACCTGGCTGGCGAGCACGGTCATGCCGAGGTCCTTGAAGGAGCCGGTGTGGGAGATGCCGCAGTGCTTGACCCAGAGGTCGTTCATCCCGCCGAGGTGTTCGCGGCCGAGGCGCTCGGCCCAGAAGAGGTTGGAGTTACCCTCGAAGAGGGAGACGATGTGGTCGGAGTCGATCTCCGGGAGCACGAACTCCTTCTTGGACCAGACGCCGGAGCCGTAGGGCCAGGCGGTGCGGCCGACGCGGGAGTCAAAGAGGTCGCGCCAGTAGGAGCCCGGGAAGCGCGCGAGCGCCTCCATGTCGTGGCGGACGTCGAGGAGGCCGCCGGAGCTGGAACGGTAGACGACCTCGTCGAGCGAGTAGCGCTCGTTGGGGTCGCCGCCGGGGGTCGGGGGGAACGGCTCGTACCATGCTGAGAAGTCGTTGGCGGGGCCGCGGAGGCGCGCCGCCTCCTCGCGGATGTTCTCCTCCGCGGGGCGGCGGTGCTTTGTGGCCGTCGTGGAGGAGGCGGCGGCGGCGTCGGAGGCAGCGCAGCGCGGGAGGCGGAGGTGGGAGCCGGGGAAGGGCCTGTGGCCGGAGCAGCTGCGTGAGTTGGGGCGGGAGAAGAGGAGGGAGAGGGAGGAGGCGGCCGCGGCGGAGCTGGTCGCCATGGTGCGGTGAGGTCTGGCGGCGCGGCGGCGAGATGGGAGGGGGAGGGGGAAGTGATTAGTGGGTGACGTGGAGGAGGGTTTAGGCTTTAGGGAAGGGAAGTCTAATCGGTCGATCGATCTGGACGTTAATTGGCGGCAAGTGGTTGATGGCTCTGACAGGTGGGGCCAGGAGGGCAGTGGGCCGTTGCATCTGTTGGCCCTCCTGTGGGCTCTAGCTGAAGTGAAGACTGGTTGAGCTCAACGCCTCCATTGCTCAAGGGTCGTGTAGCATCCTAACCCCATGCGACACGGATGAGCAAGCTGCCCAGTGCTAATTTTAGTTAGCAATTACGTTGTTTTCGCATGCTTTTCAGTTAGCATCACATATCCTTTTTGGAAAGCAAACGAGCATCGCGGATTTGGAACGTGGAGAGTCGAGAGCGAGAGGACGAGCATTGCAGATAGATTTTGGATGGATATAGTACGGGCTCGAGGAAACGACAAGGGGTCCAGGCTCACTGCCACCACAGATGGTCATATACTCATATCGGAGGGATGTGATGGTGCATAGCATATTCCCGTCAGCTCCTATCCGGATTGCAATAATATCCCGTGCCTCTAACCAGAACCTGAAGGCTGTCAAAAACTGTGAACCCCGCAAGAACACGGGGAGAGTACAAACAGTTTTGCTGAATTCAGTGGGTACATGGCACTGTGTATGCACAAGCAAGATTGCTGCAAGGACATACAAATTTAGACGAAGGCACTCTTAAGCCTCTTTGACAGAACTGCAATTTTTGAACTATAAGGATCAGATTTCTCAAAGTTTCAAAAATAGAAGCTACAAATGTAAGAGACAAGCCAGTATAGTGTACATAAGAGTGCCGTCAGATCATGAATTCATAGTACCTGAATTGCTCGTATAAATACCATGCTTGAATGAACACTTCAGTCGCCAGGATTTTCTTGCAACAAAAACGCCCACCAGGAAAGTATTTGGATGAACCGAAGCTGACTGCATTGTGATGTACTGGAATTACTGCCTCAAATGAATCTATTCAGTGTACAAATAAATTGAACAGCACATAATCTATTTAACATTTCAGATGCTTGTGATGTATTCACGTAAGTCGCGCTCTTGTTGAATCCTTCAAGTAACATTATTTGTACTGCCTCCAAGCCCCTATGGAACGCGAAATCAAGCTGCATACAGAAATCACTTTTGTTACCCTGACTTTTTAAACATTGATCAATATAGAGTACTAAACTTTGAAAAGTTATGTGCTGTTCAATTGAAAGGTGTTCTAACTGAAATATCTCCAAGGCATTCTAGAGAAAACCTCTTCTTCCTCTTTCTTGTTGAAAGGCTGGAGAACAAAATTCGCAGGATCCATCTTCCCAGGTGGTCGTCCAATGCCTGCAAAATACCATCACAGGAATGTTTCAGACTTTGCGACTGAAGAGAAGAGAGAGGTGTCATACCAATTCTTAGACGTGGAAAATCACGACTTTGTTTCAAATGGTTGATGATGCTTCTCATCCTGTACATGGTGGAGAAATGGTTAAGAACAGCAAAAAGCTCATCTCCAAACAACAACTGCAAAGGGAAGAACTAAATGAATCAATATTGTCCAGGTTCTTTCTTTTTTGAAGAGAAAGAGGGAGAAATAAAACTAGAAATGAACACATTACCAAAGTTTTCCTGCTGGATTTGTAAGAGCTAAGCGCCTTATAATCAGTTTTAAACATCAATACAGAAATGCATTATAACATGTCCAGATAAAGGAAAAAGGATATGCTCAAAATATCATTCTCTTAGGTGAACTTGAGAGTACATAACAATTATGTGCCTCCAAAATCATGAGGCCTCCAGCATATAGTGTATAACAAAGAACACTGAAATATTGACTTGAGCATACATGACTAGATGTCCAAAAAGAGGTAGAAGGAAAACAAGAGTACCCATTATGACCGCCATGTCCACCCTTCGGCAGTAGACGCATTTGTGCAAGGGTAAATCCAGATCATCATACATCTGCGGAGAAGAAAAGAGTGAAGTAAGAATCAGATTATACTGATCTGTGATAAAAAGCAGCTGCTGAAGAAAAACATTTCTCAGGACGACTTGATTAAGTGGTATCTTGAAATACGAAACCAGCTGCCTGACCTGTATAACTCAGCATATGTCAAAAAAGATATAAAGAAGGAACAATAGTATCCAAGGTTGTTTGGAATCATTATACTTACAGAATCACCGCTTGCATTCATAAAAGTTTGCGGCTTGGCAAGCATGATAGGGGCATCACCAATACGACCTGCACAATAACAAAACATACAGAATTTCAAACAAGTAACAATGCATCTATTCACATTCGGTATTCAGGCATAGTATGATAGTATCTCCTAAGCATATAGCCTTTTCTCTAGGAAAATACTAAAGAAACCACAAAGAAATTGTTGTAAAACAATTCTTGTAAGTTGCAACACATTTGGCTGAAAAAGTAAACAAGCGAAAATTGAGGACGAAAATTTAGCTCCGGCAAATATTCAATTAAGATAGCATCCCAGCCTTTATGACAAAATGAACCATGCAACGAAACATACTTGGTGTGGATATTACCTTTTCCAACCATTGCCTTGAACTGCATACTGCTGAGGGATATACCCTCAGCTTCTGCTATAACATCGATCATCTCGAATCCAACCTGTGAATAATCAGATATGACCACAACTCCAATAAAGAGATATTGTACACTAGAGTTTTGAGAAACAGAATCATTATGAAAAACTCAATTTTATGTGTTCTAATTCTGCTCCACAGAAATGAGCTTAAAAGCATAGCAACCTTAAAACACGATATAAATTATAAATTTCTCTGCTAGCAAAGTGAATCTTCTTCTCACTTCTATGTCGTGCATCTTAATGTTTCGATCTCATTCCGTATAGAGCAAGTACCTATCGAAGGCCATCAAGAACACTGAAATTATAACAGAAATCAGGCTTATGATCTCAGATTTGCCTACCCTGTTTCTACATCTTTAAAACATATTAGTTGTGGATACATACATCTTCGAAAGTTAAAGCGTGCAACTTTTTGCCGTAAAACTCAAACATTTATCAATTCGATGACCCATAGTAACTAGAGCAAACGAACCCACAGCCCCACCGTGCAAGTGCAAAACGGCAGGTTTCACGACTAACAGGGCTGGTCAGGCGGCTTACGTTGTCGCGAGTCCCCTGGTGCACCTTACCAGGGTTCCCGAGCCCGATGAACAGCCACGGCTTCCGCGCGGCGCCGTCGCCCGCGACCGCGGCTGACGAGGAGGCGGCCCGGAAGGCGGAGGCGGGCAAGCATCTGGGCTTTGCACGGGGGAGTGAGAGGAGCGGGGAGGGAAGGCGGGAAGCTGAGGCGCCGGAGAGCAGCCGCATCACCGCCGCCGCGGCCACGAGATTGAGAAAGTTTCGGACGGGGCGGACCGGAATTGTCGTACTGGGCCGAAATTTCGTTACAAACCTCGAAACCGAGACACATGATCAATTTTGGACATATTATTAAGAAAAAATTGATTTAATGATATTTATTTATCGTTTTTTCAAAATCTACTATTGAACTGAGCTGGTACACTTAAATACAATTAAAAGATCATATCGTTTAGAAATCTATCATTCCATCAAAATTGGGTGTTACCAAATGAAAGTTGGACCATTTTGCCCTTGTTCTGTTCCATCTGAATGAAAAATCATGGACCTCCTTCTCCGTTCTCCCTTCTATCGATCCCCTTCTCCGTTCCCTTCTCCTTCCATTGATTAGCTAAAACTCATGTTGCCTTACGATAAAGAGTCTTCGATCTTGAACGGGATAGATGCATAGTAGTTATGATGCATCATACCTATGACCAGAGGTAGTGTTGGGGTGGTGGCCACCAAGACCAGACCCCTGGTGAGGATGAGTAGAGTGGTGGCCTTGAGGCCCAAACGTTGCCTCCGTAGAGGATGCCCCCAGGTGCGTGGTGGCCGACGTTCCCTATCCAGGCGATGGCGCGAGAGATGGTTCTTCCGCCAATTTTGCCCTGGATCCATGCTGGGACTGCATTTGCTCCACTTGAGCCCGCAATTCCGCAATGCTCGACTGCAGACCCTCCACACTTGTCTCCATGTGAGGCTTCCATTGCTCGAAATCGCCCTTGACGACCTTCAGTTCCTCCACTGAAGCTCGCACTTCCGCCATAGCTTGATGATTCTGTGCGATCCCCATGTTCATCTCCTTCAACATGGCAACGAGTTTCGCGTGCTGTTCATCTGTCTTCATCCCAATCTGCAATCGGGTTCTGTGGTGGTGCGACGCCAGAATCGAAGGCTCTGATTACCAATTGTTACCAAACTACCAACTAGAACGAGATGTGGATGGGTTCCGAGCAGCAGTTGCACGCTGCGCTCAACGAGTTCCTTCTATTTATGTTCTGTTCTTCGCCGCCGCTTACGAACGCGTAACCACTCCTTAATACATCAGCGTTCTCTCCAAGCAAAACCACAGTACCACACACGCAAACTCACGTCTAGGCCTCACTTCAACACACCACCCAGTAGCCTAAGTCCTCCACTCCGGCCCATAATACTTTGAGTTGGGCTTTATCCTTCGCCTGACCTCCTTTAGCTCTTCAGCTGGCGCACTCGCCTCAGACTCCTGCCAGTCTGGAGTAGTCATCATCGCCGGTGCTCCAGGGCCGGTGACAATGCTTCAACTGGTAAAGCATCAAGGAGGAGCGACGTGTTCATGCTGCTCGAAGTCATCCCGGGGAAGAAGCCCACCGACACCATGTTGGCCGAAGAACTGAGCCTCAGAGAGTGGGTCAGCCAAGCATTCCCATGGAGGCTTGCTGATGTCGTGGATCCTGACATCTTTCTAAACGAGGAGGTAACAAGCAGTGGAAATATCCAAGATGACGTGGTCATCACGGGAAGACTCTCCCAACGGTTCCATCTGCCTAGCGCAGATACTAGACTTGGGGTTGCAGTGCTAGCTCGCAGGACTCGCCGGAGGAGAGGATGGCGATGAAGGATGTGGCTGCCAAGCTCGAGCGGATTAAGGACTGTTTGAGATCCTATGCTAAAAAATTGACAAATGCATAAGTAACGTAATTCTGAAATTGGCAACAAAAACACAAAACATTTTATCATTTTATGTGATTATGTGCATGCGATGAGTTGCTTGATATACTCGTTGTAGCATAGTTACAGATAATGTGCATGTACATGTTGATATGCATATGGTAGCATGATAATTGTGTTTTATTTTATACAATATACTCGTGTGAACAGTGTTGTTGTACTGATAGATATGAGTTAAGTTTGTAAAATTTATGCTCGGAATTATATGTTAGTTTTATTTATGTGCAGATATTGTTTTGAGGACGAATATAGCTGGTGATAGGATCGGGACTAGATTCGAAGAGGAACCGAGATCAAAACAATCATGAGGTCAGACCAGATATCTGAACTAGAAAACGATGCACATAAAAATAATCACACTATAAAACGTACATAGAAGTTATACAGACTATAATGGGATAGAAATGATTCGAGACGATACAGTCTGGCGTCGAAGATTTTTTTATTCCATAGTACATGTGTATGTACATTGGAATAAAGAGAGAGAGCATTGTGCATGCATGGCAATGTGTGTTGTGCATGCATGGCTTTGTGCTAGCTACTGATGGCGCTGACAGAGGCATGCATGCATGCAAATTGGTGCTAGCAGTAGAGCAGCAGCAGGTGGCACTCGGCCTATGGCTGTTTTGCCTGTGGTGTGCGCATGCGGCCCATGTGCTTGGTCTGCAGGTGGAGGCTCATATGTGTGGGAAGCTGACCGGAGGCCCATGGAGACCGTGGCTCACGCGGGTTGAAGGCTGGCGAGTTTTTTTTTTTAATATTTTTTTATTAAAAAATTAAATAAATATATTTCTAATAAAAAAAATTTGTAAAACTAGACGCCTACCGTCCTCTTAGGGAGCGTTAAGGGTCTTACCACCTCCTGAGAGGGCGGTAAGCAGTCTCATAGACTCTTACCGCACTTTCAGCGGCGGGTAGGCTTACAGCCTGCGGTAAGCGCAGTACATGATCAGTAATCCGCGATAAACAGTACTCTGAAGTTCAATTTTCACTCCTATTTTCTCTATTCAAAATAGTGATGTTCTGTTGCTCTAAAAATTCTAATTTTTTTATGTGTTTCATAATTCATATGCAACCCATTTTAATTAAATTCACCAAAAAATTTTGTGTAGAATTTAAACTAAAATTCTCAAAAAAGGCTACTTTTATAACTTCTAGCAATTGTTAGTGCCTCAAATAAATTTCTAAAAAACTGGTAAAATTCACTAATATTCTTCTTATATGATGAGATAATTTCTAAAATTATTTTTAGCAGTAGGTTTATATATGTTTGAATTCAAATTAAGTTAAAAGAAGAATATCACATGAAATTATAAAAATACATATAAATGGTGCATTACAAAGGAATCCACTTTTTTACCATATAATATAGGTCTGAAAATAATTTTAGAAATTATCACATCATATAAGAAGACTATTAGTGAATTTTACCAGATTTTTTTAAAAATTATTTGATCCCTAACAATTGCTAGAAGTTATAAAAGTAGCCTTTTTTTTGGAGAATTTTAGTTTAAATTCTATACAGGATTTTTTAGTGAATTCAATTAAAATGGGTTGCACATGAATTATGGAACATGTAAAAAAAATTTAGAATTTTTGGAGCAACAGAACATCACTATTTTGAATAGAGAAGATAAGGGTGAAAATTTAACTCTAGAGTACTGTTCATCGCGGATTACTGTGCCTAGTTTTGTAATTGTTTTGATCAGTAATTTATTTATTTAATCTTTTAATCGAAAAAATATAAAAATAAAAAAAGGTGCAGGCTGCCCATTTGGCTGGAGGAGTGCTGGGCTCGGTTGCTGGCTTCGGCCTGTGAGCGCGAGGTGGCCAGTCCCGACAGCAGCGGCAGCTGGTCCGGCAGTGTGTTGCGCAGGCCCAGGCGGGAGTCCTTGGCCTAGTCAGTGGCTGAGTTTGGAGTCGGTTTGCTACCGTTGCTATGCTACTGTTGTGAGAGATTAGATGAGTTCAATCTAGGTTTCGTGAGTGATATCTTGTGAACTTATCTAGATAATGAAGATTAAAGTTTAGCAAATTTTTATATATGTTCATTGCTTTCGTTGATTCGTAGTGATTTCGGTGAATCAAGAAGTTTGATTGATCAAATTTTTATAATTCTTGCCATATTTGTGTTTGTATTTTCGTCATAATCTGCTTGAGAATTTTATATTTTTAAATTGAATATTTTCATATGATTATCTAGTTTCTACAATAAAATTTGAGAACAATTTGAGGATAATTTAACGGTTAGATTTTTCTGAGCATCGTTTTTAGTGAAGTGATAGATGTCTGTCCTGAACTAAATTTTACGAATAAATTCAATATTTGATTAAAATGATTTAAAATTTAAATTTAGCTTTCATAATCATTCACCCTTTTTATAGAGTAATCTGCGCATATTCTCTATCCTTATGATCCGGTCTCAAGATTCCCTCATGTGGTCAAGTTCAGTGTTCAATCCTCGTGATGTGACATTAAATAAGTTGTGACGTTTCAAGAGGGGCTTACTGTGTACGTCACCTCCCTTGCAAATCAAATCCTGCCGGCTTTCAGGCAAAGAACTTCGACATAATATGATGGTGATGAACCGCATCAAAATTTATTTTCATATTTTTAAGGGGCCACGAAGTAGTTTCAGCTGTAACGAACCCAAAAAGCAAAACAAAACAGCACAGGTCATACGTAACCCACCACAACACCAGTGGCACACCCTCCACCGTATACAAAGATAAATTTAGTTACCGGATCTGAATGGCCCTTCGGTTGACTACACTGACTCCAAAGCAACAGAACAGAGAAATGGTTCGGCAAGGCAGAAAGCAACCATCATCAACTTGCATCGTTCTATATGGTCCCTCAATAATGTGTCAAAATAATGTGCCAAGTTGCAGAGTCCACATGTTAGCTGTGATGTGAAACGGCGTGCCAGTGTGCACGAATCAGAAGGCATGCCAACCTATGAGGATCAGCATAATCAGGGCTCCTTTTGTTCCTGTCATCAGTACATGCCAAATGAACGAGCGAGCGCTTAGCTCGACGGTAGAAGCTCCAGTTGTGAGCCGAACCAACGCACGTTCGAGCTCTGCTCGAGGCGTGCGTTTCGTACTGGGGATTTATTCCTCAAAATCTGCAGGTGTTCGATGATTAAAATAATTTCCGAGCCCTCCAGTCCGGCGTAGCGCTACAGAAAGGATTACGACATGCTCGTCGTCTTCGGGATTCTCGGTAGTCTCGGTGATCTCCAGAAGGACGCCTCCTCCTCCAAAGCTGTGTAGGGGTAGGTCTGGGTGTGTGTGCGCGTAGGGTGGGTGGGTGGGTGGGTGAGTGAGTGTGCGTGCGCGCATGTAGTCAGGTGTACCACCTTCCCAGTAGGGGGAGTGAAATCAAAAAAAAAAAAAAAAAAAGTACATGCCAAATGATCTCAAATTGGGATGTTACCATTTTAACTCTCCCTCCTGACCGGCTTCAGAAATCGAAATCGGTAGCAGACTAGCAGTGGATATAGTTTCTTGGCTCCCTCAGAACACAATTTTGCAGTCACTTGTTATCTTGTATCACTAGCACCAGAACAGCATAATCTGGCGAAGCACTCAGCAGAAAATAAAATAGGTGATTTTCCTGCTAATTTTCCAAGAAGCCACGCAAGTTAGTTTCTAAATGAAAAAACATATAACCAGCATATCTCGGATTCTTTTGGATCAAATATATGCAATAATATGGGGTAAAATAAAGAGGCCTAATTCAGGGACAGGTTGTTGCTTGCTAGTTGCTACGTCCAAAAGCTGTTTTGGAAGGAAGTTCTTATTTCCAACAAGCAGCAGCGTTGGAAGTTCTTATTTCCAACAATTATTCAACTGCGCACATGCTATTCCTCGTAAGAAAAGATCCAATTGCGCCACTTGCACCAATTGCACACCGAAAACTGCTTATAAAAAGGCACAATATCAAATTTAGTCCCTAAACTTTACTAAGAGGTTCAAATTAGTCTTCGAACTATCAAATCGGCTAGTTTAGTCCTTAACTTTGCTAAGAGACTCAAATTAGTCTTTGAATTATCAAATCGGCTAGTTTAGTCCCTGAAGTATCTATTTCTGGTCAAAAATGTCATTACTCCTACGTGAAATGTCCATTATACCCTTGCTTCATTATGAAATGTCAATGTGTACATATGTGTTTGTAAATTGATCTTAAATTCAGTAGAGCAAACCATCAGCCAGGAGAATTCAGGATCAATTTATAAACACACATGTTCATATGGATAATATAATTTGTATTGTTGGCATACCGGAAATAATAGTTAATTATGTAGATGTTGGTACTTCCTTTCGACCTGATATATTTCATATTTGACCCAATTTACCGTGAGATGCCCTTGATTTCAAAAAATATATTAGATCTATTATTTTAGTATAACAAAGTTAAAAAGAGCCACCTCATTCGCTCTTAAAGCTTAGAAATTACCATGTTAATCGGTAAAAAAGAGAAAAATATACGCTGTAGATTTTGATAGGCCATGATCATAACGGTTTAGATTCACCACTTGTTCAAATTTGGACTTCAAGGCATCAGTGCTCCAGTATATGTCAAATGGGAGCCTAGATGAATGGTTGTTCTCTAGTAACCGGCGTGGGCTAGGATTGGTCCAGAGGGTGAACATCATGTGGATGTGGCACTGGCGATGGCTTACTATACCTTCACCATGAACACTTTCAGGTAGTCCTGCATTGTGACCTGAAGCCAAGCAACGTATTGCTTGATGAAGGTATGACGGCTTGTGTGGCTGATTTCGGCATCGCAAGGTTACTACTGGGAGACGACACTTCCATAGTTTCGAGGAACATGCATGGAACGATAGGCTATATGGCACCAGGCACTTGTTTGCTGATCAAAAATTCATCTCTTGTTTGCGCTGCCATTGCTAATTCTGCTATATTTTCCTTTGCTATAGCTATAACAGAGTACGGTTCAACCGGTAAAGCATCAAGGAGGAGCGACGTGTTCATGCTGCTCGAAGTCATCACGGGGAAGAAGCCCACTGACACCATCTTCACCGAAGAACTGAGCCTCAGACAGTGAGTCAGCCAAGCATTCCCATGGAGGCTTGCTGATGTCGTGGATCACAGGACATCTTTCTAAACGAGGAGGCAACAAGCAGTGGAGATATCCAAGAAGACGATTGGTCATCACGGGAAGACTCTCCCAACGGTTGGAGCTGCCAGCGCAGATAGCCGGAGAGGATGGCGATGAAGGATGTGGCTGCCAAGCTCGAGCGGATTAAGGAGTGTCTATCATCCTCCAGATGATCCGGTCTGCAACTGAAGGCAGCAGCATTTCTCAAGATTCACTCAAGTAGTCAAGTTCTAATTGTTCAATCCTCGTGGCATGACATTAAAAAATTTCATTTGATATTTGTAAGGGACCACGAAGTAGTTTCAGCTGTAACGAACCCAAGAAACACAACAAAATAGCACAGGTCATACATAACCCACTGTTGTAATATGTGCGATATAAATAGCATATATATACATATTCCAATAAAGAAATAACACAAGCAGAAAGAAACACATGACAAAAACATGAATATGAGATACATGAATGTCATACCATGAGCACTGAGAATATAAATCATGTATATATATCTGAACTGAACTTGATGAGGTATTAAAATGGCTCTAAGAGTATTCTTGTCAGCTGGCTCTAGATCAATAAGACCATATCCAACCATATTCCCTTCATTTCGTTCTCTTCCCGATTCCCTTCCCCGTTCTCATTTCCTTTATTTCCTCTCATCTCCAACAGCTTCCCTTCGAGGGGAATCGCGAAGGGAATGGAGAGAGAATCCCGTTCTGAAGGGAATGACCCTGGGAATCCCGTCGTGACGGGAACCGTGAAGGGAAACCGTTGGAGCGCTGAAGGGAACGAAAATCCCGTCGTGAAGGGATTTTGGCCCCTGAAGGGAAACCGTTGGAGATGGTCTAAAGATCTGCTCCCAAGCTGACCTATAAGTCATATCACAAATTAAACTAGGACATGAGATCACACCTAGATAACAACCTTGATATACAATTCTCTGAATTCTACAGACTCCTGGACAGAACAACAAAGATATTATCACTGAAAATAAGAATTCAGCACTTAGCCAGCACCTTGCCTTCACAAGACAGACAAACAGAACACTAATACCTCTCTGCACAAGTGACAAAAAGGAAAATAGAAACTATCCCAAGCTACAGATTGCAAAGCAATCTTCACAATGTGCTGAAATAAGAGATAGAAGCCACTCAAGTCCAGGAATACAAGCAAATAGGTAGTGACAGATAACTAAAACAGAATTCCACTAGCAAGAGATCAGAATCCTCATAATAAAAACTGAAAGACCATATCACTGCCTATGCCAATTGCAAACAGAGAATCAAGGTTGTATCTATTGTACTCAACATCTTAATTCAATTTCAATAAAATTTATCATCACTGAGCGATTATACCATGCATCCAACAGTTCAGATCAGGGGAAGAAGAAAGCTCACAGTGTATATGTTGGAATGAGCTGGTGAGTGAGGCAAGGCACGGCACAGATGCCGTCCCAGAAATCCAACTACCCGCCGTTGCCGCCGGAGGGAGGGATGATGGAGATACAGTACCTCGACCGCACAGCCTCTGCAGTGCGGGCGAACCTCGGCAGCGCAGCTCCGAACACCAATAGGTTTCCTCCCAGTGCTGTAAAAGCTTCGGCCAAATCACGGTTGGAGCCCAAGCTCCCAACCACCAAAGCTCTAATCACAGAGGGAAGAGAGGGGAGACAAAAAACTGTGAGATGCCCAAGATTTCTCATCCGCCGAATCAAAGCCCAGCATCACTAGAAAAAGGGGGATGGCAGGCGGCTGACTCACGGCACAAAGGAGCCAACCTCCGAACCCTACGCGCGTACCTCCTCATCGGGGCGCATTTGACGGCCAACGCCAGCCAGGAGCACGCCCAGCAGAGCTCTGAGCGCGAGATGCCCGGAGAGGCTGTTGCAGCCGCCGCCGCCCTCTCCCCCGAAGGGGGTTTTTCTTTTTTCCTACACCCAGTCAGCCGACAACCTATTAGGGCACACCAGCCACTGGCTTGGGCCCAAAACCAGACGAAGGCCCAGTTGCAGCTGAAATTCGACCCAGAGAAGCAAAAATCACATTAAAATTTCTAAAGAATATACAACAGTCCCCACCAAATTTTAATGTTGGTAAAGTTCGGTTTTACATACAGGAATTGAGTAAAGTGTACCTTTCGGGTTTGAACACAATACCTAATCATATAGAGTTTAGCTCGAACAGACAGAGGAGGACTAAACCTTGATCCTCTATCTTGGTGTAAGAGCTTCCATCCATACAACACCCTGTACTAGGCTGCTAAGCCTTTAGCTCTCGGTTTGGACGTTATGGTCATGTCCGAGTACCTTTGATTCATGAGTGCCACTCAGAGAAGTACCCGACTTCTCTGTGATTGCGACCACACAATCATACTCACATAGGTGAATTCTCCTAGATGTCCTGTAGAATGACATCTATTGCCATTCGGCACTGAATTCATTAAGAGTTAGCAGCTCACCCTCTCCTACAGAAGAGCATAGCAGCAAATGGGATCGATTTGCTCTTATATCCACACAGCTTGTTTTCCTAGAGCCTAGTTCACGGGATCTCCGATCTCCTAGGGTAGGTTACTGCCGGTGTGAACCTTATCATAGGGTAATAATCCCATTCCTCTTGACGCCGCTTGAATGACTGTTTTAGCCATTCCTTTTGTGAAAGGATCCACAAGGTTCCTTTCGGACTGAATATAATCCACAACGATTATACCCGTCTCTAATGCATGCCTAAGCGACTTGAGTCGCCGTTTTATGTGCTTCGAAGACTTCATATTGTCCTTCCTACTCTTCACCTTAACCAGAACGGTTTGGTTATCGCAGTAGGTGAGAACAGCCGGAATTGGTTTATCCAATATCGGCAGGTCAGAAAGGAGTTCTCTAATCCATTCTGCTTCTACGGCTGCTGAGTCTAGCGCCACTAGCTCAGCCTCCATCGTGGAGCGAGTAAGGATGGTCTGCTTAGATGACCTCCAAGACACTGCTCCGCCTGCTAGAGTGAAAACATATCCACTCGTGGCCTTCATATCATCCGAATCACTGATCCAGTTTGAATCACTGAATCCCTCTATGACTGCAGGATGGCCAGAATAGTGAATTGCAAGGTTCTTTGTCCCCTTTAGATATTTGAGTATCCTCTCCAGTGCTATCTAATGATCATCTCCTGGGTTGGACGTATAACGACTCAACCTGCATACTGCATATGAGATGTCAGGCCTAGTTGCACTGGCCAAGTACATGAGGGAACATATCACCTGTGAATCCTTTAACTGGTCTTTTTCATGGCCTACATTTTTCTTCAGCTTAGCATTTGGATCATAGGGTGTGGCTACAAGCTTACAATCTATCATCCCAAAACGTATAAGCACCTTGTCCACATAATGGGATTAACTGAGTGTTATCCCATTCTCGTCCTTTAGGAGTTTGATGTTTAGAATTACATCAGCTTCTCCCAAATTCTTCATATCGAAGTTCTGAGATAGAAAAGGCTTAGTTTGGTTAATCATTTCCAGGTCTGTCCCAAACAACAATATGTCATCCACGTATAAACATAGAATAACACATCGACCCCCACCATAGCGATAGTACACGCACTTATCGGCTTCATTAACACAGAAGCCGACCAAAGTCAGTGTAGTATCAAACTTGTCATGTCATTGCTTAGGGGCCTGTTTGAGACCATACAAGGATTTGATTAGCCTGCATACTTTACGCTCCTGTCCTGTTACTACAAATCCGTCTGGCTGATGCATATAAATCTCCTCGTCCAGCTCTCCATTGAGGAAAGCGGTCTTGATATCCATCTGATGCACAAGGAGATTATGCGAGGCTGCCAGTGCTAAGAGCACACGGATAGTGGGTAATCTGGCCACAGGAGAATAAGTGTCGAAATAGTCTTCTCCTTCCTTTTGCGTAAAACCCTTAGCCACTAATCGGGTCTTGTACTTTTCTATGGTACCATTGGATCTGTGCTTTCTCTTGAAAATCCATTTGCAGCTGATCGGCTTGTAGCCAATTGGGAGGTCTGCTAACTCCCAGGTTCCGTTAGTGATAATCGAATCCATCTCACTACGAACTGCTTTCTTCTAGTACTCCGCTTCTGGAGAAGCGTATGCTTCTGAAAGGTTTCGTGGTTCATCATCCACGACATAGGTGACAAAATCATTTCTCAATGATTTGCCAGTTCTTTGCCTCTTGCTCCTCCTAAGTTCCAGATCAGGAACCGTGTCATCAACACTCTGAGGAACGTGGTCATTGTCTAAAAGATCATGGGAAACAGTCTCCTTCGCTCGCAAAGGAAAGATGTGCTCAAAGAATGTCGCATCCCGAGACTCCATTATTGTGTTAACGGCAATGTCTGAGACCTCAGAATGGACCACTAGGAATCTATAGGTAGTGCTCTGGTGTGCATACCCTAGGAAGACACAGTCAACAGTCTTTGGTCCTAGTTTCCTTTTCTTCGGCAGGGGAACATGAACTTTAGCTAAGCAACCCCAGGTGCGAAGAAAGGACAGATTCGGTTTCCTCCTCTTCCATCCTTCATAAGGGGTTACCTCACGATTCCGAGGAGCGACCCTGTTCAGGACATAGTTAACTGTGAGAACAGCCTCACCCCACCATGAGTTAGCCATACCAGAACTTTGTAACAAGGTGTTAACCAAGTCACAAATTATTCGGTTCTTTCTTTTGGCTACTCTGTTGGCCTGTGGTGAGTATGGTGGCGTAAATTCATGGATTATACCACTTTCTTCACAGAATTCAGAGAAATCCCTGGGAATATATTCCCCACCTCTGTCCGACCTCAATCTTTTTATTGTCTTTTCCAGCTGGTTTTCCACCTCGGCCTTATAGATCTTAAAGTATTCTAATGCTTCATCCTTTGTTCTCAGCAAATAGATATAGCAGAACCTAGTTGCATCATCTATGAGAGTAAAGAAGTATCTTTTGCCACTCTTGGTTAATATTCCATTCATTTCACAAAGATCAGAATGGACCAGCTCAAGTGGCGAGGTGCTTCTCCCCTCGACCGTATGGAACGGTTTACGGGGCTGCTTTGCTTGCACACACACCTCACACTTATGGCTCTTATCATACTTATATGAGGGAATAAGATCCATCTTACTCAAACGCACAATTGCTTCATTATTAACATGACATAAGCGAGAATGCTAAATATCAGTTCTTATTAGAATAAGAAGAATAGAAAATATTTGCAGAGCTATCAAGAATAGAAATGCAAAACATGCTTCCGCAATCATAACCTTTCCCTACAAACGACCCACACCTGGTCATCACTACTTTATTCGACTCGAAGACTAATTTTATTCCTTGTCGGCACATCATCAATCCACTGAGTAGATTGCGGGTCATGGCAGGCACAAATAGTATGTCCTTCAGGACAAGAGTTTTGCCGGAAGTCAGCTTCAGGCTCACTTGACCTGCTCCACGCACTATTGCCGAGACCCCGTTCCCCATCAGTACGGATCCACCGTCTGCACCCTGTAAAGAAGTGAAACACGTCTGATCAGCACAGATATGCCTTGTAGCACCTGTATCAACCCACCAACTAACTAGTGAGTTTGCCATAAAGGCCTCAGGTACATACCCACTAGTGGAGTCACCTTTGCCGGTATCATCAGTCGTTGCAACCGTCACATGAACTTGGGCTTTGGCTGCCTTTTGCTGCTCAGGTGTCGGCCCCTTGCCCTTACGATCATGACATCTGTTGGCCTTATGATCCAACCCACCGCAGACGTAGCAGACAATCTCAGGCTTCTTCTTCTTCTTCATAGTATTAGTCTTCGATCCAGAAAAACCAGGCTTGGCCTTCTCTTTCTTCACATTCTTCCCAGGATGGTTCTTGTGCTCAACAAGATTAGCTTGAGTAGGCGCCTTTGCCCCACCGTAGCCTACCTTTGACTTCTCTTCGACATTTATAGCAGCAATGAGCTCATTAAGAGTCAATCGCTGCTTTAAGTGCCGACGTGCAGTGACAAAATCACGCCAAGAAGTAGGCAGCTTGGCCAGAATGGCATTAACCTGAAAGTTCTCCGGGAGGACGCAACCATATTGGCCTAAATCACGCACGATCAGCTATAACTCATGAATTTGTTCCATAACTGATCTGCCATCTCCCATACGAAAGTTCAGGTAGCTTGCCACCATGAAGGACTCATTGCCATTATCGCTTTCAGCATACTTGTCATTCAGCTCCGTCCACACCTTCCGTGCTTCCCCGAATCCCACGTAGACGTCGAAGAGCTTGTTTGACAGAACGGCCAGGAGACGTGCTAGGGCTGAGGCATTTGCTTTCTCCTAACGGGCCCTTAACGCGTCGAGACGCATTCTTTTGACCTTGTCTAGCACAGCTTCCCCTTGAGGAACGGGTGGCTCTTCGGTGAGGACCCAGAATAATCCGAGCTCCATCAACCATAGCCTCGTCCGGGCCTGCCAGCGCTTAAAGCCGGTTCCATCGAAGCTCTTAGGCTTAATCGCGTCTGAGGACGACGGTGGTGGAGCAAAAGAGCTAGAGCTAGCCATCACAGAAGCATTTGGATTTCTGGATTGTTGTAATATGTGCGATATAAATAGCATATATATACATATTCCAATAAAGAAATAACACAAGCAGAAGGAAACACATGACAAAAACATGAATATGAGATACATGACTGTCATACCATGAACACTGAGAATATATATCTAAACTGAACTTGATGAGGTATTAAAATGGCTCTCAAAGTATTCTTGTTAGCTGCCTCCAGATCAATAAAGATCTGCTCCCAAGCTGACCTATAAGTCATATCACAAATTAAACTAGGACATGAGATCACACCTAGATAATAACCTTGATATACAATTCTCTGAATTCTACAGACTCCTGGACAGAACAACAAAGATATTATCACTGAAAATCAGAATTCAGCACTTAGCCAGCACCTTGCCTTCACAAGACAGACAAACAGAACACTAATACCTCTCTGCACAAGTGATAGAAAGGAAAATAGAAACTGTCCCAAGCTATAGATTGCAAAGCAATCTTCACAATGTGCTGAAATCAGAGATAGAAGCCACTCAAGTCCAGGAATACAAGCAAATAGGCAGTGACAGATAACTAAAACAGAATTCCACTAGCAAGAGATCAGAATCCTCATAATAAAAACTGAAAGACCATATCACTGCCTATGCCAATTGCAAACAGAGAATCAAGGTTGTATCTATTGTACTCAACATCCTAATTCAATTTCAATGAAATTTATCATCACTGAGCGATTATACCATGCATCCAACAGTTCAGATCAGGGGAAGAAGAAAGCTCACAGTGTATATGTTGGAATGAGCTGGTGAGTGAGGCAAGGCACGGCACAGATGCCGCAGTCCCAAAAATCCAACCACCCGCCGTTGCCGCCGGAGGGAGGGATGACGGAGATACAGTACCTCAACCGCACAGCCTTTGCAGTGCGGGCGAACCTCGGCAACGCAGCTCCAAACACCAACAGGTTTCCTCCCAGTGCCACAAAAGCTTCGGCCAAATCACGGTTGGAGCCCAAGCTCCCAACCACCAAAGCTCAAATCACAGAGGGAAGAGAGGGGAGATAGAAAACTGTGAGATGCCCAAGATTTCTCATCCGCCGAATCAAAGCCCAGCATCACTAGAAAAAGGGGGATGGCAGGCGGCTGACTCACGGCACAGAGGAGCCAACCTCCGAACCCTACGCGCGTACCTCCTCATCGGGGCGCATCTGACGGCCAGCGCCAGCCAAGAGCACGCCCAGCAGAGCTCTGAGCGCGAGATGCCCGGAGAGGCTGTTGCAGCCGCCGCCACCCTCTCCCCCAAAGGGGATTTTTCTTTTTCCTACACCCAATCAGCCGGCAACCTATTAGGGCACACCAGCCATGGGCTTGGGCCCAAAACCAGACGATGGCCCAGTTGCAGCTGAAATTCGACCCAGAGAAGCAAAAATCACATTAAAATTTCTAAAGAATATACAACACCCACCACAACACCAGTGGCACACCCTCCACCGTATACAAAGAGAAATTTAGTTACTGGATCTGAATGGCCCTTCGGTTGACTACATTGACTCCAAAGCAACAGAACAGTGAAATGGTCCGGCAAGGCAGAAAGCAACCATCATCAACTTGCATCGTTCTATATGGTCACCCTCAATAATGTGTCAAAATAATGTGCCAAGTTGCAGAGTCCACATGTTAGCTGTGATGTGAAATGGCGTGCCAGTGTGCACGAATCAGAACGCGTGCCAACCTATCAGGATCCATAATCAGTGCTTCTGTCGAGAACGGGCTCGTAGCCCAGTGGTAGCGAGCTCCGGTGGAGCGCTCCCCGCCCGAGTTTGATCCCTGGGATCGGACTCGGATGTCTCACCGGGATTTATTCTCAAAAATAAATTTGCAGGTATCCTCAGACGTCTATGGACCACAAAGGGAGGCGACGCGCCCGTCGCTAGCGGAGCTGGAATCTTCGTGAATCTCTGGTAGACGTGTGTTGGTATAGGTTCTAGTTCTAGCGTGTGCTCTAGGGGTGTGTTGGTGTGTGTAGTGTGCGTTGTGTTCGGGCGTTCGTTCAGATACTACAACTTGTCCCCTAGATCTGAGGAATAAAAAAAAAATCAGTGCTTCTGTCATCAGCACATGCCAAATGATCTTGAATTGGGATATTACCAGTTCACCGATCCCTCCTGGCCTGCTCCAGATGCCAAAATTCAGTAGCGGTTGTATGGTTTCTTGGTCCCTGTAGTACACAATATTGCAGCAACTCGCTCTTGCTATTTTGTATCAGTAGCACCAGAGCAGCATTATCGGGCGAAGCACTCAGCAGAAAATGAAGTAGGTGATTTCCCTGCTGAAAATTTTCCAAGAAGCCATGCAAGTAGTTTCTAAATGAAAAATAAAATTACCGGCACATGTTCAATTCTTTTGTATCAGACATATCCAATATATGGGCTAAAATAAGGAGTGTAATCCACGGATAGGGTGCTTGCTTGTTGCTACGTCTGAAAGCTGTTTCTTGGAAGGAAGTTCTTGTTTCCAAGAAGCAGCAGCGTGTGATTTAAGCTCTAAAATTGGAAAAGAAGTTAACCGACGGCACTTTCATTCATACCTTTGGAACGTATGTACGTAAAAAGGCAACTAACTGACCGTATTCAATTGGGACATGCCATTTCTCATGGAGAGAGAGAGAGAGAGAGAGAGAGAGAGAGAGAGAGAGAGAGAGAGAGAGAGAGAGAGAGAGAGACTGCGGCAAGTCGGCTTCAGCTCCCCCAAAACTGCTATAAACAAGCAGTCAAAAACACTGCACATCCATACTCTCCATCAATCTTCGGTTCTCCACCAACATGGCTTTCTTCTTCATCCGCATGGTGCTCCTAACCTTACTGGCTGCGACATGTGCCACCACACTCACCGCACCACCCAATTCCACAGACCTCGCTGCGCTCCTCGCCTTCAAAGCACAGGTCAAGGACCCCCTTGGCATCCTTGCCAGCAACTGGACTGCCACTGCATCCTTCTGCTCGTGGGCTGGGGTATCATGTGACCGCAGGCAGCGCGTCACCGGTCTTGAGTTCAACGACGTGCCACTGCAGGGCAGCATCGCGCCACAGCTTGGCAACCTCTCCTTCCTCTCGGGCCTTGTCCTCAGGAACACCAGCATCATGGGTTCCATGCCAAATGAGCTTGGCAGTCTGCCCTGGCTCCGAAATATTGATCTTTCATACAACAGCTTGTCAGGTACAATCCCCCGCATCCTTGGCAACCTCACTAGGCTCGAGATGCTTGATCTTGCTAGGAACAACTTCTTTGGGGGTATTCCACATGAGTTGCAAAATTTGCACAGCCTTCAGTTAATAAGATTGCTAGGTAATGACCTCAGCGGAGCAATTCCGCAGGGCCTGTTCAACAACACACCCAATTTAAAAACATTACATCTTGGGTCGAATAGGCTGACAGGAGCGATTCCTGGTAGCGTCATCTCGCTGTCAAAGCTGGAGTTGCTAGTCCTAGAACGCAATCTTCTATCAGGACCCATGCCGCCTGCTATCTTCAATATGTCCCAGCTTCAAGGAGTATATGTCTCACGGAACAATCTCTCAGGTTTGATTTCTGAAAACGAGAGTTTTCACCTACCTATGCTGACAGCTCTCTCCCTCGGTGAGAACCACTTCATTGGTCCGATCCCTTTGGGACTCTCTGCATGTAAGAGCCTTGAGACTCTCTCCCTTGCTGTGAATAATTTCACTGGTTCTGTGCCGTCATGGCTAGCAACACTGCCAAGCCTCACCAAAATATACTTGTCAACCAATGACCTCACTGGAAAGATCCCAATTGAGCTGAGCAACCATACTGGGCTTCTGGGCCTAGACCTCAGTGAGAACAATCTAGAAGGGGAAATCCCCCCAGAACTGGGACAGTTGAGAAATCTCAGGTTTCTAAGCTTTGCAAACAACCAAATAACTGGTGTCATTCCAGAATCCATAGGCAATCTATCTAACCTTACCCAAATAGACCTATTCGGAAACAGGTTGACTGGACCAGTGCCAATGTCATTTAGAAACTTGCTGAACCTCCGTCGCATTTTTATCGACGGGAACCAACTCAGTGGGGATCTAGATTTCCTGGCTGCACTATCCAAATGCAGGAGCATGACTACCATTGGCATGTCAAACAATGCATTCGTAGGGAGGCTACCACCCTACATGGGAAACCTTAGCACAGTGCTTGAAAATTTCGTAGCAGATAACAATAAGATCACTGGAAGCATCCCTAGTACATTGGCCAATCTTAGCAACCTATTGCAACTGTCCCTCAGTGGAAACAACCTGACTGGGAATATCCCTGCATCAATCACTGCAATGAACAATCTCCAAGAACTCAACCTCTCCAACAACAGTTTGTCTGGCACCATTCCAGTAGAAATCAGTGGATTAACAAGACTAGTTAGGTTGCATCTTGATGGCAATAAACTAGTCGGTTCCATTCCAAGCAGTGTCGGTAGCCTAAGCCAGCTGCAAGTTATGGCATTATCCAAAAACTCACTGTCTTCTACCATTCCAATAAGCCTGTGGCACCTTCAGAAACTTCTTGAGCTTGATCTGTCACAGAACTCTTTGAGTGGTTCCCTACCTGCTAATGTTGGAAAACTGACAGCAATTACCAAGATGGATTTATCAGGCAACCAGCTATCAGGTGGCATCCCGATTTCCTTTCAAGAACTCCGCATGATGATCTATCTGAATCTATCCAGAAATATATTCCAAGGATCAATACCAGATTCACTAGGAAAGTTGCTCAGTATTGAGGAATTGGACCTCTCCTCCAATGCGCTTTCTGGTGCCATTCCGAAGTCCTTGGCCAATCTCACATACCTTGCCAACCTGAATCTTTCTTTCAACAGACTAGAGGGGCAGATACCAGAAGGAGGCGTGTTCTCAAATATCACCCTCAAATCATTGATGGGCAACAATGCACTCTGTGGACTTCCACACCAAGGAATAGCACCATGCCAGGAGAACGCTCACTCAAGGTCAAAAAAACTGCTCTTAAAAGTCATAGTACCTGCAGTGGTGGCACTTTTTATTTCAGCCTCTTGCTTGTTCGTGTTGGTTTCAAGAAAGATACATAATAGAGGAAAGATATCATTACCCTCAGCTACAGACTTGCTGAAGTACCAGTTGATCTCATACCACGAAGTTGTCCGTGCAACCAGTAACTTCAGTGATGATAACCTGCTAGGGGCTGGAACCTTTGGTAAAGTCTTCAAAGGTCAGCTAGATGATGCATCTTTCATTGCAATAAAGGTACTCAACATGCAGTATGAATATGCTTCCAAGAGCTTTGACACAGAGTGTCGTGCACT